>NC_133661.1:20768180-21074814 GCF_037893015.1 Macrotis lagotis
CTCAACCTGGTATAACCCATCTGCCAACACAGTTTTCCTGGGGTGTGACCACCATGTATGCTCGAACTTCTTGAAACCACAGGTAAGAATTAGGTGACAAGGAGATATCAGAACTGGATGAACAGCCTTGAAAAAAGTTCAGTAAGTTTTTCCTGAAAACTCCATACATAAAATAGAAATCTAACTTCTTCTCCTATGCCGCATCCCCTAAAGTCACACCCCCTGGATCTATCTCATTTCTCCCCTCTCTCCAAATAACAGTTCCTAGGTACCTAGTAGTAGGTCCCCAATAGTAATTTCTTAGTAAGCAGTTCAAAAAGTTCTGCCATAATAGGACCTTGTGATCTGAAGTCGTTGCTATATTCCCATCATATCCATGACTCAAGTGTATTTTATGGCTTTTTGACTCATCATCAGAGTTTCTTGTTTTGGTCATGTGATGAATAGACCCTGAGACCCAGACACTTCTCTCAATTTATTAATCCTTCTCTGAGGATCGGGTGGATCTCCAGGTTTAAAGGTTTGTGAGAGCCAGCTCAGAATTAAGAGCAAGGGGTCTCAGGTATAAAGAGTGGGAAGAAAAAGGGAAAGAGTCAAAAAGAGAGAGAAAAAAAATAAGGAAAAAGTTTAAAGTCAGTTTGGCCTAAGAAGAAAATACATTTCATGTTGATTTGTAGGTTTGAATTCAGATAATTATAGATTTAGAGCAGAAGAGGGAACTTAAATTTTATAACCCAAAGAGATCACCAGAAAAGGGTAAAAAACCCACATGTACAAAAATATTTATAGCAACTCTTTTTGTAGTGGCAAAGAATTGGAAATTAAGGGAATGTCCATCAACTGGAAAATGACTGAACAAATCGTGACATATGAATGGGATGGAACATTGTTGCTCTATAAGAAATCATGAGGGAGAGAACTTCAGAAAAGCCTGGGAAGACTTGTGCGAACTGATGCTGAGTGAAGTGAGCAGGACCAGAAGAAGATAGGACACACTAGTAACAACACTGTGTGATAATCAACTGTGGTGGATTTGTTCATCTAAAAGTCTTGTGATGGAAAATACTGTCCATATCCAGAGAAGGAATTATGGTGTTTAAATGAAGATCAAAGCTTGCTATCTTTAATTTTTAAAAAGTTGTCATATTTTGTACTTTTTTCTTCCTCTAATGTTTTTTCTTCTTTTTGTTTAGAGTCTTCTTTCACAATATGATTAATATGGATATATAGATTTAACAATTATACACATATAACCTATATTAAATTGCTTCCTGTCACAGGGAAGGAGGAAGGAAAGGAGAGAGGGAAAAATGTGAAATTCAAAACCCTACAAAGATTATTGTTGAAAACTATCTTTGAGGGGCAGCTAGGTGGAACAGTGGATAGAGTACTAACCCTGAAGTCAGGAGATTCTGAGTTCAAGTCCAACCTTAGACATTTATTAATTACCTAGCTGTGTGACCTTGGGCAACTCACTTAACCCCATTGCCTTGCCCAAAAAACAAACTCCCAAAAAACTAAAAAAGAAAACTATCTTTGCATATAGTTGGAAAAACAAATATATTTAATAATAAAAGAAAAGAAAAGGGAGCTTGGCAATAATCAAACCTATTCCCCTCATTTTATAAAGGAGAAAATTCCACCCTTAGGTGAAAAATCTGACCCAAGGTCTCACTAGTAATGACAGATCAAATTCTTTGAACTCAAAGCTTATGCTGCACATAAGCAGCTAGGGGAAGAAGACCAAGTCCCAGATAATCCTGGGTACAAAATTAGACAATTATTCACAATGAGGAATCCAAATCTATTTCTGGGCTATGCATTCATTCAATTCAACAAATACCTTTGGAGGGTGGAGGATGAGGAAAGAGAATCTGGGAGAACCCGAAGGAGGAAGTGGTGCTATTGTTGTCTAGTCATTTCAGTAATGTCCGACTCTCTGGGAGCCCACTTGGGGGTTTCTTGGAAAAGATATTGGAATGGTTTGCCATTCTCCAGTATAGATGACAAAATTGTAGCAAACAGGGTAAAGTGACTTACCCAAGGTCACACAACGATTGTCTGATGCTAGATTTGACCTCAGGAAGACAAATCTAACAGAACCTGAGCTGGACCTTAAAGGAGAAGCAAAGCTTAAATAAGTTGAGTTATGGAAGGAATATGTTTTACACATATGTAGACACCCAGAAGTTGGAGAAGCCACAGAAGAAACTTCCTAGACATTAGAACCCTAGCAACGTGGAACACGGTGGAATTCCCTCCTTCAAGGGTTTTAGGCAAAAAATTTTTTGGAAGAATCTAGAGGAGATTTGTGTGTTGGATCAGTTATTGCCCAAGGTCCATTCCAAATCCAAAGATCTATGATTCTGTGATTACAAATTCCTTTCTTTGAGCTGACACATTCCTATTTGAAAATTGAGACTCTCTGCTCTCTCCGCCCCCAAGGGAGGAACAGTAATGAGGCCCAAGTAACAAAGGAGAGAACCCCATGGCCCTGGAGGGTAAGCACTGGTTATCACCAGGTTTGGAAGGGTGGACTTGAGTGGTTTGCCATGGTGGGAGATCCTGGGGGAAACCAGTCTAATCCAGAAAGCATTTGGGGTGAGGATGTGCAACCAGACACTTCAGTTTTGGAGTTTTTAAAATATATTTTTATAATCCTTAGTATGCTCTGGGTACTGCACCAAGTACTTTACAAATATTATGTCATTGGATCCTTACAACAATCCTGGGAGATAGAGATTATTATTATCCCCAATTTAGAGATGAGTACATAGAGGCAAACAGAAGTAAAGTGACTTAAGGTTGCACAAAACTTGTGTTTGAGGCTGGATTTGAACTCGGGTCTTCCTGACTCCAGGCCCAGGTCTCTTAATCACTGTACCACCTGGTTGCCCCAAATGAATTGGAAAAGGAAGGTGCAGTGAGAAAACCCTATGTGCCAATACAAATTGGCATCCATTCTATAACTTAGGGGCTTAAAGAACTTCCTCAACCCACTGACAAGCTTTGCAATTTGCCCAGGGTCACATCCAATAAGTGTTGGAGACAAGAATTACTGACTCTCAGGGTGGCTAGGTGGCACAGTGGATAGAGCACAGACCCTGGAGTCAGGAGGACCTGAATTCAAATCTGACCTCAGACACTTAATAATTACCTAGCTGTGTGACTTAACCCCAAGCCACTTAATCCCAATGTCTTGCAAAAAACCTAAAAAAAAAATAAAAAGAATTACTGGCTCTGTCTACAGAACCACTCCACAACTCAAGAATCTCTTCTGTTCGTTACTTCAGTTTCTGATAGAATATAAGCATCCTGAAGGCAGTTTTTCATTTTTCACTTGTCTGCATCACCAAAGCACCAACACTTAGTATATTATATAATAAGCTGGTCATCCAAAGATAAAAGAAAAAACAAACCCTACCCTCAAAGTTATGATCGTTAACTTTGTTACAGCATTGCCTTGGTCTCTCTCAGGAACCTTTTCTGGTGCTAAGAACCCAAGATTGTTCAATGGTACCTGGTTCTTCATGTTCCCATTTAAGGTTTTCTTGACAACAATACCAGACTGGTTTGTCATTTCCTTCTTCAATTCATTTTACAGATAAGAAAACAGAGGCAAACAGGATTGCTGAGGGTCATACCATTAGTAAGTGTCTGAGACCAGATTTGAATACAGATTTTCCTGACTCCAAGATATACTGCATCACTTAGGTCTTCAATAAATATTTTTTGAGTAAATGAAGGGATGAGCTTATGGGCATCTCAACTTTTAACATCAAAGACTAATGCATAACTGCCTGGATCATAGTTCTAGAATTCTGATCTGTAAGATATTTTAGAGATCAGCTAATGACTAAGTCCTTTTTCAATTTTTTTTTTGCCCTCAAGAAATTTCCCTTTTAATTGTTTTGTTTGTTGTCTTTTGTCATTTTTTTGAAACTTTTTTTTGAGTTCCAAATCTGTTAATCTCCTCATACTTCTTTTTCTTTAGAGATTCTCCATTATGGATGTTTTTCTAAATGCAATTTTTATTTTACATTCAGCATTGAATTCTATTTGAATATGAAAGATAAAATTTTTTATTTAAGTTCACCCCTTAATTTCTTCTTCTTTTAATTTTATTTCTTTTTCAAACCATTCTATAGTGTCTTTGTTGTTCCATGATTTCTGGGGAGTCATCAGGATTCTGTCTTTTATTTGATACCTTTAGAACATTTTCTTTTATATTATATATTATTTGGGAAGCACAATTTGATTTTACCTTTATTTTTCCTTTTCATTTCTAGTATCCTTTTATAAGTTTATCTGTGGTAGTGGAACTTTTATTAAAACAGATTTTCTGAGTTTCCAGAATTTTTTCTATTACTTTCTGACCCATCTCCCTTTACTAGGGCTCAGGTTCCCAAGGTTAGACTACAAACTGCATCTTCTTCCTCTTTGGACCTCTATGAGAGCCACTAGCCTGGACCTCTGCCTTGAATAACCCCTGAGGAGATAGACGTGACACAAGCCAGTTTCCCAATCCTTTTTCTTTCAGGCCCAAAGTATTACATCCACTTTTTTAAAAAATTCATTTTGAACATAAATACAAAAAAGACAAAAAAGAACATTTCCATGTACATAGCACATTATAAGAGAGAATTCAGTAAATAGCCATGAATTTACATTTCAGTCTGCTCACTTCTTAAAAAATATAGAAAGTACTACACATTGCTTTCAAAACTGTCCGACTTTTCTGTACTTCCTTCTAAGTGGTGCACTTTTATTTTTTCTTCTTCCCTCCCTCAGCCCTAGAGAAGGCTACAAGGAAACACAAATATATATGTAGGCATATTTATATTTATCAATCCTTTCTCTGAAGGTGGATGGCACCTTCCTTCATAAATCTTTTATAATTGGTATGAGTATGGATGATACCCAAAATGAATTAGTTACTCAAAATTGTTCTTAGGATGAAATTTCTATTATACAACGTTCACTTGATAGAGCTTATTTCACTTTTCATCATTTCATAAAAGTCTTTCCAAGTTTTTCTAAACTCAACCCAAGTCCCTTTTTTACTAATGAAGACACTGAGACTCAGAGGAAATGACCTCTCCAAGGTAACACAAGTAACTATCACGATGACTCTGACCCACATCTTCTTCCATTGTGCATTCTGTGTATTACCTGTTTGGGTTCCTCTTCTTCCTCAGAGAGGAAGGAATGGAAAGGAGGGAAGGGGATTTTCTGAGGGCTGCTGTAAACAGTTGTGGATTAGGAAATGCTGATGCAGGATGTGCTGGTCACCCAGATATAGCTTGCTGCCAGTCTGAGGCAATCATCAGCTGTTCCAAAATTTGGTGGAGAGAGGAGGGGGGGAAGGGATGAGATGGAAGGCTGCCCAGCATAATGGAGCGCTACAAGGTGAGACAGGGCAGGCAGGAGTGTGGCTAAACAAGAGATTGAAAGGACACTCTTTTTAATGATTTAGTCAGAGTCACAAGTTAGCAAGGGTCCAAGGCAGGGTGAACACTCAAGTCTTCTTCACTCTGGCACCTGGACCACCTAGTTATAGAAATACAAGGCAATTTGAGGCAGGAAAGAACATCAGTGATGGGGGGGAGGACAGATAATAGGGAGAACTCAAGGGAACAAATAGAATCTAAGCTGACCTTATAGGAAAAAGAAGGATTGAATATCCCAAGATATAGGTCTATGTCTGCTCATCTTGTTCAGAAGCTTCAAAGTAATGTTGGTAGCCATATAATTGGGGTAAAATCTTACCTGTGCAAAAGTTGTTTCCTCAGGAGCTCCCATGGATGTAGTCCAGTGGAAAGAACATCTTTTTGAGAATCAGAAGGCCTGGATTCAAATCTACCCTCTACCTATGAGACCTTGGGAAAGTTCAACCCTAACATTTCTGTGTCTCAATTTATTTACTAAATGGGACTAAACGATCTCTCAGGTCCTTTGAACTGTAATGCTATGATCCTCAGAGGAGCAGAGAATGGTCCTCACTGGGCATGGAAGCCTGTGGTGATGGAGCACTCTGACTTTTGTGCATTTGAAAAAAAAATAAATCTAAAAGGAGATTGGAACTCTAAATATTCTATGTGTGCCATACTCTGGGCAGGCACTAGATCAAACTATGTTGACTACTTGTGGACATGAGATGCAATACAAAATGCCTACTATGTGCAAAAACCATTTGTGTTAGGCTCTGGGAATACAAGAATAAAAACAAAACAGGTTCTATCCTTTGGGAGTGTATATTTATAGAGGGGATAGATGGTGTGATCAGCAGAGGATGAAAGCAAAGAGAGGGTGTAAGAATCCCAGAGCTATAAAGTACCTCAGGAGTCATTGAGTTCAGTTTCCTCATTTTACGGGAAGGATAAACAAGGCCGACTGAGGTCAAATGATTTGTCCAAAGTCACAAGTAGCAAGAAGAGGGGCTGAATTTGAACTTTAGATTTCTGTCTCTAAAATTCAACTGTCTTTTATGCACCCCTTTGCCTAGATGTGTTTACCTGGAGTAATAAGGAAGACTGCTTGCATGAGATTGCATTAGAAATAGATCTTGTGGGAAGAAAAGGGTCTTAGTAGGTGGAGAATTGCTTCCCAGAATTAGGGATGAAGCTGAGGGAGGGAAGGGATAATGGAATCATAGAAGTTGAGACTTGGAAAGGACCTTTACAGCCATAGTCCAACTCAGCTGAGAAAGGAGTCTCTGAACCTTCTCTAAGTTAAACATGCTCAAATCCTTCATCTAATTGTCCTGTGGAATAAGCCCTGTGGATATTGTTCTATTCAAAGGAATAGCTACCATTCCAGTTTATCCAGAATGGAGAGTATTCATTGGAAAGGAATATGCAAGAAGAATGGAATGGGATCATAAGTTGGGGTCAAATTGTAGAGGGAGCCCAAAGCTAAGGAAAAAAGTTTGCATTTTGATCTGCAGGTATTAAGGAGGAGAAGAGTAACTGGTCAGACAAATGCATCAGAAAGATTAGGTGTATATATGTATAATATATATATGTGTGTGTGTGTATAATATAATATAATATAATATAATATAATATAATATAATATAATATAATATAATATAATATATAATGTATATATGCATAATATAATGTTATATATTACAATATATAAATATATAATGTATATTATATATTTGTGTAATATAATATATAATGTAATATATGTTATATTATATTTTAATATATTATAATATATAATGTATATGTGTGTAATATGATATATACTGTATTATATATTATAATATATAAATATAATATATAATGTATATATGTATAATATGTTATAACATATAATAACACATACATATAATATAATATATAAGTGTGTAATATATATATATATATACATACCCAAATGCATATACACATACAAACATATATGCCCATACATTTATATACAAACACACACATTATATATATAAACATACATAATCATAGCTATCTTCATAGACATATATGTATGACTGTTCTATATTTATTTCTACTTAGTCTCTATTTCCCTGAGGGTTGGATAGCATCTTCTTTCATACATCCAAGTCTCTCCATATTTTTCTAAATCCACCAGAGCATCCTTTTCTTTACCACAGCAATATTTCTATCTTGTACTAGTTATTTTAAATAGTCTACAGCAATATTGATTAATATTGTTGACATAGTATAGTTTCCCAATTTTTTTCTTGATTAAATCTATTTTAGTTTTATCTGAGAACATGATTACTGCTCCTGCTATTTTTTATATGATAAAGTCTGCTCCTAATCAAAGACAAATTTTTGAATGAATCAGCAATAAGGAAAAAGTTAGTGGCTTCTCCTTTTTTCTAACTTTCCTTCTCCTGAGGGAATTATTAGAATGTAAGCTCATTGAAGGCAGATCCTCTTTTGGCTTTCATTTGTGTCCCCAGTACTTGGTGTAGTGTTAGTAGAAAGTAAGTACTTAATAAATGATTAGTTATTTGTTAATAAGAGCCAGAATTATTCTAGTGCTCTTGGGAGAGGGAAGTAGAGAAGAGAAGACCCATATGAGAACAGTTATAGACATAACCTGAGCACATCCTGGCAAATGAGTGAGGAAAAGATGTGAAGAAAAGAGGGAGCCTAGAGTGCTGGGGTTTCAAGTCTGGATGAGTGGGAAGATGGAAAAAGGAAGACGGGAAGTGTAGTATTCTGCCAGTCAGAATAATAATAATAAAGGTATTAAAAGCGATGACTCACACGTATACTTTATTTAAGGCATGGAAAGCCTTCATTTCTATACTTTATTCTTCTACTTTATTTTCTCCTGAGTTTTGCAATAATCCAGAGAGTTGTGTTGTTTTTATCTCCATTTTGCAGATGAGGAAATTCAGGCTCAGAAGGATTTGTCCATGGTCATACAGATATGAGGCTAGATTTGAGCCCTGGGTTTTTCCTTTTTAGCCTAGCTTATTAAACTGGAGGATGCGAGGAAAGCAATAGATATAGCTTTTTGAATTAATAGCAAAGCCTTTTGTAATTATCTCATGTTATTCTTTTAGAGGAGATAGAGAGAATGTGTACTTAGCCTTGTCCTGCTTAACATTCTTATCAATGATTTGGATTAAATCATTGATCACCTACATCAGATTAACAGATAACATAAATCTGGGAGGGAGTCAAGATCCAAAAGGCTTCTGGGAGGTGAGAGCATTAGTCTGAATCAAATACCAAAGAGTTCAACAGGGATAAATGTAAAAATTTTCCAATAGGGTCCAAAAAAATCAATTTCATCAGAATAGCTCTGAGAAAGTTTGATTGCCAAGGAAAGGTTAAAAAGAAAGTTATCATGGTTCTAAAAAAAAAAAAGGAAATGAGGATTTGTGCACCAGAAATTCAATATGAGTTCACAGTGTGATGTGGCCCAAAAAGTCAATGAAATAGCTTCTAGGAATAAGGTGATGATAAACTCTGTGTTCCCTACTCTGATCAGATCCCATCTTCAGTATTGTGTTCATATCTGGACTCCAGAGTTTAGGAAAAGCATTGATAAACTGGAAAATGCCTAGAGAAGACAACCAGAATAGTGAAAGACCTCATTTACATGGTTTTGAGTGAAGGAACCTAGAGAAGAGAAGATTAATATATGGCACTATAGCTATGTTCAGGTATTGAAGCTTTAGTATTTGGTGTGTAGCAGATGAATTAAATTTGTTCCATTTGTTCCAGAAAGCAGAATCAGGAATATTTAAGCTTAATGGGAAGAAAAATTACCTAATTGTACTAACCAAAGGTGAGACGGGCAGCCAAAGTGAGACAACTAGATGGCACAGCAGATAGAGCATTGAACTTGAAATTAAATCCTACTTAGGCATTTATGAGTTGTGTGACCTTGGATAAATCACTTTTGCCTTAGTTTGCCCATCTGCCAAATAAGAGGACCTAGCTCCCATGGTTACTGTGAGAATAAAATGAGATATTAAATCATTTTATTAATCTTACATCACTTACTACTCTTAGGTCTGAAATATGAGTTTCTGGAGGTTATGAAATCTAGGAAAGTTGTTAAAGGTGGGAAATCATTAGGTGAATTCTCTAAGATCCCTCCTTAGAAGGTGGAGGATCAAGGAAGAGCTCTCCAGTGACTACCCTCCATTTTCTCCAGGCACATTCTCCTATTTAACTATCTCCAGTAGCTCTATATCCTCTTCAGGACTAAATCTGAAATCCTCTATTTGGCACTAAAAGCCCTTCCCAGTCTTCCCATCTCTTACTTTTCCAGTTTTCTTACACCTTGCTCTATCCTCCCCCCACTCCCTATAGACCGTCATCCAATGACAGTGGTCTCCTTGCTGATCCTTGAATGCAACACTTTTATCTCTTGACTTCAGGCAATTTTTCTGGTTCTTCCCCATGCTTGGAATACTCTTCTTTCTCCTCCCATGACTTCTTTCAAATCTCGGTAAAACCCAGTTTTATCACTATCCTCAGAGAAATCAAAGAATGGGGGAAAGGATCTGAGTAAAAAATATTTATAGCAGCTCTTTTCATGGTAGCTAAAGTTGGAAACTAAAGGAGTGTCTCCCTTTTGGACAATGACTAGACAAAATATAGAATATGAGGGAATTAAAATATGATGGGCTAAAAGAAATGATGAAGTGGACAGTTTCAATGAAAATTGGAAAGATATTTATGAACTTACTTGGGTAAAATGAACAAAACCAAAATAATTTGTACATAGATTAATAACATTACAGAGGGGGAAAAAACCTCTGAAAGGCAATAGAACTCTAGCCAACATAATGATAAATCATGAGTTCAAAAGAATGATGCTGAAACATAGGACTCACATCCTAACAGAACTTAAAAAGCAGAAATAGGTTTTTTACAACATAGCTAATATAAGACTTTGTTTTTGTGGTATTATATATATATTTTTTTATTAAAAAATTTCCTTTCTTTTGGGGGGGGGAGATTTTTTAAAATTAATTATGTTCCAATTACATGTAAAGATAAATTTCAACATTCATCCTTTTGCAAGCTTCTGAGTTCCACATTTTTCTACCATTCCCCCTTCCCTTCCTTCTCCCCATAACAGCTAACAATTTGATATAGTTTGTGTTGAACGTATTTCCATGTTAATTATGTTGTGAAATAATCAGAATTGGGGGGGGGATGTCATAAGAAAGAAGGAAAGGACCAAAAAAGAAGTTTTTCAAAGTTTACATTTTGTTAAGCATGCTTTGTTTTCTTAAAAGTGTGTGTTTTGTTAGGTATTCAGAATCCACAGTTTCTTCTCTGGATGTGAATGCCACTTTCCTTAAGGTCTCTCAGAATTGCCCTTGATCACTGAACTTCTAAGAAAAGTTGTTTCCATCATTACTGATCATCTCACAATATTGCTGTTAATGTGTACAATGTTCTTTGGTTTTACTCACTCCACTTAGCATCAGTTCATGTAATTCTTTCCATGCTTTTCGGTGGTCAGGCTGCTCGTGATTTCTTAAGAACAACAGTACTACCAACTAATTCCTATACCATATTTTGCTTGACCATTCCCTGATTGATGGGCATTATAAGGAGGATTTCACCAGATTTCACAAATATATCTATTAGTTAGCCTTAACCTTACAGTGTCTTTCTCCTTCCTTATTCTTTTTAATTAGATCTATTTTTTGCTTTTGCTTTGTCTGAGATCAGGATTGCTACCCCTGCTTTTTTTCCTTTACTTCAGCTGAAGCATAAATATGTCCTGCTCTAGTCTTTTTTATCTTCACTCTGTATGTATCTCTGTGCTTCAAATATGTTTAATGTAATCCATACATTGTAGGATCCTGGTTTTGTCATTGACTCTGCTATCCACTTCTGTTTTATGGGAGAGTTTATCCTATCCACATTTACAGTTAAGATGACTAATTCTATATTTCTCTCCATCCTATCTTCCTTGTTTTTGTACTTTTCTCTCTCCTTTCCCCTTATCTCTCCTCACCAATGTTTTTCCGTTTTTCTTTTAGAAATTTTAGAAATTAATTTATTTTAAGTTTACAATTTTCCCCCCATCTTGCTTCCCTCCCCCCACCCCCACCCCCCCACAGAAGGCAGTTTGCTAGTCTTTACATCATTCCCATAGTATGCATTGATCTAAGTTGAATGTGATGAGAGAGAAATCATACCCTTAAGGAAGAAATATATAGTATGAGATATAGCAGAATTACATAATAAGATAACTTTTTTTTAAATAAAGGTAATAGTCCAGGGGTCTTTGTTCAAACTCCTCAATTCTTTCTCAGGATACATATGGCATTCTCCCTTGCAGATACCCCGACATTGTGCCTAATTGTTGCCCAGTTGGTATGAGCAAGTCCATCAAGGTTGACCATCACCCCCATGTTAGGGTGTACAATGTTTTTTTGGTTCTGCTCATCTCACTCAGCATCAGTTCATGCAAATCCTTCCAAGCTTCCCCGAATTCCCATCCTTCCTGGTTTCTAATAGAACAATAGTGTTCTATCACATAACATATACCACAGTTTGTTAAGCCATTCCCCAAATGATGGCCATTCCCTTTCTTTGCCACCACAAACAGAGCAACTGTTGCCTCTTTCAATCTTCCCTCCCTTCTATCAACTTTCTTCCCTTTATTCTCCTTTTCACCTTTTACATTCCCTTTTACCTTACTGTTTTTTGTAATTTTTACTTTAACTTTAACTTTACTTTTACTTTCCCCTTTCCTTTTATTCATCTCACCTTTCCCTTTGTTTCCCCTTTCCCCTTCTTTCCTGTAGGTTAGGTTAAATTTCTAAAGCCAAATGAGAATGTATGTTGTTCCCTCTTTGAATCAAATCTATTGAGAGTAATATTTACTCAGTACTCACATCCTCCCTTCTTTCCTTTAATTATAATAGGCCCTTTGTGCCTCATCATAGGGTGTTATTTATCCTCTAATGCTTCTTTTCTCAATATAATCAATTGTTTCAAGTCTTAATTGTTTTATACCTGTCTCATACCCACATCCTCTGACAATTTATAATCCTTTTATCTGTCCTGACAAAAGTACAATTTTCAGGGACTGATTGACTGATTGATTTATAAGCTTCATTACATCATTATCACTTCATACAACACCATCTGTCCAAATACTCTCTTCCCAAATGACACATTAGAAATACAACCCTCCAGAGTTAAAAGTCTGCTCACATCACAGTCAGTTTCTACCTACAGCCTACTTCTTTCAACTATCTTAAAAGAAATGCAATTCCCAAGAGTTTTACAAGTATTGTCTTTCTGTGTGGGCATGTAGACAATTTAGTCTTAATGACTAACATCTTTTCCCTTTCCTTTTACCTTTTTACACATCACTTGAGTCTTGTATTTAAAAATAAAGTTTTTTGTTAAGTTCTGGTTTTTTATCAGGAAAATTGAAAAGTCTTCTCTGTCACTGAAAATTCATCTTTTCCCTGAAAGAACATGCTGAATTTTGCAGGGCAGTGGATTCTTGGTTGGTATCCAAGCTTCTTTGCCCTCCAGAATATAATATTGCAGGCCCTTTGATCCTTTAATGTTGAAACTAATAAGTCCTGCATAATCCTGACTGTGGCTCCCTGATATTTAAATTGCTTCTTTTTGACTTCTTGCAGTATTTTCTCCTTTTATCCAAGAATTCTGAATTTGGCTACAACATTCCCTGAGGCTTTCATTTGGGGAATATTTATTTTTATCCATGGGAGATTATTTTTCTGGGGAGATTAATGAATTTTTTTCAGGACTATTTTATCATCTTGTCCTAGGATATTAGGGAATTTTTTCAATGATAATTTTCTGAAAGATATTGTCTGGGTTCTTTTTCTGATTGTGACATTCAGATAGACCAATAATTTGCAAATTATCTGTTCTGGATCTATTTTCCAGATTGGTCATTTATCTTGAAAGGTACTTTATATATTCTTCTATTTTTTCCCCTGTCTTTTTTTTTTTGATGGAATCTTAGTGTCTCATAGAATAATTAGTGTTCATTTGTTCAATTCTAATTTTTAGGGTTTTATTATCTTCAACCAGTTTTTGTGTTCTTTGTCTTTTTAAAAACAAACTTACTCAATGATGGGTGTTGGAAATTAACTCAAAATAGTTATTACTTGTAAAATAAAAGAAATTATTAAAAAATTAAAATAGAAATGAATGAAGTTTGAATGTTTTGGAGTCCAGATTCCTCCTTCCTTCAGACTGGAGGAATTTCAGTTGTACATCTAAGCTCAGAGAAGTACAATGAGAATCATATCTGATAATGTTTTCAAAGTGTTGCTAAAAATGGTCTAGGCATACGAGAGGATTCTTGAGAAGCACCTGGGACGAATAGAAAGAACCCTGGAGTTGGAGTCCAAAAACCTGGGCTCTAGACAGTCTTACCTGTAAACCTAAGTAATGACTTGAGTAAATCAGAAAGAATACTGGTTTTGAAATCACAGAAACTCAGAAATTTAGATCTTAACTTTGCCACTTACTACCTTTCTGACCTTCAGTAAATTATTTAGTCTTTCTGAGTCCCATTTCCCCATCTGATTAAGGAGAGCTGTTAAACTTAATGACCTCTAAAAATCACTCCCCCAGCTTGGAATCCATGATCCTGTAACCCTATGATCTTCTTGCTTCAATCTGTAACATGCCTCCCTGTATATACTTTATGGGGCCCTTGGGACAATTGGATAGATATAAAAATCCTTCATAACCTATAACATGCTATACATCTACAAGTTATTTTAAAAATATTTTAATGTAATATTTATTTTATTATTCTATAGACATTCCCTGAAAACATCTGGAATCCAACCTCAGATGCTGCTATAGAAGGATCGCCTCCAACTCAGAGGAGTCCAACTCAAATTCCATGGTGAGCCAAGTACCTTTTAATGAAAATATTGGTCGGCAGCATGATTATTATTTCAGAAAACACAAGTCATTTCAGCTGAAGCTATTTTTAATGAAATTGTGCCATATTTTTTAAAAGCTCTGCAGCCCAAAGATGTCTCCTATAAGGCAATTTTCTATCACTTATCCTTCAAACTGTGATTTTACAACAACTTCCAATTGTGTGTCATTGTGAATTGTATATTGTAACAATTTGAGACTAGACCCTGAGTTGCCTGAGGGTAGGGACCATGATTTACTTATGGTTGGTACTTTCTCCAGAATACAATCCAGAGCTAATTGTACAAGAAGATGGACCAATAATTTGCAAATTATCTGTTCGTAAGGGCATGAAAGAAAGAAGGAAGGAGGGAAGGAGGGAGGAAAGGGAGGGAGGGAGGGAAGGAGGAAGGAAGGAAGGAAGGAAGGAGGGAAGGAGGGAGGAAGGAAGGAAGGGAGGGAGGAGGGAAGGAAGGAAGGAAGGAAGGAAGGAAGGAAGGAAGGAAGGAAGGAAGGGAGGAAGGAAGGAGGAGGGAGGGAGGGAGGAAGGGAGGAAGGAATGAGTAAAGTGCAAGCAACAATGTTCAAATGTTCTCTATCATTACATAGATACCCAGCTACATTCTATCAGCCCCCTGGCAATTTATAACATAAACTAAAAAAAGTAACACATGAATCTAGAACTAATCTTTGATTTTTTATTTAAATTTTCTTTTTATCAAGAACTTAACAGTTCAACAAACACAATATTTTGATAATATCCATAGAATCAAGGATTGTATGACTGTATGGGATACTATGAATTACTGTTAATTATAGAGACTTTTAAGAGAATGCATTAAATTTAATAAGACTACAAAATAACACTGTTTATGTCTTTCTGGATATCTTTTCTTCTATAGATTTAAAAAAAATCTTTTTGATTGCTTCTCTCTCTCTCTCTCTCTCTCTCTCTCTCTCTCTCACTCTCTCTCTCTCTCTCTCTCTCTACCTCTCTCCATACACATGCACATACGTTCCTCTCTCTCCAACTGTAGCATTTCCCACTTATTTGTATTTTAATTTTTTAAATAGGCATATTTTCTCCCTGAAGTGCACTATCAATATATTCTTTCAAGGAAACATAACAGACATGTTAAAAGGTTTGTACGGTGGGAGAGGTGGAGGGGGCAATGGGGTAGTGCTTTCTCATAGGCAACATTCACAGCTCCTCAGACAGAAGAAGTCTGGAGGAATTTTTAGGTGTCAGGCTAATGGAGCAATTTGAAAGCCAAAAAGCAAAGAAAGGATTCCCAAACGAAGAAGGTACTGCTTCAATCAGCTAGAATTCAAGGAAGATCATTAATAGGTTTAAAAAGAGATTAAGAAAAAAGAAATTTGTTCCCTGGGCTTCTCTTGGAACCTGGAGCAAGAAACAACATGTTGGACTCAACACCAGAACGCTGTGGTTTAGGTAAGGGCAAGCTTGCCTGCTTACCCCAAGGGAATCCAGCACCAGCCAAACCTCATGGTTGAGTTTGAGATCCTTCCCAGATTGATGGCTGGGAACCATAATTTGAATTTAGCTATATAAGGTTCATGCTCAGAGTCATCCCTGTAACCCCACCCAAGTATAAAATCTATACAGCAAGAAGGTAATAGGGAGTGCTGAATGCTTTGGAGCGGGGGAGTGACTTCATTGTGATTCATTGGAGAAAACACAGAATATGGAGCCAGGGAACTTGGTTTGCCATCTGTTACTTGTTTGACATTGGATAGGGGGTTTTAAGACTTCTGTCTTGTACACAAATCCAGAGGGAATTTTGCTTTTTGAATTGCTTTTCAGATTCAGAAATTTTCAGAATCACAGGATTTTAGAATGGGAAGGAAATCTGAGGCTCTCCCCCAATCCATGACTGAAAAAGAATCCATACCGGAATGTCCCCAAGAGGTGGCCAATCGGCATTTACTTGCTGATACCCAGTGACGGCTATTGATCCATTTATGCTTCCCATTGCATATCTGAATAGATCGAGTTGTTATTTTTAATGACATCAAAGCGAAGTGGCCTTCTGTGTAGCCTGTCTCTTGGTCCTGGTTCTGTCCTGGAACAAACAGAACATGGCAGACCTCCCTTCCATGTGATGCTCGTTCAGATACTTAAGGAAAGCTTTCATGCCCAGCCCAGGTTCCCAGACTACATATGCCCAGTTCCTTCAGTCACTCATCATGTGCCATAGAGTCACAACCCTCCACTATCCTGGTTGTCTTTCACCAAATATTCTCCAAATGATCAAAGTCCTTGGAAGAAATGATGGTTCTTAGAGCAGATCACTATCCTCTAGACACAGGTGAAGCAGACCAAAGGACTGTTCCAATGTCTGCTGCTTTGGGTCACTCAGAGCCTGCAGATTCAAATAATAAGCCATTAAATGAACTATAATTCTTATTCAAAATATTAATTGGACACTTCAGTGGAGCTAAGAGCTCATCCAAGTGAGTACTTCCATTATTGCAGATTGGTTGGGTCCTGACCAGTATATGGCATAGTGAATCTGAGAGTCACTTAATCTCTGTTTGCCTCATTTTCCTTATGTGTAAAATGGATATAATAGTATCACTTTGAATGCATTGGGAGAGTCAAATAAATTATAATGCTTTAATGTTTGCAAAGTCCTTCCTATATTTAGAAAGTTTAGCAAATTATAAAACATTAAATGAGTGTGAACCATTTACATCATTCTTATTCACATACATAAATATTCCACTAGATCTTATCAAGGTGGGCCTTCCCACCAACAGTAGCAAAACACAAGCTATCCATCCTTGCCCCTCCTAGATGATCCTGATCCATGGACTCCCCTACGAATGCCACAGCAGATCCATCCCACATCCTAGAAAGAACTTCCTTTCCTTATAACATCAGGAGTTTACAGATGTCTCACCCCTCTCCTCACTCTCATTTGCCCCTCCCAGTTTTGCCTCAAACTTTTTGGACCTCATCACCATGCCATCAACAGGTGGCTTCCTTCCCATCCTCCAGTTTTCATCTACCCTTTAAGTATTTTTTCTTCCCAATTAGAATGTAAGCTCCCTGAGGGTAGGGATTGTCTTTCTATTTATATTTATGTTCCTAATGCTCAATGTTGGATCTGACGCATACTTAATAAGTGATGCTGACTCACTGCCTGGTTTCTGTTTCATAATCCCTTGCTATGTGCTGCTCTCTGACCATGTTTCCTATTGTACCCTTACTACGTTATGCATAGCCAAACAACCACATCAGATGAACACTAGCTCTAAAATAGTTGAGTCTTTTTCCAAAGGCATTCCAAAACTGCTCTCCTCTTCAATTCTCAAGGAGCCAGATCACTGAGCATTTGCAGTGTTAATCTAAGATCTGTCTTTCTCTCTATCTGCCTTTCCATCTACTATCTACCTATCTAGCTCTAATAAATGAGCTCTGTAGAATCATCTATGGAGCAGCCAGTTTGCATTTACTTGCTTTTTTGGCGCGTGTGGTTGTACCAAACTCTTTCGTGTGATTCTAGTTTTCCTTTAGGAAGTTCTCATTTCTTCCTGGATCTTGAAGCAATAAACACAATTTCATCAACAGCCAAGAACCTCTGGAGGACTTCTTCATCTCTAGAAAATCCCTTCACAATGTGGACTCTGCACTTCATCCTGGAAATCCATGTTAGAGGACTGACCTAATGTTTAGGGGGTTTTCCTCTGGATCTTTTAATATTTCATAGTATTTGTATTTGTTAATATCTCCTTTGGTGATCCCAAAGATTTGCAATTAATTCCATAGATAGGCTGCCCAAGGATAGAGAATTCAAATTTTCCATGAGGAGTTGCTCTAACCAAAAGCCAAAATCAAGAAAAAAAAAACATTCATTGGCCAAGTTAAGGGGAATGAACCTCCCTGAACTTATCTTAGTTGGTTGTTGAATAACAAGCCTACAGTCCATCACTGGGCCCACGCCTGGAGCTTCTTCAGCTGGATTGGACCTGCCAGGGCTTGCACACCACTGGAATATATTTCAAGAATGACACAGAAAGGACTATATCACACACACACACACACACACACACACACGCCAGACTCTACACACATACACAAAACACACCTTACTCCATCAACTGCAGTGCTTCCCCATTTTCTTCTCGATCAAAATTAAATTTTTTTGAAGGGGGGGAGAGAGAGGGGAGGCATTCCAGGCTCTCCATAGCCTGTTCCCTTCCTATCCTTGCAGTTTCCTCATGCTCTGCTGTCCTCCAGGATTGGAACCCATCATGTTGCTCTATTTGTTGATGTTCATGCTCAGGATACCTACTTCCATCTCTACCTTTGTGGTGCTGAGTTGTGTACATGTCCTCCCATCTCGCCTCAGCCTTTTGGAATCCCTGGCTCTCCTCAGGCTTAGATCAAATGTCTAATTCTGCAGGAAGCCTTTGTCAGTGTCTCCTGCTACTAGTGCTTTCTCCTCTGAGGTTACCTTCCATTTTCTTCACATGTATCTCACCTGCTGATTTATTTGTATATTGTCTCATTAGAATACTAAACTCCTTAAGGGCAAGTTGAATGGGATTTTTTTTTCTCTTTCTATGTATCCCCAGCCCTTAGTTCTGAATGACTTAGGAAAAGAGATCAAATGTCTGCTGTCTTACTATCTTTGTGACCTTGGGCAAGTCACTCAATTGGGACTCAGTTTCCTTAGGTGGAAAATGAAGAAATCATGTGAAATGGCCCCTAAAGTACCTCTCGAGTCTAAGTATTTTGCTTGCTGCTGCTCAGGGGTGAGAATGTTGAGGCCAAAATTAGTATAAGCTTTGGAGTGAAGAGGAAGACTTTGGGAGCAGCAGATATGCAGGGGAAAGTCGATCCCTAAACACATACTGAATTTTCAACTTACTTTCCCAAAGACTCTGGGGACCTTTTCCTTGGGGTAGTTTGAGACCTCTCTCATGGTTTGAGCTAGAATCTTATTGCCCTCCCAGAAAAGAGGCCACTCACTCTGTGTATTTTATAGCATATTCTATTAGGGCTTACTTCTTTGATTTTAGTTTGCTATTTGTTCAGATAAATAAGGCTTTGTGCTATTCACTTTTTGTGTGCATCTTTTGTGTAGCTAGCATTTGCTAACAAGGAATTCAATTTGTCAGTGTAAGCTTAGCAGTGACCAAGGAAAGAAGTTTGTTAATGTAAATAAAAATCATTCCCCTAGATTTTGAATCCTTAGGGGGGGTAGATAAATACAATTCTATATAGTACCCACTCAGAGACTGGAGGAAAGAGAGTCCAACCTTGTAGCATTTCCCCTATTCTCTTCAATATAGGGGTGACATTCTCCCCTGGAGAAGAATGGGCAAGATTCCAGAGAGCTCTATCAGTGCTGCCTGTGATTGTATTAGTTAGCCTGTGAAGACCTGTGGACACACCTAGACTGGCAGCACACACCTTCTCCTCTACAACCCAGGTAAGCTTTTTATACCCATGCGGCTTCCCTTTGATAGCCAAGAAGCCTTCTTAATTGCATGCCATCTTTGAAATACAGAAGTCTTCCTGGCACAGGCTCTATCCACTATAGACATGCCGCTTCTTCTTGCCCAGAAATTTGACCCTACCCCCTTCTCTGGAACTCTCCATAAAACAATAAAAGCTGGCATCTATATAACCCTTTAAGGTTTACCAAACACACCGATCCTGAGCTAATCACCTAGTCTCTTAGTACTCTAGGGAACTCTCTAAGATTTTAGGTTGTACAGAAGGTCCCAAACTGCACTGAGAGAGGAAGCTTTACCCTCTGAGCATTACCAAGACCTAGAAAATCCCAGGTCAAGTTTTAGCCTCATCTCTTACATACATTATTTCCTTTGAGGTAGACATTACAAACATTATTCTCCCCAATTTCTAGATTAGGAAATGGAGGGTCAGAGAAGGAAGATTTGACCATGATTGCAAGTCTGACTCTAAACAAGCCAACCACTCTGACCACTAGGTGATACTGCCTCTCATTTATGGAATCTTTCATGTTGGAAACTTCTAGCCTCAAGATGCACTCAGGGGGCCTCAGCAACCAATTCCTAGACCCTGCTCACTTAGGAACTCCAAGACAGAAAAGCAGACTCCTTTAGGAAAACTCCTGGTTTTCATCTGTGCCCCTGATCAGCCTTGAAATGTGAAGGACAGAAACCAGGTACCCCATGGGGAACCAGGAGGGATGAAAACTTGGCCTAACCTAGTTGCCAGTTCTCAGAGACTAAACAACGCCTTCTCTTCTCATGCTTTCCCTCCAAAGAGCATCATCATGCCCAAGGCCAAGTAATTTAGTTGTGACCCTATCTTGATCGTCACGGAGCTCACAGTGTCCCCTTTGCCCCATCCCTTCATAATTGTGCCACTCTGAATGTCTCAAATCAAGTCTCATGCCTTCCCTCGGTGAGGATAAGATGCACTTTTCAAAGTCCCATTGCATTTAACAACACCCGTGAAAGCCTCTGACTCGGATATCCACTATGAAGTACCAGGACCCTCTCTCCAAGCCAAATAAACAGAAAAATGAAATTCCCTGCCCTGGAAAGCATCTTGATGATCTTCAATACCTTAATGATGGTTGAGATAGACTTGGGGTGACAGGCAGGCCTCCAAAGGCTGGAGGACAGATGACTCTCAATTGTTTTTAATTAAAACTCTTGAATCACTGGAGGGTGATCCAGGTTCTGGGAATGGTTGCTTATTCAGCTTTTCTTTGGCTGGCTGAAAGCTATTTTGCAGTAGGTCAGCCATTAGTAGTACAAATTACCACCTGGTGAGTTATGAAACATGCATAGTTGGAGGATCTGGCAAGACCCAGCGAAGGAGAAAGAACTTGATAGAACTGGTGTCCTAATGATGTCCAGGGTCTGAATGAGGTCGATGACCTTTTGCATGCTTTGAAAAAGGAAAGACTATCTTCTGATCTAAGGTTAAGGAGTGCACCAAGACCTGTGATAAAGAATCTTGATAAATACACTATTATAATTCCTCTATGTCCTAAGCAGAAGCATTAATTCATAGATTGAGTCAGAATAAAGCATGGGGATCCTGTAGCCGAGACCTCATTTTACACATGGGGAAACTAAGGCCAAGAGAGGTCAAGTGGCTTGCTCAGATTCAAATAGATATTCAGTCTTCATCATGTCAAATGAATAACAAGCGAGTTTTTTAATTTATTAAATATTTACTACGGGCAAAGCACTATCTTATGGGCTGGGAACATTGATGAATTCTTGTTACTTGTGCTTGCACACACATTCAGCCCCTGATGTTTAATTAATAACATAAATCTCATAGGAAAAGATACATCAATAAAAGGATCTCTTCCAGTCAGTGCTCTCCTGAGTTTTGTTTCCCTCTGAAATATGTTTTACTTAGCTGGCCATTAACTCTCCCATGTTGCTTTGGGCAAGTGTGAGGAATTTCTTATGTAATTCATTTTTTAAAGGAAAAGAGGAGGAGGAGGAGGATGAAAACTATGAAGCAATAATTCCCAAGTGACAAAAATTGGGAATTTGTGAGACTATCGTAACAAAAAGTTTCAGAACATGGAGCACTTTATAATTCTACTTTTCAAAGTTGAAAGGGACTGGACCCATTCTCCATCCACTCCTCTCTCTAGTCTATGTCCAGCAAAGAGTCATTCAGTCTCCCTTTGACAACCTTCATTTATGAGGAAATCCTTCCATTCCAAATTAGCTTATTCCTATTTAACAGCTCTGAGTTTTAAGAAGTTTATTGTTATGTAGATAACAAGCTTGCTTCTTTGCATTTCTACCCATAGCTCTGAGTTCTGTCCTTTGAGGTCAAACAGAATTACCCTAACCCTTTTACGTGGCAGCCGTATTAGCTCTTCCCTAACCCTGGTCCTAGTCTTCTCTCTGAACTAAACATTTGTACTTTCTGTTTTCCGTTCTCTAGTGAATGATCTCAAGATCCATCACCATCCGACTTCTCCTCCAGATATTCTCAACTGTCACCATCTTCCCCATAACATGATACACAGGACTAAGCACCAGCCTCCGGAGAGAAGGCAAAGTTCAATGAGATAATGACTCCTCTCATTTCAGACCCTTTTTCTTTCTTAATGTAGACCAACTTTGGTGGGGGAGGGATTGCCTTTATCTTATTACTGACCCACATTGAGATTGCAATTCACTTTTCTGGTTAGTCAACTAGCAATTGTGATAATTAACTGAGGATATAAAGAAAGGGGAAAAAAATATTGTCCCTGCCCTCAGGGAGCTCACATTTTAAAAGGAGATTGTCAGAATTGGAGAGGGAAGAGGGAATGCTTTTATTTAGCTCATAAAGAAATCCAATATATATTTTAAAAGCTTAAAAAAGGTTATTTATTTATTTGTTGAGAAGCTGCCACACTGAGCTGGTCACATCCAATAGAGTTTTTCTACAGTCCTGCTGTTTCTTGACCTGTGACACTGCTCACTTTCTCCTGGTGTGGGTGACCTTGCTCTCTCCTAGACTGTCTCTTGTCTCCTGCACTTCTGTCTCCTTGGATCTTGAGGCCACCTCACTGTGTGGGTACGGCCTCTGGGCCCTCTTCTCTTTTTTACCTACCTCATCAGTTCCCATAGACTCAATTATTCTCTCTAGCCAGAGAATTTGCTGAGCTATTGAATCTACCAAAGTTTCAGTTCTGAGTTTCAGTTCTGAATGTGCATCTATCTTTTGGACAAGATATCTCTCAAGTACCCCAAACTGAATTCTTTGTCCTTCCCCCACAAATCCCCTTCTCTTCTGAACCATCATCCCCCCAGTAGCTCAACTCTCCATCGTTGTTGTCATCCTTGGTTCCTCCCTCTCATTCATTTCCCATGTTCTACTTAGTCTCAAGTCTTATTTCTTCACCCTTTGTAACATTTCTCATATAAATCCTTTCCTATTCATCGGCCCTTGTTTACTCTCATCTAGACCATTGATACAGCTTCTAGCTGGTTTTCCTTCCTCAGTGTCCCTCCGTCAATCCCTCTCCACTTAGCTGCCAAAGAAATCTTTTTAAACTATAGATCTAGTATAGTCATCTCCATGCTCAACACCCTCCAATGTCTGCCACATTACTTCGCTTAACATCTAAAGCCCTTCTCAATCTGGTCCTTTCATAACTTTCCAGTTTTCTCTGAAAGACACATCATTGCCCTCTCCACATTCTATGCTTCAGTGACATTGGCCTCCTTCTAGGAAGAGAATTCACCATTTAATTGAAAAGGGGGACGATGGGTATTGATGCAGAGAGCAAGGAAATCCAGATGCTTTTCTCACTTCATAATATTAGAAATTCTAATTGGGTTAGTATGTGAGGCAGGATTTGAACCCAAGCTTTTCCTGACTCCAAGTCTAGTGCCCAACCACTGAATGACCTTTGCATGATCCTTCCAGGACTAAAATCAGAGCTCTTATGGTTCTTACTCAGACATGAACCCAATCCAACAGGCATTTACTAAGTGCCTAGAACCATTCTAGGACTTCTGGATACAAAGGCAAATGCAAAAATAATACAAAAAGGCTTTGTATTCCAATAAGGGTGGAGAAAATATGTAAATGGATGAGTAAATATAAGGTGAGATAGTAAAGGGGAGGACCAGAAGTTCAGAAGATCTGAGTTCAAATCCTGCCTCAGATACCCATAGTAGTGTGACTCTCAGCATATCATTTAGTCTTTATCTCCTTTAGTTTCCCATCTGTCAAATGGGCATAAATACCTTAGAGGAGTGTAAGAATCTAAGGATAAACATACATACATACATATATATATATATATATATATATATATATATATATATATACACACATACATACATATCTATGGCATACTTTGAAAATATTAAAATGATACATAAATGCTATTCAGCCAGTTAATAGCTATTATTTGGAAAAGGGTGGAGGGGATGAAAAAGAAGCTTTCTGGAGGAGGTGGTATCAGAGCAAAGTTTGAAGGAGGAAGGAAACTAGGGGTCCTACCAAGTGAGAAAGAGGAGGGAGGGCTATTTGATAACCGGATTCTTCAGATGTTCCAGGGCTCATCTCCATTTGCTAGGGAAGAGATCAAATTGCAGTATGTTTTCATCACAACCCTTTGCAATGAGTTTATAAATAAGTCTTCTGCTCATCCGAGCCTCAGCTTGGCCTGAATGGCACCAGGCCCACTGACCACTGAGTCAGTTACTAGGGCACTGTTAGAAAGGTCTAAACAAAAATAATCTCACTATAAACATTCTAAAAGTAGTCTCTGTGGAACAGGGGCCACGCTTAGGACACAATTTTAACTCAATTTAGTAAACATGTATCACATTCCTATTATGTTCAGGACATTGTACTAAATTCATGGGATTACAAAGTTCAGAATACATTCAAGAGTTTACTTCCTTCTATGTGAAACAACATATATAAAGAGAAGTAGAATATAGAAATACAAAAGTAGAAAGAGTTACACTATGGAATTTCCTTTTTTAAAAATCTTATTAATTTAAGGCAATGGGATTAAGTGACTTGCCCAAGGTCACACAGCTAGGCAATTATTAAGTGTCAGAGGCTGGATTTGAACCCAGGTCCTCCTGACTCCAGAACCAGTGCTCTATCCTCTGTATACAATGTAATTTCCAGAGGAAAAGGGCATCTCGATGAGGAGGGCATAGGGAAAGGACTTCCACAGGAGATGGCCACTGAGCTACACTTAGAGTGAAACTCATTAGAGACAGGAGGATCACCCTCTACATACAGAAGATTAAGTGCACCAAAAAGGCCCCTCTGCCCCTCTCCCTATGGGTTTCAACAGTCCTCTTCCTGACCTTTTCTCAGTGGTTTCACTGATCATTGACCATTGACCACCAATAGTGACCGCCAAGAAGCAGCTTCAAAAGTAGCGCAATTGTTCCCACTTAGCAACATGCCATATCACTCTTCCCAAAGCGGATTCTGTGTCTCTGTCTACCTGAGCACATGGGAACACACGAAACAGACTTCCTTAACGTTATGACTGTGCATATTGTCTCATTCGTCGAATGTAAGCTTTGTGAGGGCAGTAATTATTTCATCTCTGTCTCTGTAGCCCCTGCCTTTAGCATCCAGTGGGATCTGAACAAATGTTTTTCGGTTTCTGGTTAATAACAGTCCATCACTACCCAACTGGCTGTCAGGAGAGTTCAGACAGGAGATGTCTGGAGGATTCCTGAATCAGCCATGTATCTCAAAGTCCACAGAGGTGGGAAACAAATCCAGAAGACCTACAAGTTGCATACAAGGTTTGACTACGCAGACTCTATGGACAACAAGTTCTCTAACTCCACCTGCCTCCACCCCAGGATTTTCTAACAAGATATCAAGTATTGGGCCAAGTAGGATATATTACATAACCTCAGACCCCACCCACACTGTTCTTGGCCATCCTGTTCTCCTTAGACTCTACAAGACATGACTGTAGCTTTGGAAAACAAACTTTTTTCAGGTTTTCAGAGAGGGCAAAGATTTCCACCCAGAAGTAGACAACCCGAGATCTTGAGCATTCTTAGTCAGACCAAGTTTATACACAAAACGATACATGAAAGGAGTGCAGGTTAGGAAACCTTTGTGGTCACCAAGGTCTTGAAGTCCAGGGGTCATGTAAAATGTGAGGATTTGAGTATCTGAAAAAGAGATCTATGGGGACATCTAAGAGGCGAAGTTAATAGAGCATCGGCACCGGAGTCAGGAGGACCTGAGTTCAAATCCGACTCAGACATTTAATAATTATCTAGCTGTGTGACCTTGGGCAAGTCACTTACCCCCCCATTGCCTTAAGTGAATAAATTTTTTTTAAAAACAGAGATCTGTGTAAGTAGACCCAGAGAGGTGCAGAATAGGACATCAATGTATTGATTTGCTTGTCTTGACTATATTTATTAAGTTACAAGAGGGGGGCTTGTCATCTATTTAGGGGGAGATGGGAGTTGGTGAGTAGTGATAGAGATGTTGTTTTTTAAAGAACATTAATGTAACATAAAAAATACACAGAAAAAAAGCAAAAAAAAAAGACCAAATGGGAATGCAGACAGGCAGGATACTGCTGTTTCTACCAGGTTAATTTTTTGTTATTATGAGTTTGACAAATATGGGCATTTCCTCATACAAACAACATAAAAAAGAGGATTGTTATGCTTCTCTAATAGGTAAAACATTTTAAGGTATATCTGAATGTTAGAGAGGCAGGATGATACAGAGGATAATCTATTTGGGTCTATTCCCCAGGATGTCCTGAGTTCAAGTTTTGTTCCTATTATTAAAACACATTTTTAAAAAGTTAGAGAAGTTCTTAGTTTCATATAGTACCATTTTTTTACTCTTATTTGTCTGTATGAAATGTTCATGCTCCTTGATGTATGGTTTATTGGTTTTCGTTTGTTTGTTTGTTTTTTAGTTTTTGCGAAGCAATGGGGTTAAGTGACTTGCCCAAGGCCACACAGCTAGGTAATTATTAAGTGTCTGAGGCTGGACTTAAACTCAGGTACTCCTGACTCCAGGAACAGTGGTCTATCCACTGTGCCACCCAGCCACCCCTCCTTGATGTATGTTAAATTTTTAATGAAAAAATTAGTTTAAAAATCGTAAGTCTATATGGCCAAAATTGAAGTTCATTGTTAAACTTATGGGTTTTCACTTGAGATCTTATGTTTTTGCTTTTTTTTGAAAGACAATGGGATTAAGTGACTTGCCCAAGGTCACACACTTGAGATCCTTAATACAGGCCCCTCTACCTTATAGATTTAGAGACTTGCTGTGGCTATTGAGAGATAGGGTTGAGGGAAGCTAAGTGGAATGGATGGAGCACCAACCCCGGAGTCAGGAGATCCTGAATTCAAATTTGAATTCCCATTGCCTTGAAAAAACAGAGAGAGAGAGAGAGAGAGAGAGAGAGAGAGAGAGAGAGAGAGAGAGAGAGAGAGAGAGAGTCACCATGATCATACAGTCAGTTAAAATGTCAGAGGTTAGATGTGGATCTGACTCCAAGGTAGGACTTTCTAATTCTATGTCTGGCATGCTATTCACTAATTCCTTTTTGTTACACATATCTCAGTTTCCATTGTCTTCCTCCTCTGAAACCTCCTTTGGGGTTAGAGGTGACCTACCTTGGGTCTCCAAGGCTGTGCCTTCAGAGACAAGTTCTAACAGGTCTTAGCAAGTTTGAAAGATTGTGAGTATCAGTCTGATGACAGATTTTGTGTCTCTCATCTTGAGGGCTAGCCTAGCAAAGTTTGGAGAAGTTATTTCTCTCCATTTGCCCTCTAGACTCCTTTCCCAGAAGCTGACTGATTGCTCAAGTCTTCCCTCTCCATGGGAAAAAAAATAAAATAAACTCCCTTGCTCCTTAAGGATTTAGCTTTTTATCCTTTCACTACTAACTTACCAGAATCATCTACACTTGCTACCTCCACTTGAAAGAGACATCAAAAGAGAGAGAAAGAAAGAAAGAAAGAGAGAAAGAAAGAAAGAAAGAAAGAAAGAAAGAAAGAAAGAAAGAAAGAAAGAAAGAAAGAAAAAGTGTGGAGAGAGAGAGAGAGAGAAGGGGGAAGGGAAGGAGAGAAGTAGACAGAGGGAGCAAGGGAAGGAGAGGGAGAGAAGAGAGAGAGAGAGATGAGAGAGAGGTCAAGGAGGAAGTGGAAGGAAGAGGGAGTAAATGAGGAGGGAGATAGAAAGAGAGATGCATAGAGAAAGGAGAGAGAGAATTTATTAAGTACTTACAGTCTCAAAATAATAAGAAGAAACAAGTAGGAGAGTCCCTGCTCTCAAGAACCTTACCTTTTAAATGGGGAAGGCTACAACATATAAAAAGGAAATGAAAGGGAAGGTACTCCTTGGGCCTTTGAAATCTGTCTTCTCTATATATTTTCTCCTTGTTGCCCTGGTCTGTTCCCAGGAGTTCACTTCTGCCATTGATAACTCTCTCTCTATATCCAGTTATCTTATCCCCCATGGTCTGGTAGACGCTTTGGCTTGACCATCCTGCAAACAACTCATGCAAAAGGGAATTCATCTTCTTCCCTCCAAGGCTGATCACTTGAAATGAAAGTCTATGTCAACCTAGGCAACTTCCTAGAAGAAAGGGATGTGATCAAGTCATAAAGGTCTGCACATTTCCCTTCAGGATCCAGAAGACCTTTTTTGAAGGCAAATAGGAGAACTGAGTAAAATAGCACAAGAGTCAAAACTCTGGTCAGACTGAATGTTTTCCTTCAAAGCCCTTGAGTATTGTTGCATATGCAATGCTCATGGCAATGGGCCAATGATATTAACTGAAATGGTCGAAAGGCCCAAAGGAGAAGCACATGGGATTTCAAAGGTCACTGACTTCCTGCCCAGATACTTAGCTTTCTTATGAAAATGTTCATTAATGATTGGGCTGAAGGGGAGGTGACAGTCATCACATGGAAGACATCCTGATTCAGTTTAATGTGCATGTGGGCTCCATGGCACAGTTCAGGAAGTCTAAAGGGCAGGTACTGCTGATCTTCAACAGCTTAAGAAATGGAGTTATAGTTTAACCCTGCCTGCAAAAAAAAAAGTGAAAATAGCCCATGAAGGAAGGAGAGACAATAGAGCTATTATCCTCTATAAATTAAAAACATCCACTCGTACTTAAGAAAGGAAAATGCTGCTGCCTGCCAACTCAGATGAATGGTAGGTGAAACAAGGAAGCTGATGGGCTAAAACACTGCACTTATACTATAATCCTTATCTTCAGATAGAAAGGAGGTATAAATAAAACATAGAATTTCATTGGTCCAGGGACAATTTCTCTATACCTTATAGGCCTGAAGAGTTACCCAGATCTCTGAGAAGTTACATGACTTGCCCAGAATCATAAAACTAGTATGGGTCACAGGTAGAATTTTGGCCAGTCTCTCCTGACCAGAACCCAGATATTCTTCTATTGGCAGCACAATATCTCCCATCGTCTTCCTCTTCTCCATCATCACTTTTGCTACATAGCTTTCAAGTTTTACAAAGCTTTATATATCTGCATCTCATCTCATTACCTCCCGAAGGATTGTCATCATAATCAAATGAGATAGAATTAGCCCCTGGACAACTTACTGTACAGTAGGTACTATGCTTTGGGCTAGATGGGAAATGTTATTTTCTCTCTGCTATTTGCTTTAGCTTTCAACTGCTTCCTAAGAAGAACTAACTCAGAAATGGGAGTGTGGATTTGCAGACAATGGCAATAACAATAGTTTCATTCACCTAGCGCTCAGTTTGGAAAATTCTGTATATTTCATTGCCTCTCACAACAAGTAATAGAGAACTGGGAAAGACTAGGAAGGGTTGGAGATAGATATCTGAGAGTCTTCTGCATAGAAAAGATAATGAAAGCCATGGGAGATGATGAGGACACCAAGAAAGAAAGGGAAAAAGAGGAGACAAGAGGGTAGGCCCTGTTCAATGTCATGGCCCACAACCAGAGATAGAATTTCAGTGATGATCCAGCAAAGGAGATGGAGAATACGGGATCAGAGAGGTTCAAACAGAATCGGAGGAATAGAGGGAAAAGTATCTGCCAGGTAAAAGGGTGAAAATAAGGCAAATTAAAAGATAAATAAGGAGATTAAGAGATCAAATGCTGAAGAGATGCCAAAGATGAATGAACAAATGAATACTAAAAGGCCCCTGTATTTGACAGATAAGATACCATCTGTAACTCTGAGATAAGTTGAGGAATAAAATCGGAAATGGATGAGTAACGAGGGAGAAAAGAGAAAATGGGGGTAGTGGAAAGGACAGTTTTCCTTGGAAGTTGGATTACAAAGGAATCAAAAGCTAATGATAGTTTAAGGGTATTGTAAGATTTAGAGAAAAGTTTGTTTTAAGGATAAAGAAAGGCTGCATGTGGTTGAAGGCAAGCAGAAGTAGCCAATGCATTGGGAGAAATGGAAGGTTGCAGAGGCAATCTGCCAAACGTGAGAAGAGCTGAGATCAGGGAAACAACGTGAGAGGTCAAAGAGCTACTGCCTTATCAGAGAATGGAGTAAAAGAGGGAAAGGATAAGGGGTTGTGTCCAAATGTGAAAAAAGAAGTGTCTGTGCAAAGATATTTGTCTTGATTTTCTCAGCAAGTTATGATGTGGGGTCCCCTACTGCTGGGGTGAAGTGAGAGGTGGGTATGGGAGAGATCTGAATAGTGGATATGGAGAACAGGATAGATAATCAATTAGGGAATAATAAAATTATTGTCTGTCACCAGTGAGGGTCCAATTGAGATTAGGGAATATAAATTTGCAATGGACATTAAGAGCATGAGAACTTATATCCCCCCTTGGGAAACATAAGGGTCAGAGAAGAGGAAGTGGGTAGTGGGAGTAATTCAAGGTTGGGACTAGGGAAGCTTAAGAACAGCAATGAGGGTGCAAGGGATTTGGGAGAAGAGTACAATGTATGGTTGAACCAGTTGCCTCTTTACTGTAGGATCAAGATTGGAAAGTGAGAGCCAAGAATGATCTGAAAGAGTATCAAGGCAGAGAAGAGTCTAGAGAACACAATGGTGGCCAAAAAAAACAGGTTTTGGAAGGATAAGACATAGGAAGAAATGGATGATAGTGAGGTTTGGGTTGGCTAAAGGAATTTCAGAATTCTTGATCATGAAAATGGAACACCTGGATGATGGTAAGATTAAGGGGGTAATGGTCCTTGAGGGCAATAATGAGTAAAGGTGGAAGTCGTTGGAGTTGAGAAGACAGAGGAATGAGAAGGCCTAGGGATTTGAGAGACCCTAAACATGAATGTGAAAGATCTGAAGATTGGTGATTTTGATAAGACATTATATATGATTTTTTCAATTTAAAAATTTTGAATTTAATTACATTAAAGACTAAAATAAAACAACTATTTCTGCATTTGTAATAGAACTGAAAAAGAGGGTTAAACAGGAAACTACACATCTGTTATATAGAGTTTGCTTTTCTTTTTAGCCTGTAGCTTTCAGAGCTATTCTGCTTTGTTTCTTTCTGACTTTTTGTTCTTTTCTCTGAAATTAAAAAAAAAACCTCGATGATTTTTTTTTAATTCCTTCTGTTCTTTCTTCTTTCCTCCCTTCCTTCCTTACTGTACCAGGCTGTGTCTGAAACTCTATGTCTTATTCTACATTTTGAGTTTATCATCTCTCTGGCAAGAGAATAGCAGGTTTGTTTCATCACTGGTTCTCTGGAATCATAGGTATCATACTCTACCTACCAAGCAGCATGGTCTCATTGAAAGAGCTGGCCAGAAAGACATGAGTTCAAGTGCCTCCTCTGAAATATTAAAATGGGACTCTGGGCACATCATTCTGCCTCTTAGAGTATAAACCATCTCTCTCTAATATTATAAGTTATGGTTTTGCTTTTTTTTCTCTTTGGTGAGGCAATCAAAGTTAAATGACTAGCCCAGGATCACACAGTCCTCCTGAGTCCAGTATGGCACCACCTAGCTGCCCCAATAAGTTACAATGAAAGTACTAATCGACACTGGCAGGAGTTTCCTTATCCAGGAATTTCTTATTCAGATAAAGTAATAAAATTCCTGGTCTTCTTCAATTCTCTTCAGAATTTTTAAAAAAATTTTAATGTTTCTCTGACTAACTTTAAAACCCATGCTTTTAATAATGTCTCAAACCCTAAGGATATACCTTGTTTGATGCTTTGATGGACTTGCAAGCTTATCATCATGGACTTTCCAGCCAGGGGTGAGGATCAAAACCCTTCAGATTCTACGGGACTTGTCCATGTTCTCCCAGGAAATCTCCATAGGAAGTCCTTCAATAAGTTAGAATCCTTTTTCTAAATCCCTTGATACAGTGTGAATACCAAAGAAACATGCAAGGCCTCCATTGATTATTCCTTGCTCTCATTACATGAACAATCTATAATTTTTGTACATGTTGAAAAACATGAAGTTACGTAGGAGATTTTTAAAAACCTGTAAATGAAAATTCATGAGGACAACACTTGGATGTGTTTCACATAAAGATTTGGCTTTCTGGCCTTTTAAAAGATGCCAAGCTGAACAACTTGGAAGAAAAAATACACAAGGTCCTATATTTCCATGTTTTGGGGGCTCAAATAAAAGATATGTTACACATCCATAAACTTTTTATACTGTTTTCCATAAAATATATTTAATCATTGGGCTTTAAAAAATTATTGTTTCTTGGATTTAAAATGACAGGGATGTAATATCAGGAAATAAGCAAATGCACTCAAATTTCTCTCTTCAAAAGAGAAGTCATTCATCCCAGATTAATGGATTTGGAAACAAAAGACCTCTCTCAGAATCCTAGCTCTGTGATGGTCTATCTGTGTGAATGCTGCCAAGTTACTTTTCTTTTCTGGGTTGCAGTTTTTTTTCCTTTGTAAAATGGGGCACTCATCTTCCTGATAGTTGAAATCTGGGTTCATCAGCAAGTACGTGAAAGCACTGTGAAACCTGTAATGTTCTCTCTGAAAGTCGAGCACTGGTAGTATCTATTCAGCTTTGTATTGGAACCCCATGAGAAGCCTCTTAAACATATTGACAGATAAAGAACATTACATTATTAAAATAAAAATCTTTATGTCAGCTGACATTTAACAGACACCCTCATTAAAGACGGGAAGCTAATGTCCCAAACAACAGAATTTCCTGAGAGGTTAGAACAACACAGATTACAGACAGTCTGTCCTCAGTGAGAACGGTCAATGTTTTTAGAAGTCTTCCCAGAGTTTTGTCTTCCAAATTTTGGGTGGGGAGGAAGAAATCAATAGTTGAGCTTTTTCAAATTCCAGACAGAATAAAGTATCACTTTCTTCTTCTTCCAGACAGAAGGAAGAGAAAAACATGAGATTGTGTTATATAATATAAGAATTGCAACAACCGGGCCCAGAAATCATGTTCAACAGTTTCAACAAGTTCCCTAAAGATGGAGTAATCTATTATTACTAGTGCAAGGCAAAATAAATATTAAAGAAAAAATTCTCCAAGAAGAGTTGTAGATAGAAATATTATTTATTGAGCTAGGATCTCTCTCTCTCTCTCTCTCTCTCTCTCTCTCTCTCTCACACACACACAGACACAGACACAGACACACACACACACACACACACACACACACACACACACACACACAAACACACACAGAGTTGTTTTCAATAGCCAGAACTGTAGCTATCAATTTACTTTAATACTACTAGTGATGAGAACATTTATAATCTTATATCTGCAAAATCATTTTCAGGCATGATTATTTGTATCAGCAAAATTTTCATTTATGTTCCCCCATTATATTACAGACTCCTTGAGGGCAGAGACTATCTTTTGTCTCTGTTTTTATCCCTATCACTTAGCACAATGTCTGCCTAGGGCCTAGTAAGAACTTAATTCATTAATTAATTAGTATTTGTTGGTTAATTGACTGTGAAGAGTCACAGAATTTGTCATTTCTTATCCTGGTCCATCAGTTGAGCAGAAAATATTAGAATCCAAAATGTAGTGATTTTTTAAAACAAGTTCACTTAGGCTCCTTGATATAGTCTCAAGACACTCATTTCATTTCTTTGGCCAGTCAATAAACTGTCTCTTTCTACCTTTTTTCCATATTCTCTCACCTAAAAAAAAGGAAAATCAGCCAGTAGCATCTGTCGGAGCATATATACCAGAGATGAAGATAATGAACTTTTTATTTCATCTTCCTGAGTGATAAAAATTTCTTACCAGGCAGTTTAATTCTCTTACTTAACTGTGGAATATGGATTTGGAAAGCAGAAAAATAAATAGTGGGTTTGCAATAAGAGGATCTGGATTCAAAGTCTGTCTCTGCTCCTATGTGATCATGGCCAAGTCATCTCATTTGTCTTAGTTTCCTTGGCTGCAAATTGAGAGAGGATGGCATAAATGATTTCCCAAGTTCCTCCTAGCTCTCTAGTCCATGACCTATGATAGGAATTCAGCATTTCAATAGGGAGCCAAAACTTGTCCACAACTGCAAATGCTCTCCTAACATGAATGTCAGAAACTGGAAAAAAAGATTTGTATCAATGAAAAGGATGTACCCTAATGATATACTTTGTTGTAAGAAACTCCTCTGCCATGGAAATAATCATAATTGTATTACTGTAATGAAACTGCAAGAACATTTCACATAAAAATGTTTCTCTATTTAAAATATACCATCAAAGGAGCAGCCACATGGCATAGTGGATAGAGCACTGGACCTGGAGTCTGGAGGACTTGAGTTCCAATTCAACCTCAGACACTTAAATACTTACTTAGCTGTGTGACCTTGGGCAAGTCACTTAACCCCATTGCCTTATTAAAAACAAAACAAAACAAAAATAAATTATGCCACCAACACAATATCAAAAATAATTGATATAATATGTGACATCTCTCAGGGCCCATTTTAAGTCCTAACATTGAGGCAATTAGTATCCCTCCTGAACAGAACTGAGTTTGTCTACCAAGTTAAAGAGCAAGACATATCAAACATAGCTTATTAGTAACTTAGTGTACACATAATATGATGAGTTACATGACTTTACTGAAGAACACCCTAAAAGTTTCTTAATTGGGCAACTTCACTCCATTAAGATAAAAAGGTTATGTGAACTTAAATATGAAATCCTTAATGTATATAAAGAGAAAATAGAGTCTGGAGGTTTTGACCTTCAATACAGAGGTCAAATAGAATCATGGATGAAGATAGGGCTTATGCATAACTTAGTCTTCTCCAGATAAGTAGCACCAAGTGTAAAGTTGCCCCTTGGCAACTGTAAAAGTTGTAGTTATGAATGTCAAGACTTCCTGGAAAGTAGAGGTCAGTCTTCAAGAGGAGGAACCCACTTAAAGCAATTAACACCTTTTCAAAATGCCCATTTTAATGAATGGTTTTAGAACAACCAACTTAATAGGTTTGAAAATGATGGATGGATAGAGATTTTCCAAGAAAATTCTAGAGATTGTGCAAATTATCACTTCAGGTTGCCAAAAATGTTAGCATTTATTGATTAAATGAAAATGTGATCAAAATCAGTTATAATATATGAATGAAATTAAATATTAGCATGTTGTAAGAAACAACAAATACTATAAATATTAAGAAGCATAAAAAGATTTGCACGAATTGAGACAAAGTAAAGCAAGCAGAACCAGAAAAAAATAATGGCTAAACTGATACAAATGACAAGAACAATAACCATAAAGTCTGTCCACAAAATGTTGATGAATTGAAGATTGCAAAATTACCCAGAATAAACTGGAGACATGAGAAGAAGACTGTTTTTATTCCTTTGAAGAGTTCTGTGTGTGTTTGTGTGTGTGTGTGTGTGTGTGTGTGTGTGTGTGTGTATGTGTGTGTGTGTGTGTGTTGGCAGGGGTGGGTGGATGAGATTGCCCACCAGTATTGAATATCACATATCTCCTCAGAATTTTTTTCAATGCATTGATTGGTCTAATTTTTTTCTCTTCTTTTTTTTTCCTTTTCAAAAAAAATTCTTAGTTAGCCAGGAGTGATGGCTAAAGGCCATGATGTGTCTGTACTAAGGCTAGCACCAATGTGGTGAACCAACAGGTCTAGGAGGCCACCAGGTTGCCTAAGGAAGGACAAACCGGTCAAGATAGGAAACATACATAATTGTGACAAGGGATTTTCACTATTTAGACATTTCTTTTACCAAAATCACCAAAACCTAATGCAGTTTTGATACTCTTATTGATAATTTCATCCTTGAAAAATGAGAAAAATCAATCACTGAAATTCTATTCTGGATTAGATTCTCCTTAACAGAGAAGAGCTGGTTTCGGGGATGGAAAGGATCGGAACCCTGAGGCAAAGTGATCATCCTTTTTTACATCTATGATAACTTGGGAGAGGAAATGCAGACCTGGTTTGGAAATAGACCTGCACCCTAGATTTTTGTAAAACCAAAGGATTCAGATGTAAAATGGATGGAATTCTATTAACTAAATATGATAGAGAAAGTCATCTCAGGGAGAGATAGGAGATTCTCTAGATTTAAATTCTGAATACATTTCCAGGAAGAAAGCAGCATAAAACTTGTCAGAAGAGATAGATATATCTATACAGGGAACTGGCCAATCAACTTCAATCTTTAAAAGAGTTTTATGGCATTTGGAAGCATGAAACAGGTCAGGAACCCTCAAGTTCAGAAGGAGCTGAGAATGCCATTTGAAGCTAAGGACAATGTAGTTACTGTTCTATATGGGGGGGGGGGGAAGAAGGCTCAAAGAAAGGATGAAACCTTTGTCGGGGGTAGACAGGAGAATAACTGATAAAGAAGAAAAGGCAGAATAGTTCCATTATTATTTTCTTCTATTTTCTCTGCCAAGGAGAAAATAGAATTAGAAATGAGTGAGCAAAAGTCCTTGCGAAGAAGGCAAGTAAGGAGCCAGTAAAAAAAAATCACCACTTAGAAGCCCTTGATGATTTCAAGTCACCTGGCACAGATGAATTTACCTTTAGGATCTGAAAGAACTGGGGATATGGTGATAAGCCCCTCTCAGCAGGAGAACAGCAGGACCACAAAATTGGAGAAAGATGTTTCCTAATTTCCATACAAAGGGAAGAGAACAGAATCTGTAAGCTGTAGGCTAATGATTACTAGAAAAGTTTTTAAAGAGATCATTAAAGAGATGGTTGGAAGATCTAGAGAGGGAAATGGAAATTACAGATAGCCACCGAAGCTCCATCAAGAACAAGTCATGTGATTCAAAACTAATTGCCATGTTTCAAAAGCTTTCTAAACTTAAAAGCACAGTGTAAATGTGAGGTGTAATAAAAATAAGAGTTAGTATGGCATAGCAAATCAGGTACTGGACTTGGAGTTGGGGAGATTTGGGTTCAAATCCCACCTTACACACTTACTGGCTATCTGACCTTGGACCAGTCACTTAACCTCTCTGTGCCTCAATTTCCTCATTTTACAAATGAGGAGATTGAACTTCTGACCTATAAGATGCCTTCTAGTTCTAAATCTTTGCTCTTATGATCTCTCAACAATAAAAAAACACCATAATATTTAAAATATCTGTAATTTCACTGAGATGCTAATTCTCCCCTCTTAAGCATATCACAATCATGCTATAAATTCCTGATTGCTCCTCCAGAGGGTCTATGATGGAAAAAAAAACATATCACTTCATGGTGGCCAACCATGATGATAAGCCTTTCTGAACTTAGGCTAGGCTTCAGACAATAGCTATTTGCCCTATCACTGGGACTGTATTAAAGCCTTTTGAACTTAACAGAATTGGTGCTGGTAGTAAATGAACAAACCAAGCTGACTTTCATGACAGCTAGGTAAAGTAGGTAGAGTGCTGGGCCCTTAGTCAGGAAGATCTGAATTCAAATTCAGTCTCAGATATTTATTAGATCTGTTACCCTGGGTAAGTCATTTGACCTTCATCCTCAGATACCTTATTGGTAAAATGGTAATAACATTCCAGGGTTTATGTGAGGATAAAATGATATAATATCTGTGAAGTTCTTTGCAAATCTTAGAGTGTATAATATGCTATGGGCATATATATTATTATTATCAGTTTTTCTTAGATATCAAATAAATATTTTAGTGAAGATGTATCAGTAACAACAATAGCAATTATTTTTATCAATAAAGAACAAAAGAAAAAGCAAGGTAGAGAAAAGGAGAAAAAACAGGAGGGAAGGGCAGAATGGAGAAAAAGACAGGGATAGGAGGAAGAGGGAATTGTCCAGTTTCTTCCAGACAACAATCGTTGCAACTTTCCAGTAACCTCAGTCAGCTCTCACTCGCTGAGGTCTGTCAGCACCTACCTGGTGGACAGCAACACAACCCCTAGCTGTTCTCTACAGGACATTTATCCTCCAGGGTCTCTCCCTGGCCAAGCCTCCTCAATCTTAACCTATGTTGAGGGTTCGGAGGGTTCCTCCCTCCCCCATTAAAAATTAACAGCATTATTATCAAATAGATTTTGAGATGATTCATTAATTAAAATGTTACTATACTATTTATTGGTCAATTAAATCATGTTGAAAAAATGGAGCTGAACACATTCTCCAGGTAATGAGAATTGTAGAAAATATTTTGGCCTCTACTACTGTACTGACCTCCACAGGCAGCCATCATCCTCTCATGTTTTCACTTTGGTTGCATGGCCTAGATCTTCTGTGGAAGTTTTATAAAAGATCATAGACAAGAATTACATAAGATGAGAAATCTCAAGTCAGGATGTATATAGATGAAGGAAGCTTTCACGTCATCATCATCACTATCGTCATTTTAATAATGCTAATGAAGGAGGAGTAGGAGGAAGGGAGGGAAGTAAGGAAGAAAAGAAAGAGGAGAAGCAGGAGGAGGAGAAAGAAGAGGAAGGACAAAAGCAAGAACTCACCAGTTATCTAGTACTCTAAGATTTATAAAGGATTTTACAAAAGATGTCCCATTTGATCTTCACCACAACTCTGAGAAGTGAAGCGAGGCAGGGCTTAAACCCAGGTCTTCCTGGCTTCAGTGCTGGTTATCAAATATTCCTTGCTACTTCTCAAGACGGTCTTTTTTAGTTTTAGACTATATTAATATAAGAATTGTTTTCAGAGTGAAGGAAGTGATTTTTCTACTATGCTCTACCCTTGAACTAATGTGTTCTATTGTGGGTAATGTTTTTAGTAATAAATGTGGTAACCTGGTAGATGGTAGGGATGGTGAGGAAAAAGGAGATTGTGCCATATAAGAGTCAAAGGAGAAAATGAGTTTATTTAACTTAGATAAGAAAAAGATTTAGAGATTGAACACGGAGAGGAAGAGGTGTTGACTGGCTTCAAGAACATTAAGATCTATCAGACAGAAGAAAAGTAACACTTCTCTGTTTGACTGCAGAATGTAGTACTAGGAATGATAGGTGAAAGGCAGAAAGGCAGATTTAGCCTGATGTTATTAAAAAAAAAAACAAACAGTTCCTGATGATTAGAGTTGTCCAAAAGTTTAATGGGCTGACTTAGAAGATATTGAGTTACTTGGGGGGTGGCTAGGTGGCGTAGTGGATAAAGTACCGGCCTTGGAGTCAGGAGTACCTGGGTTCAAATCTGGTCTCAGACACTTAATAATTACCTAGCTGTGTGGCCTTGGGCAAGCCACTTAACCCCGTTTGCCTTGCAAAAAAAAAAAAACCCTAAAAAAAAGAAGATATTGAGTTCCTTCATCACGGAAGCTTTTGAAGCAAAGTTTGAAAACTCTCATGTTGGCAGGCTGTAGTGGGGACTCTTCAGCTATGAGCTGATCTGTCTATTCTCTGATGTCATGCTTGATTCTACTTTGTGTATGATAAAAAGATTTGGGGCCTTGGGGTGGAAAGTAGAGCTGACGATTTAAAGGTGCTGTGGTACCTTCTTTCCATCCACATTCTAAGAGGAATTGGATTATATTTCATCTGGGAAGAAAGGTTCACTCAGAGCTTCACAAATTTATAGCCAAAAGGTCCTTAGAGGTCAAATCTAACTTCTTTGGTTTACAAGAAAAGAAATCAAGGGCCATAAAGGATAAGAGAACTGGTCAGGGTCATATAGATATGAAGAGGCTGCTCCCAAAATCAGACAAAGGTCCTTTGACATGTTTTCTACTCAAACAAAATGCCTGCAAGGGCCTTAAGAAGACCATATATTTCCAGAAACCCAAAGACAAGTTTCACTGGAAATAATCAACAGAGTATACATTTGAAGCCATGTCCCTTGCTTCTAAACCCAGAACTCTTTGCACTATATCATACTATGGTGGAAGATTCCAGACTCTTCCATCAGTAATCTCTGTTGACCCCAAATTGCTGAAAATGGGGAGAAGGGAGTGTAGGAGAAACCTATCAACTCTTTCATCACTGACAGGGAGAGAAAGATAAGGAAGGAGCAGGTCTGAGCAGACCCTGGGCCTAGACAAAGGGGTGAGTGCTGACTAGTTCTCATCTCTCATAACCCTAGGCAAAAGTAAGAAGGTTGTCATTAAAGGTTAAATTTAAGAATTTATCCTCTGCTCAGCCTAGGACAAAGTACAATCAGTTTAGAGAATCATGGAGATCTTTATGTACTTAAAATTCCTTATTCAGTTACATATTCCTTCTTTCATACACCTATCTTTCTCTTCTCAATTTTGGGAAAACCAAGGAGAACATTTTCCTTATATACAAGCATCTTAAAACATGATCCTTTATAAGTTTTGGAATCCCAACTTCTGTCACATAAAAGGATGGATAAGGTGGATGCTAATTTTTTTCTAGACTATCTTAAGCTGGTTTTGATGATCCCTAAATAATTCTTTAAAATAAATAGAAGACAATGCACTGTTCGTGGAGCTGTGAACTGATCCAACCATTCTGGAGAGCAATTTAGAATGAAACTCAAAGGCTTTTATCCAGTAATAACACTATTAGGTCTGTATCCCAAAGAGATCTTTACAAAAAGGGGAAAGACTCATTCTTTTTTGTAGTGGCAAAGAATTGGAAATTTAGAGGATGCCCATTGATTGGGGGATGGCTGAACAGATTGTGGCATATGAATGTGATAGAATACTATTGCTCTGTAAGAAATCATGAGCAAGCGGGTTCCAGAAAAACTTGGAAGTTACATGAACTGATGCAGAATGAAGGGAAGAAAATCAGGATAACATTGCAACAGTCCCACTGTGTAATGATCAATTATAATGGGCTTAACTCCTCTTAGCAGTTCAATGAGCAAAGACAATTCTAAAAGACTTGTCATGGAGAATGACATCCCCATCCAGAGAGAGAACTATGGAGTCTGAATGCAGACCAAAGCTTGCTGTTTTCACGTTTTAAAAATGCGTTTCATATTTTTTCCATTTTGTTCTGATTCTTCTTTCACAACATGACTGATATGGAAACAAGTTTAACATGATTATTCATGTATAACCTATATTGGATTACTTGTGATCATTGGGGTTGAGGGGGCAAGAAAGAGGAGGTGGATAAATATGTAACTCAATTTTTTAAATTATATAAATATTTTGTTTTCCAATTATAAATAATAGTAGTTTCTACCCATCACTTTTCATAAGGTTTTGAATTTTACACTTTCCCCCCCCAATCCTCCCTTTCCTCCCCATCTCCACAGAAGGCAATCTGATCATCTTTACATTATTTCCACACTTTGCATTGATCAAATTTGAGTGTGTTGAGAGGGGGGAAAATCATCTCCTTGAGAAAAAAATAAAATATCAAGAGATAGCAAAATGATGCAGTACATAAGACAACCTTTTTCTCAAAAAATTGAAGGCAATAGTCTTTGGTCGGTGTTTAAACTCTGCAGTTCTTTCTCTGGATACAGATGGCATTCTCCATCACAGATCCCTTAAAATTGTCCCTGATTATTGCACTGGTGGAATGAGCAAATCCATCAAGGCTGATCATCACCCCATGTTGCTGATAGGGTTTTCAGTGTTCTTCTGGTTCTGCTCATCTCGCTCAGCATCCACTCATGCAAGTCTTTCCAGGCTTCTCTGAAATCCCATCCCTCCTGATAACTCAAAATCTTGCAAAAATGAATGCTGAAAATTACCTTTACATGTAATTTGGGAAAGAAATAATAAAATGAATACAGGACAAGACCTCTCATTTTAGTGATATAGGACACTCCCAGATTAGGAAAACCCTTTCCCCAGTGAAGGCTAACGCTTTCTCTACAACTTAAGAGTACTAACTCTTTGCCTAGAGCATAGGGATGACAAGGGATTTGTTTAGATTAACACAGGCCTGTGTCAGAGATGAAATTTGAACTCATGTCAGCTTAACTCTTTAAAATAAATGTGCTTTTTGGGTTGTGTTTTCCATTTTGCTGATCTTTTTTACCTTCTTTATCATAAAGCATATCTCTCTGGGGTAGCTAGATGACTCAGTGGATAGAACATGGACCTTGACATTTACTGACATTTACTAGCGGTGTGACCTTGGGCAAGTCAATTAACCCCGATTGCCTTGCATCTAGGGCCATCTCCAATCCTCCTGATTCATTCCTGGCCCCTGGATCCAGATGGTTCTGGAGGAAAAAGTGAGGCTGGTGACTTAGCACAGCCCCCCTCACTCACATCCAATTCACGTGCTTGTCATGGCATCACCTCTCTGATGTCATGGTCTTCTTCGAGAATGAAGAGCAAAAAACACAAACAAAAACACCTCTCTGGGAGGGAGAGTGAGCAGGAGGGATCTGGGGAAAAGTCTAGATGAGGGAGAAATAACAAATATAAATCAAAAGTAGTCTAAAAATTAAAAATCAAATAAATATGCTTTTAAACTCTTGCCTTGTTGAGGATGTGCATTGTCAGATGAGCTGGAAGTAAGAGCTCATATTTGCTTTTTTAAATTGGTTCTTTTCAAATCAGGACAGAACAAGAAAAGGGAAGAGTAATTTCATGATAAAGGATTGGCTTCAAAAATAGATGCCCTTTTTTCCCAACTCTTATCCTTTCTCCACCTCCATCCCTCCATAATTTAAAAAAAAAAGAAATTAAGCTTTTGATATTTCTTTTTCTGAATAGTTTAAGGAAGGCAGGAGCCTTGCCAAAACCAGCCAATTATGCTGGTGGTCATTTGTCTCTACAGTTCTGAATCAATTGGACGTTCTAAAGTCCTGAACAATTCTAAAGCTCTAACTTCCTTTAAAAAATATTCAACTCTAAGGAATTTATGTGTTGCTTAGTTTTATTTTAAAAATCTATAAAAACAGAAAAGCCAATATTTTCATTTATTGAAATTGTGCCCCAGAAACAGGCATTTGTTCCTTTGCTATGACCTAAGATAAACTTCTCCAGATAAAAGACTTCAGTCAAGACACAGATCTGCAAATGTGTCAGAATGTCCTTGGGTCCTGAGGGTCCTAGCCCTCAGCTTATATTCTCCCTCTTAACATGGCTGAGAATCTCTGAAGATATTCCTTATCAAAGAATATTTGAATTTCAAACTGAACTGGGCCTGTTTGTTTATAATCTTGGTGATTTCAAAATTCCCTTCTTATATGATCCAGGGAAAATCTGGGAGCAGATCTTAGTTAGATGGTTAGTTTTTTTATTTGGTTTTGTTTAAAAAAAAAAACTAGCTTATGAGTGAGATGAGCAGAACCAGAAAAACACTGTCCACCCTACCAGCAACATGGAGGCAATGATCAAACCTGATGGACTCGCCCATTCCATCAGTGCAACAATCAGGGACAATTTGGGGCTGTCTGTGATGGAGAATACCATCTGTATCCAGAGAAAGAACTGTGGAGTTTGAACAAAGACCAAGGACTATTACCTTTAATTTAGAAAAAAAAACTGCTATCTTATTGTCTGATCTTGCTATCTCTTATACTTTATGTTTCTTCCTTAAGGATAGGATTTTTTCTCTCATCAAACTCAATTTGGATCAATGTACAACATGGAAACAATGTAAAGACTGACAAATTGCTTTCTGTGAGGGTGGAGGGTGGGAAGTAAGATTGGGGGAAAATTGTAAAACTCAAAATAAATAAAATCTTTGATAAAAAATGAACAAAAAACTTGGCAAAATAAAAATTGCATTTTAAAAAAACTAGCTTAAGCTGTAGGATGGGCCAGAAAATATCATATAAAGAAATAATCCAAAGAAATGCCATGTGAGTTAAAGGATTGTTTTAAGAGAGTGTCAGTAAACACAGGGTATGTCTCTCAATATCTTCACCACATCTGGAATTCCATATTTTCAGAACTGGGTACATGACCTCCCATTTGGAATTTATGAAATCCATAAGATTGTTTTGAATTCTACTATAAAAATATATTTCCCTCCCATTCTATCTCCTTTACTTTTTAGTTTTCAATTTCAACTTCCAACTAAAAGGCAATTTATCATTTTTGTAGAATGTTCAAAGCTTTGTCAACCTGAAAGGATATGTCCAATATTGACTTCTGCTGATGGTTTCCAGAGTCACCTCTAATCCCTGGAGGAGGGCTCTGGGAAGTCTTGGTGTGAATATATTTATTTATTTTTAAAATCTCCCCTCTGATGCATTTACAAAGAGCCATTACAAGAGACACAGTAAATCTTTTTTTTTTTTTTGCTTTTTTAAAATTTTAACAGAGTAATCTAAAATAGAGTGCTTTGGATTTGAAGTCAGATGGCCTATGTTTGAATCCTCTCTGCCACGGTATTCCACTTCAATGTCTTCATCTGTAAAATAAGAAAGTTGGACCAGATGATTTCAAAAGTTCCTGCTAGCTCGAAATCCTGTGAGTTGATGCTTTTCTGTTATTATTTAATAACTAGAAAGAGGACGATCCTCCCCCACACTTTTATAAACTTTGAAGATGGAAAGTCCATAGGATATCACTAGGCAGAGGATCACAAACATGAAATCAGTGTTTAACCCTTCATAGTCATACCGCCTTCTTCTGCCTCAGTTTCTACATTTGTTAAATGACATCAAATCTCCCTCATAGAATTGTATTAAGTGAAACCACCCTCTAAGAAGGGCTGAATGAATGGATTATTACTAATAATATGTCAAATGGCAGAATGTAGAATTGAGAGGGTGAAGGGACCTTTGAAACAGCTGTAACTAGAAATAGTCTCAGCTCTGGCAAATGCAGTTGCAGGGAAGTGCAATAAATGGTAGGGGGGATCCCAGGTGTTCTGGGAGGAAGGAGACCTAGGGATAGAGGAGCACCTCAATGATGAAGGGAGGAGTCACCCAGAGAAAGGAGCAAGTCTGGTCTAGGCTCATGACTCTATGGAGATCATAACTTCAGTCCCCTGCCCTTGGCTAGGACAAAACCCCACTCACTTTCCAAGATAATTACAACTCTGCTCAGAGGTCATCTTGCCATACTCCCTTCTGGAATGCACTCTTTGATGACATTCTGCCTCTTGGAACTTGATTGATGTAGATAGCCCAGAAAAGGGGAGGCAGGAGGGAGAATTCTTCTATGTGACCCAAAACAAGGAGGAATTTACTTAGAGTTGCAAATAAAAGTCCCATGTATTTGTTTGTCCAGATGAATGTTATCTATGTTCCAGACTAACAAAAGAAACCACAGGAACTTAGTCTACCTTCCCAACTGACACTGTTGGACTAGGAAACTGATACTGCATGGATTTCTCCAGAATTTCAGAATCTCATAGATGAAAAGGACCTTAGAGCCTGCCATCTTGTCCAAGTCACACCCAACAAATTTTATCTCTTGGCTCCATGACTTTGTACAAGCTGTCTTTCACATCTGCTATTCCTTCCTCCCTTCCTTTGGTTTGGCTTCTAAAAATCCTTAGCTTCCACCAAAGTTTAGCTTTTGGATCACCTCTCCAGGAAGACTTTCCTCATTTTTCTCCTATTGATGGGATTTTTTTTCTCTCTCTTCAAATTTGATTGTATTTTTTTTCCCATGTGAATATTGTGTATTCCAGTAAAACATAAAAATCCTTGAGGACAGGAATGCTTTTTTTCATTTTGTCTTTCCATCCTTAGCCATTTGATGTAGAAATACTCAGTGAATTGGAATGAATTGGGTTAAACATTCCTGGGTGGACAAAATGAGTTCTGGAAGGGAAAACCAATTTATGGGCTTCCCTTTTTCTACCAGGAATACATAATTCACATTTTTTTCATGTAGTCTTTCTGCTTGTGGATGAAGAAATCTTGTGTAAAAATGAGGGTGAGCAGATCATTTTTGATGGGTATGGGAAAGCATGGGTGAGTCCCCACAGGAAAAGATGTGGTTAGGCTGTAAAGTATACCACTGGAAGTAGTGCCCACGTTAGTAGACTGGAGAGAGGATCACAGAAATGCACTAAAGTATTGAATTTTACCTAGCTAAAGGTTATTTATTAAAAAGCAAAATAGAAAAAAACCCATCAGGGAACACATAAAACTATATTTGCATCATGTATATTTCTATATGTGTCTAAATATAGATACATACATTTATTTACTTAGAAGATCCCAGGATCACCAAATCTTAGAGTTGGCGATCTAAAAAAGAATTATTGCTACAAGATTGGTTGGTTGGTTGTTGTCCTTCTTTGTTGAAGAGGACCCAAACAGCATCAGTACATTAGACTCTTAAAGTGCATCTGATGTGGCTGATCAGACCGACATGAGCTTGGAAGTCTCTATCCCAGTGGAGCATAAATAATCTATATGAACATTTGGGGTGGGTTCCCTAAATTTGGGTATCTCAAGTTTCTTTTCAACTACTCCAATTAGCCTTGCTCATAATCAGCTCCCTATCTGATGAGGGCCCACCATCCTGGGCAGTCCTGTGTCTCCCATGTTGCAAAACTTGAGAGAGACCTTGAGAATGTCCTTGTATCTCTTTTTCTGATCAGCATTGTGAGTGCTTGCCCTGTGTGATTTTTGCAGAAAATAGTTTTTTTGGCAAGCATATCACTGGCATTTGAACAATGTGGCCTGTCCATCTCTGCAGTAGAGTTTGACTATTCTTTTGTTCAAATCAAGAAAGGACCACAGGGTCTGATATCTTCTGCCAGGTGATGTTCAGACTCTTCCAAAGACAATGCAAACAGAAGCAATTCTGTTTCCTGGCATGGTACTGGTAGACTGTACAGGTTTGCTTTTGTTTGTTTGTTTTTTAGTTTTTGCAAAGCAATGGGGTTAAGTGGCTTGCCCAAGGCCACACGGCTAGGTGATTATTAAGTGTCTGAGACCAGATTTGAACCCAGGTCCTCCTGACTCTAAGGACAGTGCTTTATCCACTACGCCACCTAGCCACCCCCAAGACTGTCCAGGTTTCATGGGCAATGAAGGCAGCACAACAGTCTTGTAGACCTTCAGTTTGGTAGTCAGTCTTATACTTTTTTTCTTCCACACTTTCCTTCGGAGTCTCCCAACACTGAAGTAGCTCTTTATTAGCTCAAACCTCCTCCATTTGCTGTAATCACCAATTCGACCCTTGGATGGTATGGTGCCATTGGTGGCACATCTGTGTTTTCTAGGTGTTAATTTGCAGCCAAAATTAGCAGAAGCAGCAAAGACTAGGCCCATGCTTCTGAGCATACATCAACACTTCCACTACCACCATCACTGCTTGCTACTTACCACCTCACCCTAGCACTACCACTATTACAGCGGCTACTATTGCTATAACCAACACCACCTTCACTACTTCCAATATTGCTGCTGCTATTGCTCCTTATTACCAAAAGTAGATTTGCCTGAAAAAGAAAGGAAATTAAACTAATAGATATAGAGAAATTTGAACCGCCCTCTGTGTGGGATAGTAAAAATCAATTGCCCCACATAAGGGTAAATGGCATTTGGTCCAGTGTTGAAGTCCTTAGACCCTTCCTTCATTGCTAGATCTTTTCCCTCCCTTATCCTTCCCAACGTATGCAACATTTGTAAAGATAGAAGAATCCCAGTGTTGGAGAGCTGGCAGTCAGAGATTCTCAGTCCTGGGATATGCTTTAGAAACCACCGTGCTTGAGCTCCTTATTTAATAGATGCAGTTGAGGCTCCGGGACGTTAAGTGATGTCTCTAAGGTTGGTCGAGTCCCCCTCCCTGGCAGAGCTGGGACTCCCCTATGGCTTTAGACTCCAAGACTGGCCCAACACTCTTTTCACTATCCCAGCTCCTTCTAGAATTAGTTCAACCATTTTAAAAGGCCCATTTTTATACTAACATCACTGGATTTAGTCACTAAATTCTTCATATTTATCATATTTAGTGACTTGTAGAAGAGAGAGAGAGAGAGAGAGAGAGAGAGAGAGAGAGAGAGAGAGAGAGAGAGAGAGAGAGAGAGAGAGTGCTGGATCCAAAGTCAGAGACCTGGGTTTGAATTGTGCCTCTGATACTGTGTGACACTGGAACAAGTGCCTTCTCCCTGGGCTTCAATCTCCTAATCTGTAAAATGAGGGGGGGTTGCATTGGATGGTCTCAGAGAAACCTTCCAGTTCATTCTATTATTGTAATGAGCTTTTGCTACTGGGATCTCAATTTTTTCAACTGTAAATAATAATTAATAATAATACTGAACTAGAACACATATAGCACTTTAAGGTTGGCACAACTCTTTTCAAATCTCATTTGGTCTTTACAACCACCCTGGAAGATGGAAGCTATCATTATTTTACAGATGGAAAAACTGAGACAGCAACTGAGTGACTTGCTCAGGGTCCCACATCTAGTATGTAAAGCTGCATTCGGACTAAATCTCCCTGCCTTTAGGCTCAGGCTCTCTGTCCACAGTGCCACCTAGCTGCCCCTGAGGTACAATGATGGGGTGAAGCTAAGTGATGTCTACAATCCCTTCTGGCTCTCAGGCCTCCCCTCCTCCACTTCTCAGATGCTTGGTACTAAGTGGCAGGGCAGTGTCCACAATAAGGTCTGGAACAGAGTCAATTCATAAGAGGAAATCATGAGTCAATTCCCCTGGGCAAAGTCCATCCAGATTGAAAATAGATATTGGCCCAAACCTGGGACTCGGGCTTTCACATGGTATGGGTGCAAGGAAACCACACACAAGATGGGCAAAAAGTGGGTCCCTAAATGCTGAATTCAATGTGGATATGACCAAGCATCCCTCACTGGAGACAGATGGGGAACACAAATACTGGATGGGACCAGTCAGGGCATGGCCAAAGCCCAGCACAGATCTGTAAATAAGCATCCCCCAGGGCAGATGGCCATGAGGAGATCAGGAGGAAGCTCTGGCATAAGATCAATGCTCTGGCACTGGATTGTCAGGAGGTCCCTGCCAACTTGTCAATTTCCAGACTCCCTGGCATCCTGGCACCTGAACTCCTTGTCCAGAGGAGAGGTCACCGCTTCAGGACTCAGAGGTCCCTGGCTTGAGTCTCCTCTCTCCTTCCTACTCTCTTTCTGACCTTGAACAAGTCACTCAAACCCCCACCATGATCACTACTGTAATAAGGAATCATATTTACATAGTACTCTTTCATTGGACCCTCCCAATAATCCAATAAAGAAAGTATTATCCCCATTCTACAGATGAAGAACCCGAGGCTCAGAAAGAAGTGACTTCATAGAGAATAAATAAATATTAAAAAAAAAGAAGTAACTTTGTGAGTCCCTCATCTAGGATCTGGCACTCAAAAACCTTTAACAATTACTTACCCTTTCCTTATATTTATTTCAACTCACTTTTGGCATCTCTGGATCAAATTGTGCTATGAATGAAGATACAACCATTACATGAAAAAGGCTCTGCCCTTTGGGAGTTTACTTTTCTTTCTTTCTTTCTTTTTAATTATTATTATTTTTTAATATTTGGAGGATGGAAGGCAATCAGATTAAGTTACTTGTCCAGGGTCACACAGCTAGGAATGTCTGAGGTTGAATTTGAACTCAAGTCCTCCTGACGCCAGAGCTGGCGATCTTTCCCTTCCAGGGAGTTTACTTTCTACTGAAATGTATGGAATGAGACTGAACTGATGACTTCCTTGATGTATGGAGTTCCTGCTTGGGACATTCCCTCTACCAATGCAGGTCTCCGTTTTGGAAATTTATAGTAGAGAATTGTGGACAGGACTGGGCCACGTATGGCAATGGAGTTAAGTGGCTTGCCCAAGGTCACACAGCTAGGTAATTATTAAGTGTCCGAGGTCAGATTTGAACTCAGGGCCTCCTGACTCTGGGGCTGGTGCTCTATTCCCCTGCTGACCCTCTCCATCACTTCCAATAGTAGTATATGAATATGCTAGATTGAAAAAATTACCATTCTGTTCTCAAGAATTAAAGAAAAAAACAAGGGGAAAAAATATTTACATACACCAACTGTAGCCTTGGCTAGACACAAGGCAATTTCCCATTGTTTTCAAAGTTGAAATTAGGTAAAGTTTGGGAGATCCAACTGCAAACAGGAAGCCTTGTTATGCCCTTCAAGGACGCCCATTGCTCAGTGAGGAGCATTTGGCATTGAGGAGAGAGGACACATCCTGGAACCAAAGGACTGTTATCAAGCCCTTGCCAGCAGATTTTCCCAGCTCTCTCCATTCATCAGAGCTAGGGCACACACTCAAGGACAGATAAACAACCCCAGTCATTGCTGCAGGTCCATTTTTGGAAGGGTTTCACAAGGAATCCTCAGAGGGGGCCTTGAATTACAAAAATAGACCTGGAAGAGTCTTTGGAGGTCATCTCTGGTCCGAAATCCTCATTTTACAGATTAGGAAACCAAGGGGAAATGCTGGGCTTTAATGTGTTAGGAAAGGGCCCAGACAGCGCTATGGTCATAGAGGAATAGGAAGGATATTTTCTAGTCTCTGAGTGATGCTCCAGCAAGTTTCTAAGCAAAATGTAGCAGAGAACATGTGGACCTACCATGGCAGAGGGAATTTCCTAACAAGAGAGTTCCCTATGCTAAATAACTCACATGTCTAGCCCCTGTCCCCATGGTATGGGTGGTCTATACATGTGTGTGTGTGTGTGTGTGTGTGTGTGTGTGTGTGATATCCTTTTTTCCTCTCTCCATTAATGCAGAAAGAAGAGAAGCAGTGTGGGTAGAGGACAGAAGATAAAGAGAGAGGATAGAGCATAGGGAGGTGACCTGGGCTCATTCCTCCTTTGGCCCATGATGGCCTTCCTTCAAGCCTCAAGTCAAGTACTATCTTCTATATGAAGCTTTTCTCAGTCCCTCAAATGCCATTCAAACTTCTGTGTTTGTTGTTCAGTTATCTGACTCCTTGGGATTATTTGGAATTTTCTTGGCAGAAACATTAGAGTAGTTTGCTATTTCCTTCTCCAGCTCATTTTTACAGACGAGGAACCTGGGGCAAACTGGGTGAAGTGACTTGCCCAGGGTCACCCAGTTGGTCAGTGTCTGAAAAAACTTGAACTCAGGAAGTCTTCCTGATCCAGATCCAGAGCAAGGATCCCGCTTAGCTTAGGTTCAGCTACTTTTTCTTTGGCCTCTGTTTGCTCTGTTTACAAAGGCGCGTCCGAGGGTCTCCTCAGTCAGTCAGTTTCTTTGCTTCTTGATCACCCTCTCTCCCAGGACTCTCACCTTACTTATCTAACTGGTTGCCAAGGCCTAGTACTATCATTTCGACCTGCACAGCATCTTGCAAATATGTTGTCATCACTGCATAGCTGGACTATCGCAATAGTCTGCTGGAGAGTCAGCTCAGCTGCCTTAAAGTACAACTCCCCCTTTCCCCACAGATATAGCTCTCTGTTACTTCCAGGACCAAATATAAAATTCTATTTGAATTTAAAATCTCTCCATCATCTGCCCCCCCTTTCCAATCTTCTTATATCTTCCCTCCAAATACTCTGCAATTCAGAAACATGGACTTATACAAGACTCTCCATCTCCCAACTCCATGATTTTTCAATGGCTGCATCATATGCCTAAAACTTTCTCCTAATCTCCACCTTCTGGCTTCTCTGGCTTCCTCCAAGACCCAGCTGAAATTCTGCCTTCCCCTAGAAGTCCTTCCCAATTCTCCTTCTTTTTTTTAGGGTTTTTTTTTGCAAGGCAAAGGGGTTAAGTGGCTTGCCCAAGGCCACACAACTAGGTAATTATTAAGTGTCTGAGACCAGATTTGAACTCAGGCCCTCCTGACTCCAGGGTCGGTGCTTTATCCACTATGCCACCTAGCTGCCCCTCTTCCCACTTCTTCTTAGCCTCAGTACCTTCCCTAAGAGATTATCTCCATTTTTTTCCATCTGTGCCTTCCTTTATATCTATGTATTTACATGTAGTATCCCCTCATCAGACTCTGAGATCTTTGAGGGTAAGAATTGTTGGTTGTCTTTTGTCTTTCTTTGTATTCCTTGCACATAGCATATTGCCTAGGTGCTAGGAATATTTATTAGGTGTATAATTGGTTGGTGGGTTCTTGTCCTTCATTATTGAAGAAGACCAAAATGGCACCGCTAGGCTAGAGATGAGTTACAGCATGTCCAAACATGATTGATGAGACCAATACTAGCCCAGAATGCCCTACCGTCGGTCAGGCACAAATAGTCCATGTATCACCCTGGATGCTTACTCTAAACCTACATATCTCACGTTTCTTTGAACTGTTTTTTGAATTTGCCTCTCTGGTACAGACACGCTAATGTCTCACTTGATGCACAATCAATTCCAAAGAGACCTTGTCCCTGGATCACTTCTTCTGACCCAACTGTGAGCCCTTGCCCTGTATGAGTTCTCCATAAAATAGTCTTTTCGTAAGTGTATGTTGGACATTCAAACAACATGGCCAGCCATTGTAGTTGCATTCTCTGGAGTAAGATTTGAATGCTGGGCTAGTTTAGTTCAAGAAAGGACCTCAGCAATGAATTATAGGAACTGATGCTGAGGGAAGGGAGCCAAACCAAGAGAGCATTGTCCACATTAACAACAATATTGTGAGTTGATCAATCTTGATGGTTGCAACTCCTCTTAGTAGTTCAACTGTATTAGACTGGCTATGGACTATATTATCCCCATCCAGAGGAAGAAAAACAAACAAAACAAAACCCCACAGAATCTGAATAAGCACTATATTCACTTTTTTTAAATTTCTCTTATTTTTTTGTCCTATCTCATGGTTTTCTTTCTTTCTTTTCCCTTATCCTAATTCTTCCTACAGAAAATGACTAATCTGTAAACATGTTCAACACAAATGTGTATGTATATTTACTTGACTGTTTGCCTCTGAGGAGAGAGGGGTGGGAAAGGAGGGTGGAAGGAAATTTTGTAACTTAAAAATATGCATATGTATGGGGTTGAATGTTGAAAAACTTTTGTAATATGCAATTGGAAAAATAAAATATCAGTTAAAAATAGAAAGGACCTCAGTGTCTGATATTGTCTCTTGCCAGGTGATCTTCAGACTCTTCCAAAGACAATTTAAATGGAAGCAATTCAGTTTCCTAATACGGTACTGGTAGACTGGCCATGAGGTCAGCACAATGGCTCTGTAGACTTTCAGTTTGGTGGCCAGTCTAATACCTCTTCTCTCTCACAGTTTCTTTTGGAAAAGTTGATTGAAATTTTCCAGTTTACATGACATAAAGAGATTATCTCCCAGGAATTCAAGGTTGCCTCCATCATTTATCTCTATAAAGGTAAAGGGATTGAATTGTCCTGTGACAACCACCAGGGTTTTTCTCTTTTAGTCATTGTTGGTAAGATTCTTGCCAGTCCTTCTCAGTAGATTGTTCCTTCACCTGGAAGATGGTCACCTCCCTGAGAACCAGTGTGGCATCAGAAAGGGTAGAGGAACAGTTGATATGATGTCTGCTGCCCAACAACTCCAGAAAAAAATGCCAGGAACAGAACACAGGATGGTGTACAACATTTGTAGATCTGACCAAGGCCTTTGATACCATTAGTCGTGAAGCTTTATAGAAAATTATGTCAAAATTTGGCTACCTGGAGAAGTTCATCAGCATTGTACATTAATCTCATGACAGTGTGCTTGCCCTGGATAGTGGAGAATGCTCTTGAGATTTCCCACTCACCAAAGCAGAAAAACTAGGATGTGTCCTTGCTCTCATACTTTTGAGCATGATGCTTTCAGCCATGTTATCAGACACTTTCACCAAGAACGAACCCGGCATCAAGATCAGATGCTGCACTGATGGTGAATTCTTCAGCTTGAAAAGGTTACAAGCCAAGACCAAAGTGAAGGGAGGGTTGGTACGGGATCTTCTGTTAGCAGATGATGACACCCTCAATGCAGCCTCTGAAGCTGAGATGCAACAAAGTAGGGATTGATTCTCTGCTGCTTGTGCTCATTTTGGTCTAAAAATGAACACCAAGAAATCACAGGTGCTCCATCGGCCAGTACCATACCATCCACATGGGGAATCATTGATGACAACAAATGGAGAAGTTTTGTGTGGGTAAGTTCACTCACCTTGGCGGTGTCCTCTCTAGGGAGGTACACATTGACAGTGAAGCTGGCACACTCATTGCCAGAATTAGCTCAGTATTGGGAGGCTCCAAAAGAAAGTGTGGGAGTTCCACACTCAGACACTTAATAATTGCCTAGCTGTGTGACCTTGGGCAAGTCACTTAACCTCATTGCCTTAAATAAATAAAAAAAAATTTTAAAAGAAAGTCTAGGAGAGAAGAGGTATCAGGTATACGATATGTACCTAATAATTGTTTGTTGATTAATTGGTGATATGATCCTGGGTAAAGTCCCCTCTCTTCTTAATCAGTTCCCTAAGATAGTAAGCTATAAGAATACATGGTGTAATCTCACACCTCTCAGACTGGCCAATATGAGCAGAAAGGATAATGATCATTGTTGGAAGGGTTGTGGGAAATGTGGGACACTATTACATTGTTGGTGGATCTGTGAATTCATCCAACCTTTCTGGAGAGCAATTTGGAGCTACTCCCAAAGGGCAATAAAAATGTGCATACCCTTTGACCCAGCAATACCACTACTGGGTCTATACCCTGAAGAGATGACAAAAAAGGGTAAAAACATCATTTGTACAACAATATTCACAGCAGCTCTGTTTGTGGTGGCAAAGAATTGGAAATCAAGTAAATGTCCTTCAATTGGGGAATGGCTTAGCACACTGTGGTATATGTATGTCATGGAACACTATTGTTCTATTAGAAACCAGGAGGAATGGGAATTTAGGGAAGCCTGGAGGGATTTGCATGAACTGATGCTGAGTGAAATGAGCAGAACCAGAAGAACATTGTACACCCTAACAGCCACATGGAGGTGATGATCAACTTTAATGGACTTGCTCATTCCATCCGTGAAACAATCAGGGACAATTTGGGACTGTCTGTGATGGAGAATACCATCTGTATCCAGAGAAAGAACTGTGGAGTTTGAACAAAGACCAAGGACTATTACCTTTAATTTAGAAAAAAACTGCTATCTTATGTCTGATCTCTCTATCTCTTATACTTTGTGTTTCTTCCTTAAGGATATGATTTCTCTCTCATCACACTTAATTTGGATCAATGTGTACCATGGAACCAATGTAAAAACTGGAAATTGCCTTCTGTGGGGGTGGGGGAGGGAAGTAAGATTAGGGGAAAAATTATAAAACTCAAAATAAATAAAATCTTTAAGAAATAAAAAAAAGAATAGATGGTGTATTGGTACAGCACCAGTTCTGGATTCAGAATTGGGCTCAAATCTGGCCTCAGATGCTTGATACTTACTAGCTGTGTGATCTTGGGTTGTTCTCTCTAACAATGAAATAACAAATTCAGTGCAATTTCTCCTTCCTAAATCAAGAGATAAATAAAAGGACTTAAGACTCTAATTTGCCTATTGGACTTAGTGGCAAAAAGGAGAGATGCTGAAACTAAGAGGTTGGATGAGGTTTGGGGGGGCTTTTGATGAATTTCAGATGCCCTTGGACCTGATATTCCCAGAAATCCCAAAATTGGTCATATCATTCACACCTCATGGACCACCGCTTCATAGGATCAGAGTACTGATAGGTAGAAGGCACCTTAGAGAATATCTAGACCAAGGGGTGCAGAACTTTGGATCCCCAGACCAGGGGAACCATGAACTGGAATTGGAACAAAATTATATCCTTAATTTCATTAACCTCAAACTGAAATTTAGCATTTCTTTAATTCTACAAAAATATTATTCTGAGAGGGAGTTCAGGTGTTTCACTAGACTGCCAAAGGATTCCCCCCCCCTCTCTCTCACACACACACACACACACACACACGACACACACATGCACACCCACTCATGATGAAGAGAACTTGATCTGCATCAACTGCATTCATCTATTATAGCAGCTATACCAAGATCCCATCAGTAGGGCCATAACTAAGTGGATTTAGAGTTAAAGGGATCATAGAGTTCTGTCCCACTCCTTCACTACCCACCCTTAGTGAGTGGTGGAGCTAGGATTTGAAAATAGGGTGTCCGAGGTGAAATCTCTCCCAATTTCTACTGTATAACACTGCTTCTCATAGTAAGCTAAGAGTCAGGATTTTAACTCAGCTCCTCTGAGTACAGATTCATTGCTCTTTCCACACACAATACACTAGTTCCACTAAAACAGACCCAGAACTTACTTTTTTTATGGGGTAGAGAAGGGGCTTAACTAACTGAAACACAGGCCATTTCAGTCATGTCTGACTCTCCATGACCCCTTTTGGGGTTTTCTTGGCCATTTCCTTCTCCAGTTCATTTTATAGATGATGAAACAAGGCAAAGTTAAGGAACTTCCCCAGGGTGGCAAATCTTACCCTAGTTTTAAACTTTTAAATTTATAACCAAACAAAGCAGCAAAACTCAACTTTCTAGATTTTCATGAAGTCATAGTCAAGGTCATAAGCACGAAAGAGTCAACTTCACCTCGACCCCACTCCACCCACTTTTTTGTTAGGAAAATGATAATAATCCCCTGGGTAGATCAGGAAATGGTTGGTCATGGACTTTAATGGACCTGGACTCTTAGCCAGAGCCAAGTCCCACAAGAATGGGAGGAAGGTACAGGTGGATTTAATTCCGGTTCCATATCCAAATCTGGCTCCTGGATTCCCTCAGGTCCAAGGGACGAAAATTGACTTGGGGAGAAGCTGTTATCAACTCATCCCACACCTGCCACAGTCATCTAAAGGACATCAGCAGCTAGATGAAGCATGAAGAGAAAAGTGACTCTCAGGTCACACTTGGTCATGTGACCCCAGAAGCACAATTAAAGGGAGCAAATGGCATCACCTCCTCCCTCGGTCCTGTCCAAAGACCCTGCCAGGGACATCTGGGAGCTTCCCTTGGGTAAAGGGAGTCAAGATTGAGCAAAAGAAAATGGTCAATCACCAAATACCACTGAAGAAATGCTCTGTTGACTCTGGATGCAACAATTCAATTCAATTCAACACAAAAAACACTTATTAAGCACCAACTATGTGTAGACAAAGAAAAAGAATGATATAGTCTCTATACTCAAGAAACTTAGGGGAGGGGTTGGCTAGGTGGTGCAATGGATAGAGCACTGGCCCTGGAGTCAGGAGTACCTGGGTTCAAATCCGGCCTCAGACACTTAATAATTACCTAGCTGTGTGGCCTTGGGCAAGCCACTTAACCCCATTGCCTTGTAAAAAAAATATAAAAGAAAAAAGAAAAAAAAGAAACTTAAGGGAGGGCAAATAGGGAAGATGAACCTGTAGGTGAATAAAGTACAAGATCAAGTGTGAGGGAGGCAGTCAATCAATAAACATGTATTAAGCACCTACTGCATGCTAAACACTGCCAGTCACCCCTTAAACACTTGCTGTACATCAAAATGGAAAGGCAAAAAAAACTAACCCTGGCTTCAAGGAACTCACTTTCTAAGAGGGGAGACAACATACAAATAAGATATGTGTGTGCACATACATATATGTATATATATGTATATCAGAAGTTGGAAATAATTAACAGAAGGAAGGCACTAGAATTAAAGGGGATCAGAAAGCAAACAACAATATATCAAGCACATGAAGACTTTTTCAAATATCTCATTTGAGACCCACAACAGTCTTGGGAAGTAGGAGCTATTATTATCCCTATTTTACAGTTGGGCAAACTGAGGCCAGTAGTGTGATTTGTCTATAGTTACATAGCTTAGAAAATATCTCAGATTTGAACTCTGACTCCAGGACTCACAATTCCTATCTAACTAGGAGGTGGGATTTTTTTCTAATTTTATTTATTTAAGGCAGTGGGGTTAAGTGGCTTGCCCAAGGTCACACAGCTAGGTAATTATTAAGTGTCTCAGGCCCTCCTTACTCCAGGGCTGGTGCTCTATCCACTGGGTCACCTCGCTGCCCCCAGGAGGTGGGATTTTTGACAGAGAGAAGGAATTGAGGGAAGGCAAAAGGTAGAAATGAAGAGGCAGTGCATTCGGGGTTGGGGGACAGTCATGGAAAAATGCATGAAGTTAGGAAGGGGGTGCTTTTTAATAGCAGAAACAGCAAGGAAACTGCAGGGTAGGTGGAAGGTATTGAAGGGAAAAGACAGGAAAGATGGGAAGGGGTCATGGGACAAAGGGGTTTTAAAGTCTAATAGAGGGTTTCCTATTGGATTGTGGGTATTTGTTATGGCTCTGTTAAAGATTAACCAAAAAATAATTTTCTATGGATTCATATTATTTCAGACAATCATGGACAACAATTCTTTGGGTGTCTTATTACCATAAAGGAAGCAGGAAAGAAGGGATACAGAGATGGTCTTGGGTTCAAATCCTGCCTAAACAGACTTGGGGACCCTGGGTCAATCACTTCATCTCAGTTAAGTTTTTCAAAATTCCAGGCTATTTACCTACATGGGGGGGGGCAGTTCCCTATATTTAGAAATTCACAGATCCATTCCCTATGTCGAAGTAAGACACTTTATGTCCATGACCTAATTGGTATTTCCAACAGCCTTATTACATTGGAACTTCAAGTAGAAGCTGCCCCATGGGGAAGCAGACTCAGAGAGGGTTGTGACTTATCTGTCCATGATCACTGACTCAGGAAATGTCAGAGGCAGGAGTCAAACCCAGGTCTTCCTGACCTAAAGCTTGGCACACTGTCCTTCCTCCTAGCTGCCCCAGGACAAATTCACAAAATCCTCATGCTCAGCCTCACCTCATATTACTTAGGAGGAAACAAGTCCAAACTTAGGTGATGATGAAGTCAGTAAAGTTTATTTAATCAGTTACTATAACCTCTGAGCGAGATCAGGACAATCGAGCCTCTTTTTCCTATTTCAGTTTGGTAGAAACCCACTGTCAACTCTTTGTTGTACGAGCAAGTGAAGCCATCCATCAATCAAAAGGAATTTCTGGCCAAGTATTTGCAGAATTCTTTCTCCGGGTTGGAATCAGGCCCCAGATTCCCTCAGAGCAAACCTGCAGGGTGCTGTGGTTGTTTGTCCTTTATCCTTGAAGGGGACCAATGACATCATTCCTCCAGAGGCAAGTGAGGCGGGTCTGCCTCCCTTTGATCCAAGGCAGGTGGGGAAGGAAAGGGAAAGAATCACCCAGCATGGGCAGGACCCAATTTCACCAGAGGCAAACTGATACGAAGCATAAAATCATCAGCAAAAATATCAAATACTTAGCCAAACTAAACCTGCTTGGCAGAGCTAGGCGGCCAAATGTCCAGAGGGTAGGATTTGGAGGCAGGGAGACCTGGGTTTAGGTGGGACCTTGAACATCTACTGACTGTGTGACCCTGGGTAAGTCCTTCACCTGGTTCAGCCTCAGTTTCCTCATCTGTAAAGTGAGGATAATAAAAGGATCTAACTCTCAGGGTAGTCATGAGGATCAAGGAAGATAACACTCATCAATATTTGGTAAATCTTAGAGGTCTATGTAAATGCTAGAGGTGTTTCTTCAACGGATGTTTCAGGGCAGAACCACCTGAAACTGTAGGGTCCCCTCTCAGCTTTTTTGTCTTCTTCCATCTTCTTATACCCTTCACCCAAGGGTAGCCTCCTTATAGATGCTGCCACTAATTGCGCACATTTTCCCAGAATCCAATTTCCTCTGGTCTCTCTACCAGAACTCACATTAATTCCCATCTAGCTAGAAAAATCTTGTAGAAGGTAGGATTAGAAGAAATTGAGGGAAGGCAGGAGGTGAAGATGAAGAGGCTGCAAGTAGGTGAAGTGTATAAGATGGAAGAAGACAGAAAAGTCAGGAAGGGACCCCTACTGTTGCAAGTGGATCTGCCCTGAAACACTAGGAGGTGTTCAAGGTCCCACCCGAACCCAGGTCTCCCTGCCTCCAAATCCTACCCTCTGGGCACTTGGCCGCCTAGCTCTGCCAAGCAGGTTTAGTTTGGCTAAGTATTTGATATTATTTGCTGATAACTTTATGCTTCATATAATTTTGCCTCTGGTGAAATTGGGTTCTGCACATGTTGGATGACTCTTTCCCTCTCCTTCCCCACCTGCCTGGGATTGAAGAGAAGCAGATCTGCCAAGGTATTATGTCATTGGTCCTCTTCGAGGACGAAGGACAAACAACCACAACACCCTGCAGGTTTGCTCTGAGGGAATCTGGGGCCTGATTCTAACCTGGAGAAAGAATTCTGCAAATACTGAGAGGGGGAGAGAGAGAGACAGATGCCTCTGTAATCACTGCTGTTGACATGGTAATAAGAGAGGAGAGAGAGAGAGAGAGAGAGAGAGAGAGAGAGAGAGAGAGAGAGAGAGAGAGAGAATGACAGTGACAAGGAGAAAGGATGGAGAGGCAGAAAAAGGGAAAGTGAAATCTAGAAATGAACAGCAAAAATGTCAAACTTTGCAAACCCTTGCTGAAGAAGATAAGTGTTTGACATAGCTTATCTGATCTTTCCCTGACAAGGGCTGATGTGAGATTAGACCAGCCTGGGGAGGAGAAGGACATCCTAGGGGCAGGGCTAGGATCTGAATCTAAGCAATGTTCCCCCCCAAGCCACCAGGCTGGGTTAGAACCAGAATTTCTCCAGATTCCAGGGGTCAGAGACCAACAAGGAGTTGGCAGAAGGAGTGAAGACTCAGGTTGGAAACGCAGGACTGGTTGAGGAAGCACCAGGAAGGGGATTGTGACTCAGTCTTTAGGAGAATTGGGAGGGAAATGATCTTTTCCTGCCCCAGCTATAAATGAGAAGGTCTCTGGTTGGAAAAAGGCAATATTGTGAAGCAGTCCAAATTTGACTCAAGAATCTCTTGCCTCTCTTTAGCAATCCTTGCCCCTGTGGGTGAACAAATGTTAAGAATTCTAGCTAGCCCTTGTTAAACCCTTTAAGGTCTTTACATATTTTATCTAATTTACCTATTGATCTATTATTTACAAAAATCCTGAGGTAGTTGCCATTATCACTATCCTTTTTACAAATGAGGAAACTGAGACTCAAAGAATCTTTGGGGGGCTGATGAAGTATTATAGGCATTTTATTTTAGAAATGTTTTTAAAAACAGTGCCCCCGGGGCAGCTAGGTGGCGCAGTGGATAGAGCACTGGCCCTGGAGTCAGGAGTACCTGAGTTCAAATATGGCCTTAGATACTTATTACCTAGCTGTGTGGCCTTGTGCAAGCCACTTAACCCCATTTGCCTTGCAAAAACCTAAAAGAAAAAAACCAATGCCTCCATTCCAAATAAATCAAGGTCGAAAATAAATGAAGTCCATGTTTGTCTAAGTCCTGGTGTTGATTAGATGACAAAAAACATCAGCCAGTTATGATGATGGATGATTCAAAGTCATCAGTTTAATTAGCTAATAAGTCCCTATTTCTGAACTATCCTTATAGAAAATCATAAACAGGGTCTCACCATCCTCCTGGAAGTCTAGGAAATCCACCATGTCTTCTAAATTCAAGTTTTTGCTTCTGAAGAACTAATAGTTTGTGAAAATTAGCAAGGATGTGTTTGACTTGCTCTGCAGCTTCCGTCGTGAAAGGTTTTCCTTTATCTGGCTTTCTTCTTCAAGTCTGACTGATTCATTTCATGTTGTTTTTGATGAACTTTTTGTAGGATTCTTCTGTGAAACCAGTTTCTTGCAGATGATGGTTTATTACCATGTCAACAGCAGTGATTACAGAGCCATCTGTTCCTTCACCCTCAGGACCTTCAGGCATTTCCACTGAAGAGTGAATCATCAGTGGTTTCCTCTGTCCTACTGTTTTTCCCCTCCACCTCCAGGCACAGTCAATTTGAAATTTCCTGGACTTGGTAAATGTAGAACATCTCATCATCTGCTCAAGAACAAATTGGGGCCCCACTCCATCCATCCATGCCCCCTCAAATGCCCCCTTCCCCCTTTTCCCCCCAAACATGGGTCTCATTTGCTCCCTCCCAGGAGCCTCAAAGAGTCTTAATGACTTTCCTAGATTCATTAAGTCCCTCCAAGCCAGGTGCTCTATTATACACCACATCATTGACCACAAAGATGTTGGTTTCCCAAAGTTCCTTCAAATATTTTATCTTAGCCATCAAAATTCAGAAAACAGCGTATATATTCTTCACCCAAAGAAGCTATATTTCTTTTATTATGGGAAATGTGCGGAGAGGCATTGAAGTCACAGCAAGGATCCATCCATCCTATCCTGACTCAGTTACTCACTGCTGGCAGGATGCCAGGCTAGTAATCAATCTTGTCGGCCTTCAGTTTCTTCATCAGTAAAAGGAGAAAGTTGGGTTCAATTACATATACCCTTAAACCTCAGTCCTCATTCTTGAACCTGCACACCTAGCCTTTTCAGCAAGTTCCTGGTAGGGATTGGGCTATGCTGGCCCAGATTTGGAGGGTTCATGGTCACCAGAAAGACATACAACAGAAATATAACACTGAAATGTTATCAGCTGGCATGGTGATAGAAATAGACTGGAGGACAGAAATGAGTTCTTGTATAAATGAATGACCTTTTTTCCATTTTAATATTTAATCATTGAAATAACTAAAATCTTGTGAATTCTTTCCCATTTATCTTTTCTCATTGAAGAAGAAAAAAACTGGGAGAATGATGTCACCTTCAACAATCATAGGGTAATTAGGAAGGAGGGAGGATTTAGGGGTAAAGATAATGAGTTCCACTTTGGCCAACAGATGGTCTAATAGAAAATGGGGAGTGTGAGACTGAAACTCAGTAGAGAAGTTAGGATAGTATGGGTACCTCTGAGAGTCATCTTCATAGAAATAATAATTGAACCCATGGAATCCCCAAGAGAAATGAAATAATTTCAAGGGAAAAGAGAACAGGGTCCAGGAGTCTTGGTGGAACTCAAGGGCCAGTGAGTGGGACATAGATCCAGGAAAGGAGACAAGGGACAATCAGACAGTTATGAAAAACATTTTCAAATACTATAATTTGTTAAGACAGTCATTGTAGAAGACTTAAGAAATCTCCCCTAGTCTCTCATGACTCCAAGACTGATGATGAGACACCTCTTACTGGACTGGGGAAGGATTGCAGTTAAGGACAAGAAATATCCTTTCATGCAAAATGGATTCACTGTAAATTTATTTTTCTTTACTACATATATTGGTTACAAAGGAGGGTTTTTATTGGAAAAGTGGGGAATCTTGTTGGGGGAATTAAAGTGGGGATATTGATAATGATGAAAAAAAGAAGAAAAGAGTGTCAATGAAACACATTAAAAATAGAGTGATGAGAGCAGAACTTTGGAAGGAGTTGTAGATGAGAAGATAATCATTGGTGCTTATAGAGCCACAATGGGTGTGTGTTTAAAACACATGTATGGGTAAATGTTCAACAGGTGGATTTCCTTATGTTAACCCTAATTTTACATGTTCCACCTGTATTGGATTGTTGGCTGCCAAGGGGAGGAAGAAGGAAAAGGAAGGTGGTGAAAAGCTGTGGAACTCAAAAGTTTGCAAAAAAGATTAATGTTGAAAACTATCTTTGTATTGGGAAATAAATGAGGAAAAATTGGCTTTCCTAAAGACACACTTTCTTTTTTGGTTTTTGCAAGGAAATGGGGTTAAGAGGCTTGCCCAAAGTCACACAGCTAAGTAGTTATTAAGTGTCTGAGGCTGAATTAGAACTCAGGTCCTCCTGACTCCAGGGTCGGTGCTCTATGCACTGAGCCACTTAGCTGCCCCAAGACACTCTTTAAGATTCCATCTGCAGTATTATTCACATTTTCTTTATCACTTTCTTAAATCTAGAAACCAAAAAAACCCAATAATCAAGCTCTGATTTTTGCAGTTCTTGTTCAGGGAGACTCGAGTTCAAATTCAACCTTAGTCATTCAGTGGGCAAATTATTTAATCTTTGCTTCAGTTTGTAAAATGGGAGCAATAAAAGCATCTACCCATCCTAAGGTTGTCATGGAATTAAATGAGACCATATTTGTGAAGTGCTTAGCACAGTGTCTGATATATAGTTAATGCTACATAAATGCTCATTCCCATTTTCCCCCCTTTGCCCTCCTATAAGGAAGTACAGCCCCAAGGAGGCTAAGTGACTTGCCCAGACCACCCAGGAGTAGGCACCAGAATCCTCCCCTCACACTCACCCTTTGGCCGGGATGGCTTCCCAGTTGGTAGCGCGCCATATTTAGTTGCAGTTGAACCAACTTCCCCAAGTTTTTCACTGGCAGAGATTTCAATCCAGAGCTCTTTCCACTTCACCACAGCTGGTGATTGGGATCCCAGCTAACATGGGGCTGATGGGAATTGCAAAGAATGTGTTAGCGGCAGAATTTAATTTGAGGAGAGATTGGCTTCTTGCTGAGGCTCATCCAAGCAGAAGGTAACCATGGCAACATCATGGAGCCAATTAAGACCTTCCATTAGGAATGGTGCTTCTCAGGAAACTTGACTTCCTGTCCCCAGTGACTTGGGATACTTCTTGGATCATTAAGAGATTGGTGGCTGAGTGGGGTGTGTGTGTGTGTGTGTGTGTGTGTGTGTGTGTGTGTGTGTGCATGTGTGTGTGTGACAGGACATAGTCATCAAAAAAAGCTTTTGTTGAATACTCTGAACCCTACCACGAAGAGCTTGTGAAATTGGACCAAGGGATAATTTTTTGTTATCTGTGTATGACTTTGTCTCAATTAATGACAAGTTGTGACTCCCCAGAATCATAAAGAAAGTGATCCACCTGAGACAGAGCTGATAGTGTCAGGACACAGACTGAAACATATTTTTTTCTCTTTCTTTTACTTTATTTCTCATGAGGGACTATATTCTTTGGGGGGAGGGGATATTATGTTTACTCTTAAAAAAGAACATTTTAGTAATGTACTTAAAAAAGCATCACTTGTACAAAAATTTTAAAAAATTTAAAAAATAATAATCTAAAAAAAGAGACAAAAGACATCACAGTTTCATAAAAATTTGATCTTTAAGGAACCTTCAAAGTTGCCTGTTCCTACTCTGTTATTATACCACTGAGAATAATGAGATCAAAAATATGAAAAGATTTGCTCAGGGTCACACAGCTCATAAGCACTGGAGTCCAGATCCAAAACCCAGATATGATGACTTTTTTTCAGTGCAGTCAGTCTGTTAATCAGTGTGCCAAACACTGGGAATACATAGAAAAGCAAAAAACAGGTTCTGCCCTCAAGGAACTTGTCTAGCCATTGGAAGAGATAATGACAAATAGTTATGTTCAAACAAGAAAAATGCAAGATAAATTTGAGACAGTTGTTGGAAGGCACTGGCATTAAAGGGAATCCAAATGGCTTCTTGCACCATATTAACTTTTTAATGTCAACATCGTCCTTCTAAGATCAAATTGGGGGGGGGGGGCAGCTAGGTAGCACAGTTGATAGAGCACTGGCCCTGGAGTCAGGAGGACCTGAGTTCAAATCTGGCCTCAGACACTTAATAATTACCTGGCTGTGTGGCCTTGGGCAAGCCACTTAACCCCATTGCCTTGCAAAAAAAACTTTAAAAAAAGATCAAATAGAGAAATATTTATTAGACCCTTTCTATGTTCAAAGCATTGCGCTAAGCAAAAACAGATAGTAGCTACCTTCAAGGAGTATATCCTACTGGGGGAAACAATATACATGGGAGACTGCAAGTCAGGAAGGGGTATTTAGGTTTGGGAAATACAAAGACAGGGAGTGGAGTCATGAAATGCAGAGTTGATTTGATTATGGTTCCAGGAGTGGAAGGTTGGCAGCATGAGGAGAGGGGAAGAAGAGTTGGCAAGGACTGAGAGACTCTGTGGCTGGTGAGGAGACATACCAAGAATAAAGTGTAGCATAGACTAAGTTGGCATCCATCTATTGAGGCAAAGGGACTCCACTGGAAGAGTCAAAGGCATGAAGGGGTTAATTCATCCTAGGTTTGTGTTTCTGGACTGCAGGCAAGATGACTAGTGAGAAGTCTGCAGAGTAAGGAGACATTAAAAGTCTCAGAACCCAACAGATTAATTGTACATCACTTTCCAAACTAATAGCACATCATTTCTCCTCATTCTAAATTCTGGCCAAACTGGCTAAACCCCCACAGCCTTTGTATAGATTGTGTCCCACGTTCCATACTCTTTCTCCTCACCTCTACCTAGCTCTTAGAGGTTCAGCTCAAGCACCATCTCTCACATGATATTCTAAGTCATTATTGTTCTCTCCTGCAAAAATTACCTAGGATCTACTTTGCATTTCCTTAATCGCCATACATGTTGCACATCTTTTGGACTACATGTTCTCGGGGAGTTTCCTTTTTGAATTTCTATTGGCATATAGAGCAGATTCTTGTTGAAGCAATCTTCAAATTAGAACTGGAAGCAATCTGAGATACCATAGAGTCTGACCTCATCATTTTACAAATAAGGAAACTGAGACCCAGGTGGGGAAATGGCTACAATTAATAAACAACAGAATAAATATCCAAACCTTGTCAGACTCAGGCTCTTCCCTTTTCGTGGGGTTTTTCTACAATCTTTTCATTTTGGGGGGACTGATATTAGGAATGTCAAAACGGGGCTAATAATAATACTTACTTCCCAGAGTTGTTGTGAGGTTAAAGTCAGATAATATTTTCATGATGCCTGGTATACAGTAGGTGTTATATAAATGCTATTATTATTTATCATTATTATTATTATTATTATTATTATAAGATCCTAGCAAGCCTAGGATTATGACTAAAACCCAAAGTATCCACAGTGCTGATATAAGACTCATAGAAAGAAAGGAAGGAAGAAAAGGAAGGAAGGAAGGAAGGAAGGAAGGAAGGAAGGAAGGAAGGGAAAAGGAAAGAAAGACAGACATGAGAAAAAGAAAGAAAGAAAGAAAGAAAGAAAGAAAGAAAGAAAGAAAGAAAGAAAGAAAGAAAGAAAGGAAGGAAGGAAGGAAGGAAGGAAGGAAGGAAGGAAGGAAGGGAAAAGGAAAGAAAGACAGACGTGAGAAAAAGAAAGAAAGAAAGAAAGAAAGAAAGAAAGAAAGAAAGAAAGAAAGAAAGAAAGAAAGAAAGAAAGAAAGGAAGGAAGGAAGGAAGGAAGGAAGGAAGGAAGGAAGGAAGGAAGGAAGAAGGAAGGAAGAAGGAAGGAAAGGAGGGAGGAAGGAAGGAGGGAGAGAGGAAAGGAAGAAGGATGAATGGAAAAGAAAAAGGAAGGCAGAAACTTCTAACAAGTCCTTAGCTTTCCTCATGCTGGCAGTTGTTCCACTCATGGAGCTTTAGGAATTTCATTTGAGAAATGTTTTACAGCTTTGTGGACCAGGATTGCCAAGCCGACACTAACAAGCCTGCCCCAGCCTCCCGCACCTGGCTAGCCTCTCTCCCTTCTCTCAACAGGACCTGATATCAGATTCAGACCAACCTTGAGGCAGCGTTCCACCGACAGTGGATGTGGGTCTCCCCAAACAAAACTCCCAGCTAGTAATGGGCCACACCTAGTTTCAGTTGGACCAGCTCCCCCCGTCCTCTACTGAGAGAACTTAGTAAGTTGGCTGAACTGGAGAGAGTAGGGATGCAGAGGACTCTGGTTAACCAAAGAGGGATTAGGGGTGCAATAACACCATGATGGTACTTGGATTCTCACTCTTCTTTTAAGGGAAATGAAGGAAACAACCAGGCTTCTCTTGAGCTTCCAGATGACTTTGTTGTGGGTTGGCAGTCAAAGATCAAACAAAATTATGATTCATAAACCAGATTTAGCAAAGCTTCCTGGGTCAGCAATTTTACGAGTTTCATCACTGAGGCAAATCCTATCACTTCTAGAACCAAGTAGATAATAAGAGCTGATGTGTTTATTTATACTTGTTATGTCTAATAAATTTGGTCTTTATATATTTATGGAGGCAGATGATAGTGCAGTGGATAGGACACTGGGTCAGAGTCAAGACCTGAGTTTAAATGCAGGCTCCAACACTTCCCAGCTGTATGACCTAGTTGGGCAAGTCACTTAACCTCTGTTTGCCTCAGTCTCTTCATTTGTAAAATGGGGATAATAAATAGTATCTACTTTCCAGGGTTGTTATGAGGATCAATAAGATAATATGAACAATATAACCAGCATAAGGTAAGGATTATATGAATGCTAGCTTTTTCTATTATTATTTATATAATTATATTATTTACATGAGCAGCTAAGTGGTACCAAGGAGTGAGTGTTAGACCTGGAGCCAGGAAGACCTGAATTCAAACAGCCTCAATCACTTTGGAACTGGATGTCCCTGGGCAAGTCATTTAACCCCAGTTACTCCTCTGTAAAATAAGTTGGAGAAGGAAATGGCAAACCACCCTTGGTAGGAAGGAAGGAAGGAAGGAAGGAAGGAAGGAAGGAAGGAAGGAAGGAAGGAAGGAAGGAAGGAAAGTGGGTGGGTGGAGAGAAATGATGGATGGGTAGATATAGATAGATGTCAAGGATTGGGATACAAAAACAATATGATGACCCTTCCACTCTGGTGAAAAGAAGACAAAACATAAAGGGACCCACATGGGGATAAAATTGCTAGTGAGATCATTTGTGATCCATGGCCTTGGGCAACACTTTCTCTCTCTAGACCTCAGTTTCCTTATCTGTAAAATAGGGAGTTAGCGGAGTTGTTTTGGTTAGCTTAGATGAAGATAAAAAAAAAAGAGAGGAAAGAATATCATACACTTTTCCTGTGTAAAGAGAAGAGCAGAGAAAATATAAAAATATAAAAATATAAAAAATTATATGTTTATCACAACTGTGAACATAGGTGGAGTGGATAGAGCACCAGCCCTGGAGTCAGGAGGATCTGAGTTCAAATCTGGCCTCAGACACTTAATCATTACCTGTGTGGCCTTGGGCAAGACACTTAACCCCACTGCCTTGCCAAAAAAAAAAAAAAAAAAAAATGAAGAGGCTGGCAGAGCCTTGCCTTTTAGGCCTTCACCTTGGGGTGACCTTACATGACTGAAGAAATATGCATCTACTGAATGACTGATGAAGGTTTTTTAGGCAAGTTTTCTATTTTGACAAAGTTCCATTTGACATATGAAATACAAGTGACATGGGTCACAAATATCTTAAGATACCATGTGGTCTAATCCCCTAACTCTACAGATGGGAAAGCTGACAAAACAGAAAAGCTCTTTTAAGGCCTGGAAATACTATAATTTACATCATGGTTCCTCTACAACTATCTATGAACCTAAAGATCAATGGATTCCTGAAATTCTAGAACAAGAGTGTCCTCCCACCGGCCGCATATGGCCCGTATTGAGTAATCAGAAAATGAGGGAAGGGATGAGCCTATGTGCCAACGTTACCACCTCACTGAGCAGTGTAACCCTTAACTACGGGGCTTGATTTTATATATAACTTAACATTATGCGTCCTCACAGATGCTGAAGTCTTTGGTTTGTTTTGTTTTTACAAAAGATAGGCAAATTAGGACCTTTACTTTAAAATGTTAGATGCCTCATCAAAATCCCAATGGACTTTTCTGTATGTGTTATTAGTGACTATCTCGTCGCAGGACTTTGAGGATAGACTTCCAGGTTTTAGAGAACTGCATTGTCAATTCTCAGTTGACATCAGATGTCGCCTGTAAGCTTGCAAACAGAACTTGCAATCAGAAATGCAAAGAAAACTTTATTCAAGTGTGTTTGTTGGAACTGGATAAGCTACACCTGCCCAAAGAAAAACATCTGGATGTTTCATGACCATGCCTTGCTCATCATCTCCCTTTTGGTGAGAACATATATTTGTGAACAACTTGGTTTTGTTCCCCACACACATTGCTATAACCTCTATCAAACCAGGCATAGATGCCCTGGTTATTAAAAAAAAAACCACAGACTCAATGTTCACATTAAAAATGCCATGTTTTCATTTTTTGTTTAAAAAGCAAATGTTATATTATACTAATTTTTATGATTATATTTTATTACATTTTGTTATTATCCTCATTGGTAATGTGGGTTACACTGTAGTCACAAATATTAAATTCAAAGGGGCAGCTAGATGGAAGGGGGCACCTAGGTGGCACAGTGGATAGAGCACTGGCCCTGGAGTTAGGAGGACACTGAAAAATTGCTTGAGTGACCCCAGGCATTGCCTTAAATAAATAAAATTTAAAAATATTAAATTCCATATGCAGCCCTTTTGTTGGGTGATGTGACCTAGAAAAACTAAAAGGTGGAATACCCACAGTCTAGAACATATTTCATGAGGGAAAGGGCTATTTTGTTTTGGCCTGTCACCCCAGCACTTGGCTTTTAAAAGAAAAAACTAGACTGAGATTTCATTGAATATGGGAAATTCTTAGTAAGGAAACTCCTCTATCCATGCAAATTTGCTTCTGCTCTGCTAATTCCACACTTGGTAGAATTATGAACAGATTCAACCCTTTTGGAGAGGAATCTGGAATTTTGCCCAAATAATTATAGAACTGCCCAGACCCTTTGACAGCAATATTATGACTAAGTCTTTAATTGTTCGGGTTTTTTAGGTTTTTTCAAGGCAATGGGGTTAAGTGGCTTGCCTAAGACCACACAGCTAGGTAATTATTAAGTGTCTGAGGCTGGATTTGAATTCAGATACTCCTGACTCCAGGGCTGGTGCTCTATCCACTGTGCCATCTAGGCACCCCAAAGTCTTAAAGGTTTCTTGGAGCCCTGAGAGGTTAAAGGGCTTTTCATTTGTTCTTAATAAAGTCCTTCTCATTTACCAAAATCCTTTTAAAATTCTATCCTACACAAGGAAACTTTCCTCCAGCCCTTCCCATCATCTACAGCTTTAGAACAAGGTCCTTGAAATTTCCAAGGACCTTTCCTTGTTAGGACAGTGTCTTCCATGGCAGGAATTCTTGAATTCAACTGGCATTTTGTGAAGGTGCCTCTCCCTTTAGCAAAAAAACAAAAAAAAAATAGAACTAATAGGGATTTCATTTTCAAGCTTTCCATGGGAATTGACTTAAATTCTTTTTGGTCCAGACCTGTTATTTCATGGAAAGGTAGAACTACTGGTGTTCAAAGTCCCTCCACAGTTGCAAATCTAGTCTTCATTGGGATGAGAAATTAAATGACCTTCCTGGGGTGACATGGCTAGTATGACCAAGTCTACTGCAAATTAGGTTGTGTTTGAAGGCCTGAGCCCGGATCTTCCTGGTTCAGACTCGCTACCTACCCACTAGGGCCCACTCTTTCTAACCCGGACCATAGCAGAGCTTTAACAAACGTTTGTTGGAAGCATGAATGAGCATGCTACTCACACAGTCATACGTCGAAATCCCCCTCCCACCAAGATCCGTTTAAAAAGCAGCTCTGCCCATTCTCTGGCACATAGGGCTGGTGCAACAGAGAATGAGTCTGGGAGAGTCAGGTTGCTGTCCTGGCATAGAGATCAAGTCATTACCAAGCTCTCCCCTCCCCCCAAGATGCTTATTCCCTCCTGGTTGCATTAGAGACCTTGAACTTCTCTCCAGATGCCATCAAGTTCTTTGTAGAGAAGACAAAACCTCTTTATGTCCTTGTATAGTAAAGCTGCCAATGGGAAAGTGGCCGCGGCCAAGGGGCAGTCTTTGCCACTCCTAAGCCGACTCTGGTCTAAGTCCCATCACTGGCTCTCCCTGATTCTGGACTCTCTTTTGCCATTTATCTGGCAACCGCAGATGGAGAACAGCAGTTCCCTGGGCTCAACAGCAGCTGATCTGGCCTAAATTGTTCTCAGATATGGGGCAAAAGCACAGCCTTGTTGAAAAGGATTATCTAGTCCTCATAGAGTGTTTATAAAGTTTGGGGAGTGCATGGCTGGAGATCTGCCCATATTTAGGCATTTTCCATTCACCCTATGAAAGAACTGGAGGAAGGCTGAATTTCCACAGTTCTTAATGTAAGCCATTTTACAGACTCTTATCTCATTGTAGTATGAGGCAGGTACTGCTGGTGCCTGGGAATCTTTGGGCAGTCTGGGAGTGTATAATGAATACCTGGAATATATTGAAGAGGAGGTGGGGGGGGGGAGATGGTTGTTTGCGTCAGTGAGTAGCCTATGATCATCTTTTTTGCTGATGACTCGTAGGGCAGAAGGTGAATCCAGATTTTCAAAGGCTTTGGCTGTGGAATGAATGCAAGCTTTCAAACACGCTAAGGAAAGGAAGTTTGGAACATTCTCCCAGAGTTAGAGTTCACTTGCTCTCCAAGGACCGGTCAGATTAAGTAGGGCGGAGCCCATCACCAGCAGTTTGGCAACCTGGTGAGGACCTTTGTTCTGTGGGCTTGGAGAAGAAAAAGATAAAGGACTCTGGCAATCTGGCACCGACCCTGGAAGGTCAACCTTGGGCCAAGTGGTTCCATCACTCACGGCTGAAGGTCCTCTCGCTAATCCACTCCTCATCCCAGTTCCATAGGAACTAATATGAACGTCACATGGGTCAAAGGCTCAGGTCTGCTTTCTCCACCTCGGCCAAAATCAAAGCGAATCCATGAATTAGATTTTTTTGAGAAGTTTGACTTTTACCTAAGACAAGGCAGAATAATGAACTGCTTTAGGGTTTCCAGATTTAGGAACCAGAGCTCCTACCCACATCAGCTCCAACTCTGATCATTCAATATGAATGTGTGAGTTACTGTGCTGGGTGCTAGTTACACACAAAACCACACACACACACACACACACACATATACAACCAACATTCACACCTACAAACCTGCAGTCACAACATGCACACATAAAGACACATATGCCCAGTTGCTCATACCCACGTACTCATGCATTCATTCATACAACCACACACACTCAGACACAGACTTACAGGCAGACATACATACCCGCACTCATACACACACACACACACACACAGAGCACATGTATTCAACTGAACAACCCTTTACAGGTCATATGCTATGCTAGTGCTGTATTGGCTATACAAAGGCAAAAAAATTGTGCAATTTCTACCCTCAAGGAGCTGACATCGTACTACACATAACTATATAAATATAACTATCCAATATACTCATATAGAAGCTAAAGGTATGGAGGCATGGAGTTCCAAACTGGAAGTCAGGAAGACCTGAGTTCAAATCTTGTCAGAGATATTCTATAGCTGTGTAATCCTGGGAAGTCGCCTGACCTTTCTCAATTTCCTAAAAGCCCCTCCCTCAGAGTTGCTGTGAAGATCAAATAATATTTATAAAGTGTTTTACAAAACTTTAAAAGCTCAGTAAATGTTAGCTAATAATTATTAGTATACATATATATAGTCCAATTATTTCTTTAAATTCCAATAATTTTTATTCTGAAACAGGGAAAAAACAATCAAATGGGTATTTTCATATAGAGAAAATAAAATAAGGAGTGTATAAAAATTTGTTCTTCACAATGTATTACTACTTGGCAAGAAAGTTTTCCCATTCTCCTTAATCCTGGAGTATTCTTTCTAAGATTACCTCCAGTTTTTCTTCCACATCTACTTTGCACACAATTGCTTGCATGTTTTTCATCCCCCCTCCCCACTGAAATGTGAGCTCCTCAAGAATGGCGACAATTTTTGTCTTTTTAAAATACATACATATTAAATTCAACCTATAGCTTTCAAGGCTGTTCAGCTTCCCTGTTATTCTTTTGGACCTTTCAATACATTAAAAAAATGCTTCAATAATCTTCATTCCTTTCCTATGCCTATCCCCCTCCTTCCTACCTCTCCATTGAAAAAAAAAGCAAATCCCTTGTAAAAATATACATAATCCAGTAAAACTAATTCCCACATTGGCCAAATGTGCCTTATTCTGCATCTCTTTGTCAAGAGATCGATACTATGCATGCTTCATCATTCTAGAATTGTGATGGGATGTTGTTTTTCTTTATAATGTTGTATCCATTGTTCTGGTTCTCATTTTGCGCTGCCTCAATAGCGAGATGACGAGTCATTGTAGTGAGTGGGAAGGAAAGTCAATCAGAGATATAGAAGGAATGCTTTCATATGATGAGGACCAAGTTGAGATAATTGAATAATGTTTTATTCTTTTCACTGATCCATTTTTGAGGCCCTTTACCACCCTGGTTACCCCCTGGACATTTTCCAGGTTATCAATGACTTTCTTCAAATATGCTATGCACAACTACTGACCCCCATCCTACATGTGTGGCCTGCCCTAGGTATGTTTAGTCTAGAGAAGACTTGGCAGGAACACGAGAGCAGTATTCAAATATTTAGGAGTCAGCATGGAGGAAAGAAACTAGTCTTGTTCTGCCAGACCCCAGAGGTCAGAACCAGGAGTAATGAATGCCAGTTGTAAAGGGAAAAACTTAGGTTTAATGTTAAAAAAAAAAATCTGAACAACTGAAACTCTCCAGAAGTGGAGACATGTGGTTGACTTATAAGGTGGCACTAGCCAGAGTGGGCTGAGTGACCGTAATATGCTAGTTGTGGTAAAAATGACCCTACTCTCTAGTTCAGGGACTCAACCATTTTTATCATGGACCTTTTCCTGCCTAGTTTTTTGGCAATCAAGTACAGTTTTTAAAATTTTCTTCTTCCAAACTTCTTCTGAATGTTATGCATAAAAGGTGCAGTATTACCAAAGAAACCAATTATATTCAAAACTATCAAAAAAATTTTTAAGTTAATGGACAGGGGCAGTTAGGTGGTACAGTGGATAGAGCACCAGCCTTGGAGTCAGGAGGACCTGAGTTCAAATCTGGTCTCAGACACTTATTACCTTGTGACCTTGGACAAGTCACTTAACCCATTGCCTTGCCAAAGCAAAATAAAATAAAATAAAGTTAATAGATCCCAGGTTAAAAACCCCTGCTCTAAATCCTTCAAGAGACACAGACAATGAACCACTTCCTCATAGAAACTTACTTGCATATTTCATTAAAAAAAATCAATATAAAGAATGGAAATAATTGCAAAATATTCTTCAGATAAATAAAAGGAACCCTCCTGATGACAGAGTTGGGGGGGGGGGAACTTCACTGGGGTATTTTAATATTTTGAAGGGCTTAGCTCAAGGTGTGAATTTGACTTACCTTTCAGTTTTCACCTCTTCTTACTCCTGAGAATCTTTAGTCCCTCTGCTCATTAGACTGTTATAGTGCCACTGCCTCCAAAAAGACTCTCCTGACCTTCCACAGGTATGGCTCTTTCCTCTCTCATATCTCTCCTCTATTTCTGTGTCTGTGTATACATAATTCCTCAAAACATGGTAAAATCCTTAACAATAGGGACTGTGCAAAGGATAGTAAACTATTAATACTTGGTGAAATGGATGGAAATTCTTCTTTCTTAGAAAGAAAAGCAAACTGACTAATTGAACAGAATGAAAGGAGTGAAAAAAATTTAAATTATTTCAATACTTTGAAGAGCCTATTATGAGGTGTGGATATAGTTTACCTTTGATTATTCACTTTCTTTTCTGAGAACTTTTAATTTAAAAACGCAACAAGATGAACTTTTAGACCTCAAGATCAACAAGAAAACAGTTTGGTTGAGAGCTTCAGTGATCCATTTTAGAAAAATTATCTTTATTCAGGTTTCTGATTCAGCACATGTATCAAAGACTAATCAACACAAAGAAGCAAAAAAGACATTAATTGGAAGTCTTACATCTCTCTAAACTCTGACCAAGCAAGAATATCAAGATTGCCACTGCATATCCAAATCTACTCAAGCTGTAGGGCCAAACTTTGGGGAGTCACTAACATTGGGCACTGAGATGTCGAGGTGAGAAGACATGTTCTCTTCCTTGGTGAAATTCCCTCCACTTCTGCAGTTCACTTTTATATGACTTCTTAAGTACCAAAGGAGATTTGAGGTTGACCTGATTAAATAATATTTTGAGGATTCAGTTGTTTAGTTTCTGTTTATGAAACTTTTTGTTCAGGCAAGGGGGAGGTTTGGCCAGGATGAAGTTCAGATTGAGAAGTGTGATACAAACTAGTTGACAAGGCAGACTAAGTTGAAAACTAAATTTGAGCAGTAACCAGAGTTAAGGCATGAAAGAACACGCAGACACAGACGCCACACACGCACACGCACACACAGCTCCCACACCTTAGGAACAGCGGCTACTCTCCATCCCCAAACAGGAGGCGGTCTGAAGTTGGCAGGTCACTGCCAAGCCCCTGGGAAAATGGCCCTCATGACTTCAGGCTAACAGCTGTGTGTGGTGTTTCTTGTTGTTGCTGTAAAAAAACAATTCCCTCGGTTTGTTATAATGGCTCTTGAGCTCGGAACTCATGTAGCAGCTTCAATGACTGGCTCACTCATCGTTTGGAAATAAACTCACATTTTGCTATGTACTTCTTTGGTAGTCCTCATGAACATTTTTAATGTTGGTTACTTACAAAGACAATAACTGGCCAGAAGATCAAGTCATGGAGACTTCTATACTGCTAAGCAAAAACAACGAGATCTCAAAACACAAATTACTCCTCTGTTCTGGTGTCTGACGCTTCCTTTCCTAGCAAGGCTTCCGGCGGGAAAAATCTCCTATCTGCGGGGAGGAAACGCAACAAGGAATCGCTAACCTTTTACAGTTGTGTAACATTTAGCCACAATTGACACAACCATTTTTGGTCCTACTGTTGATGACGGGGGATAGCACTTGGTGTCAAAGTCACATCCTGGTCACACATACATTTCATGGTTGTTGCTAATCATCTTCTGAACTCATCACTTTAAAACTCAAACTCAATAGGATGGCAAGGGGCAGGAAAACATAAGAATTTCTACCTTCTGCCAAGTCACTGAAATTCTGCAGAGGGAGAAAAGGCAGGCACGACTAGCTTTTTCTCTGCCATCAGTAAAAAGATGATGACATACATTTTTCTAATTGTGATGGCTACGCACTAAATTGGTGGGTACCAGGGGTCTGCTAACATATGCCACAGGTTGCCTGGAGGAAAACTAGCTCAATGGGAACCACTATTGACCGTCCATACGAATAGGTTCACAGCATCACTTGGGGGTGGGAAGAGCAGAAGGGAATAGTAGCAGGAATAGTAGCAGCTGGGACTATTTGTCAAAAGAAATGCCAGAAAGGGGGGCAATGAGGCCAAGAGCAAGGACAAGATGCTTCCCTCAGGGAGGTTCTTTCCCTCCCTGGCTCAGGGTGCCCAGTGCTGAGTTCCAGGGGGTTCACCTAGGATGCTTGGTCAGGACAGCTGTAGTGCTGATACAGTAATATGACACAAAGGGCGGCCAGAGCACTCGGCAAGACCGTTTCATCCCACACCAATTAGCAGGGTTTGTCGTACAGACACTAGACAGTGTGTGAGAGAGAGAGGGAAAGCCAGCTTCATTACAGTGGACAATTCTAGTTTCCAATTTTGGACCAAGTAGCAACTTGTTTTTGTGGAAATCTGAGTTTTATTAAGAATTCTGCCTATAACTCATATACATCTGTTCTACCCTTCTCTTTCCACCTCCAAGAGAATCACTTTTTGTTCATTCTATCCATTCCCTGGCAAAATTCTGGGGTAAATCAATTCTCTGGGGAATGGAGAACAGGGCAATGAAGACTTCTTAAAAGGAAGTTATACTCCCTTAGCAGCCCTATCATTTAGAATACTCTGGGAGGAGATATTTTGGATGGTAGAGCCTATTGCTTTCCTATGTCCATCTCTGAGAATCCCTGGTGCATGGGCAGAAGTGACTTCCACCTCCCAACTCAATCAGCTGGAGAGAAGTGGGGATGGGGAGACAGGGAAGGGGAGGGAGAAGTCAGGAGGGAAGAGGGTATATGCCAAAAGGAAGTTACAGGGTTTGAGACATCACAATGACAGACTGAGATGTCGGCCCCAGAGCCGCTGTGAACCTTTATGGACACTTGGTCACTTGATTCATGTGATCTTTCTTGGCATTGCTGTTGTAAGAAAACACAATGACAATGTAAAATACACCCACATTATTAAATATAAAATGTATATAGCGCATACACACACACACACACACACACACACACACACACACACACACACACATGTGCACAGACACACACCCACACACTCGATTTTATCTGAAATGCCTAGAAGCCAGAGCCATGTTTCCTAGTTTTGGCATGGAAACAGGTAGGGGAGAAAACTCCTCTGGTGGTTTCACTTTTCTGGAGAGTGCTCTAAAGCAGTAAGTTTCTTTTAGATTTTTAAAATAGTATTCAAAGGCAAAAATGAAAGGTTACGTGACTGCACAATATTTAATATCTACAATGTTCCTTTTTTTAGGCATGTGTTCAATAAAAGGGGGGGCATTCGAGATGGCTCGGTCACAAAACAGGAATTCTTAAAAAAAAGTGACTGATAAATTATTTTTCAGTTCTTTGATTATATCCAACAGAATAGATACACATTCTCATCATAAAATATACATTCTCTAGTAAGGTTTCTGTCCACAGCATATTGAGATATGCAAACACAGGTGGGGAAGATCACTTCACTATCAAAGTACAAAACCAGAAATTGTTGCCAAACCAAAAGGAGCATTTCGCCAGGATGGAAGAGCGCCACCTCGCCTTCTGCTTCACAGCGCCACGGAGCCAGGCCACTTACTTGTGCCGCTAAATGGGATGGTCAGAGAGGACTGTCCTCAGGGTGGATGCTCCTCCCCACGCACACGCACACACGCCGCCCAGCTCCCATCCAGGGAGCACTCCTTAGGGTCTTCCGGGGAGCGCCGATTTGCCCGCTCGCTCTCTGCTTCTCCTTCTGTCAAGCAACATGGCATCTTTTGGCGACTAGGCTCATATTCTTAGAAGGTTTGTTCTCAATCAATCAGTCTCCAGGAGGAATTTGCTTCTTGAAAAGATTTGTTCCAACTGTGTTTTCAGAAATCAGCTGGTGGTGATGGTGGTGGGGCAGGGAAAGGGGCGCCCCTGTGAGGGACAGGAAGGGGCATCTAGTGCTCTCCATGGAGCCCTAGTGGGTAGCATCTTGGACTTGGCCCCCCAAGATAGGGGGCTGGGGATGGAGGATGACTTGCACAGAATTGGGTGTATAGAGATGGGACGTAACCACCGTGAGCTTGGGGGATCTTACTTCTGGGATAATTACTGGACACAACATTGTACCCGCTGGCGGGTCAATATGGAAACCAAACAGTGAACTTGAAAAAAGGCCTATCAATGGGTGGTCCTGGGCACTGAGGAAGCTGACATTCAAACCTGTCCTTTCAGATGCTCGGTAGACACCATGGTTCTTACAAATGTACTAAGATATGGGCTATCAAGCCTGTTGTCTTTCTGCTAATGGACATGGGGCAGGGCAGAGGGAAGACTTGTAGGCCTCCCTTTTATTTTACCAACCTAAAAGCCAAGAGGAAAAAAAAAGCGCTCTAGAGCTGAGCAAATGGCGTACTGCCAAGTTACCAAATATTGAAGAGCAAATATTCCAGCCAGGAAGAAGACCTACATGAAAATTCAAGTAAACACTGATGGAAAAAGGTTGTTCTAGGGTTAGTGTCATAGATCCACAAGGCTGGCTGCATTTGGACAAACATTTACAACACCATCAAGAGTGAAGTCTAGAGACCCTCAGTGCCAATAAGTCAGACCCCCCCCCCAGGTGCCAGGGAAGCCGCTGGCTCTTCGTAAACAGCGTCGTCTCCCGAGTCCCCACCTTCGATACAGCCCCCCTGCTGGAGCGCATGCACTAGGGCTGTGAGGGGGGGTGCCCTGGATGTGGCGAAGAGGCAGGCGGCGAGGTGGCGGAGGGGAGGGATGACTGCATGGGTGGTGGGGGTGGAGGTGGCGGAGGCTGGACGGGAGTCTGTGTGTTCGGAGATGGCGGAGGCGTGGGGCGTTTAAATTTGTCCGGACTGTTGCTTCTCCGGGGTGAAGGCCTCTGCAGAATGGAGAGAAAAAAATCCAGGTTAGCTGGGAGGAGGATGATGTGATGTCGGAACGGGTCTTCAGAAGTCACTGAGTTCAACTCCCTCTGTGATACAGCAGTGTCTAGAACTGCAGCTGGTACACAGCAGGCACTTAATAAGTGTTTGGGCTAGCAAGGAGCCAGACACCTGTAGGTGCAACCCAAGGTGCCCACAAGGAGAGTCTTCTTCCCAAACCAGGGCTCTTTTCTCTCTATCAGCACATTTTTCATACCTTCTAAGGGTGTTCTTTAAGCTGATACAAGGCAGGGACTGACAGCCAATGAGAAATGATTCCAAGAATTGACTGGCTCAGATGAAGCACTAAATAATTCCCACTGATGGACCTTCAGATTGTAAATTATAAACCAAATGCATGGTGAGGACAGTGGTCCCAAAGCATGGTTTAGGGTCCTTCTCCTTTGGGCAAAACTTTTCACAATAATTTTGAGATGTTTTCATTTCTAATGTAGTAAAATTTGATAGATAAAAGCATTAAAAAAAACTCTTAGAGCAATCTGACAGGGTCTTAAGAGTGGTATTGTGGAGCTGGAGGTCAAATCATGGTGGGAAGTCACTTTGTTGGGGAGACTGGATGAGAGCTGGATTGGGTGGTCTCAGAGGTTCTCCCAGCCCTCTCACTGGACATGCTTTCTTCTTGGGCCAGACTACTTCTCTACTAAATGCCAGGCTTGGGGCAGCTAGGTGGCGCAGTGGATAGAGCACCGACCCTGGAGTCAGGAGGACACGAGTTCAAATCCGGCCTCAGACACTTAATAATGACCTAGCTGTGTGGCCTTGGGCAAGCCACTTAACCCCATTGCCTTGCAAAAACTAAAAACTAAAAAAACTAAAGAAATAAAAAATAAAAAATAAAATTCCAGGCTTGACCAGAGGAGCTCTCCTGTCCTCTGTGTCTAAGTTACATGATTGGAGGTGGGGATGTGGGGTGTCACACATACACATACACACACACACACACACACACACACACACACACATACCACACACACACACACTCTGACATGATCATCAAGAATACAACTGACCTTTAACTGTCAATAAAACTTCCTAACTGGGAAATAAGCTCTGAACATTAATATTGTATAACCAGAAATGGGGTCCAGGTAATACTGTCCACATTCTTAAAGCTAGTTCATTTATTTGTGAATGTAAAGCAAGACTAGACCTTATTTTTAATATATGTTCATAAAGTTGTAGAGTGGTAGAACATCTCTGTTCACTGGCAGAAGGACATAAAGTAAACATTTAAAAAGATGATTTACTTTAAAATGAAAGTGTTAATTAGAAAAGAAAATTATTTTTTTTTCTGGAGAATGAGATAAAAATATCAGAAGTTAGTTTGGGGACAAGAAATGATTCTAAACAGTAAATCTATAGATGAGCAGTGGAGAATTTGATTGTGCCTCCTGGCCCTTATCCCCTGCCACAGTTTGGTTCAAGACCCAGTGTGTTCTGAACAGAATAAGGGCACAACCCAAAGAGTCCTGGGTTTGGAATCACAAGCATGGGTTCAAATCTGGGGTCTGGATCTTATTTCCTGGGTGCCCTTCAGCTGGGGCTTCAGTTTTCTCATTTGTAAACAGAGCATCCTAGAGCCCATAGCCTCCCAAGTCCCCTCCCCAGTTCCAGCCATAGGACCCCATCCCATGAGCCAAGAACAAGGACAAAGGAACAAAGAAGAGGAATCCTCACATCTGACAGGGACTGGCCTAGGGAGCCCTTGGAGTTCTGAGATGGGGCTGTACAGTGTCACAACTAATTTCAGAAAGACAAGGGCACTGAAATGTCAGCAATTAGGGAGAGCTGGCACCCCTCTTTAGACTGAGGAAGCCAGAGCTCATAATCCCAGGAGCAGAAAAAAAAAAAAAGAAAGCCCTGGGACCCTACCCTTTTTTTATGCACTGGTGCCTTCACCCCTAAGGTGGCTATATGGGGAAGGAAGCACAATCTCTTTTTTGTTGGTTACTACAATGTTTCCTGGGAATAACTTTTTTGGAAGAAATTTTATTTTTAATCTTTCAGAAGTCTGTGTGAATTTGATGACAAAGAAACCAGGTTCAGTGAGTTCAGATAAATTCACAAATGGTCTATCTGCACTGGGTCATCAAGATGCGGAAGGACCCTCTTGGGGAGGAGAGACTGGGTCGAAGGACAAACAGTCTCCAGCCCGATACTCACTGTAATCCCATGGGAAGCTCCCATGTGCTGCACATGGAGTCCAGGGGAGTTGTAGTAAGACATTCCGGCTCGAGTCAGCGATGTTGGTGGTGTGAAGCCAACTGTGTGACTTGTATAAGACAGACCTGAGATGAAACACAAAGGACACAAATATAATTTCTGATTCCAACAACAGCACTGCCCCTTAGCTAGCCCCTGTCCCAAATACCTGCAAGAGCTGTAAAGGCAAAAGTCACCAAAGCAATCTGAGAACATGAACACCGATAGACATGGCCAAGAGCACAGGAGCCAGAGGAGAAAGGAGGGACATCAGAGACTGGAAAAAAGTCAAGTCCCATGAGTCCTAAAGCTGAGGTCAGCAGAAGTGGTACAAGAAAGGAAAATGAAGAGGAGATGACAGCAGAAGTGAGCAAGAGAACAGAGCCAGGATCTATACCAAGCATGATGGACAAGGAACACAAGAGGGGAACATAATCATTCAAGAAGCAACAATTGGGGTTGGGGGGGCAGCCAGTGTGGCAGCTCAACGCCACCCCCCCAATAGTCTAGAAGGAATCAAAGATGGTATCAATGGCATCATTAACAAAAATCAAAAACTACAAAAAGCACCAGAAAGCTGCCACCATGACCCAAAGTTTCCTCAACTGTGAACTGGAGAAGATAATACTTGAACCTGAATTACAGAGTTGTTGGGATAACAGAGTTTAAACCTTCTGAAGTGATCCGTCAACTACGGAAAGCGGCAAGACTCATGACCTTATTATCATCAAGACTTCCTGGGCCAAGGAAATACCTTTTCCCATGAGGCAAACATTCACTGGCTGACCACAGAAGCCTCGGTGACCAGAGATCTCCACTGACCTCAGGGCAATTTTAACAATCAAGCTAAGTCTATTTCCTGAAGTTTTTTATTTTTGTTTTTATTCTGAATGACCAGGTTAAAGCCCTAAAATTCCAAATTCTCTTTGTGCTCTGAAGACAGTCTGGACATCAGATCCTCCTAGTGGCTGTTACAGAAAGCTTCAGTAGCACAGTGTCCTCTCAGGCCTCAGGGGTATGGTCTCCTCTTCTCAGGTGGGGATACCAAATAGGTAGGAGGTCTGATGCTTCTGGGAGAGCGGTTCACACCAGTGCATAAGTTCTCACTGTTGGTGTCTACATTTGGAATGATTGTTTGGTCCACACCTTCACAGATGATGGTCCTCATTCATACAAAAGTCACAATCCTCTGAATCTGGGCATTTTCCTTCCTGGTGTCTGATTATCAGTTGATATGAATATTAGCAAAACCCCTTTTGCTAATGTTTTAAAGTATGCTAATTCCCAGGACTGGGAACTGATCTGATCCATCACAAGCACAACCTGACAGGTATAGAGCAGAATACCTGGGAGGCCAAGTCATGTCTTTGTAGGGAAGCCATCAAAGCATCTTTAAAGTCTGTAGAGTTTGTTGAACTATTCCACGAGAACATCAAAAATTTGCAGATGAAGCTCATTTCAATTATATATAAAGGTCCTTCTGCAGTCCCTGTTCAGGCGGGAGTGACTTGGCTTCCTCCTTTTATGTCCTCAGCCCCACTTACCATTAGAGGACACTCAACCACAGAACAGTATCATGGAGTTGAAGAGTATTAAACCTGGTATAACAACATGAAATGGTTTCCTCTTCTTGGGATCCATTCTTAAGTTCATTCAGTTCCCATTGTTGGCCTCCAGCAGTTATTAACTTGAATACCAGGGATTCAGAAAGATTATTGCTGGGTTAAACTGAGTGAGGTAAAATTTAATAAGGAAATGGAAAGTCTTATACTTTGATTCAAAACAAAACTTCTCAAGTATAAGAGCAATAGTATGGCTAGATAGAGTTGGTGGCCTAAGTGGACCACAAGCTCAAAGAGTCAATAAAGCAACATGGGAGTAAAATAATTTTAAATGATTTTAGGTGACATTAAGAAAAGGAGTAAAGAGGTAATAATCCTGAAGTTGGCATACTGCATTTTAGAGAAGACAGGAATGATATGTTGAATGTTCAGAGGGCAGCTACCAGAAGGGTGGAGGGTTTCAGAATCATGCCACTTGAGTTCAGAAAAAAAGAACTAGGATCTTTAGCCTGAAGAATACCGAAGGGGGCTGCAGTGGCCGATGTCACAAGAAAAAGGAATCTGGTGGATTCGAGCAGCCTCTGGAAGGTGATAAAGGAGGTCCTATTAGGTGCTATGTCTTGCTCCCTGCTGGCAATGAGGCAACATTGAGCAGATTTACAATTAATGTAAGGAAAAACTTACTTACAGTTATATTTATTTCCAAATGAAAGAGTGATTGGGAAATGGATATCTCCTCATTAGAGTTCTTTAAGAAAAGATAGGCTGATCACTCATGATCCTGAATCTATAGCTATTTTCTACACTTTAAAAATAGTGTAGGGGTGGCTAGGTGGCACACTGGATAGAGCACCAGCCCTGGAGTCAGGAGTACCTGAGTTCAAATCTGGCCTCAGACACTTAATAATTACCTGGCTGTGTGGCCTTGGGCAAGACACTTAACCCCACTGCCTTGCAAGAATCTAAAAAAAAAAATATTGTGGATGCAGCTCCCCCCCTGCCCCAGAGGAGAGCAAAATAGAAACCTTATGCTCCTCGGAGTCAGTAAAGCCCATCCCTGGACGTGGGTGGGCTAGAGGGCCCTAATGCCAGGCACTTTGGAGCCTGGCAGGAGCCCCTGAGCTTGGGATCTGCAGGTGCCATGACAAAGGGTAGCACCACAGCTAGAGATTCAACAAGGACTCACGTTTTGAAAAAATAAAATAAAACTTTACAAGAAACATGATCCACCTCATGTCAGATGTTTATAAAACCAAACCAAACCAGGTCAAATTTCCTACAAACCTGTTTTTCTAACATGACTTCACCAAAGGGCAACTTGGGTTTGGATGTCAAGTTTTTGCCTTTTGTTTTAAAATCTGGCATTTGCTATATGCATTTGGTCAGCACATTATTTTTATTTCAAATGGATTTATTTTTCATAAATTGTTTGTAATATAAACCAAATAGCTATCTTATTCAATCATTCCTTCTACTTGCTGATTGGAAAAAAAAGTCATCTCTTCTCTACCCCTGAAATAACTTTTTCCATTTTTATTCCCATCATTTTTTATGGTTTGAGTCTATCATTCAGCTGGTAGACAAAGTCCATTTCTTATCAAATTGCTAAGTTTTCCAAATATTTTTGTTAAATAATTCAATCTTTCTATGGTTTTTATTTTCCCCAGATTTATTGAACACTGATATTTTGTAGATATTTGTACAGCACTTTGAAGACCTTACAATGCTAGATAAGAACTATTGTGACTCTCATTATTTTTGACTGGATGTTGAGTATTCATACTTTGTTCTACCTAGCTATGCCTCCATCATAACTATTCCTCTTTTCTTTAACTCTATCTCAAGAGTTTTGTGAATGTTTTAAAGTATGGTAGAGTTAGACCAGCTTCATGTCTTTTAACATTCTTGTCTAATCAGTGAAGGCACACTGATTAAGCCTATGTTCTAGAGGCCTTGGAGATCCAAAGACAAAATTGAAGGCATTCCCATCCCCCAAAGCTTCTATATCATCCAAAGACAACTGTCATTCTATGATGGTTAAAAAGCAATGAAAAGGTAATTTTTTAAAGAGGATGCATAAATTAAGAATCATTTGAAAGGATGCTTAAGCCTGAGATTAACCAAAGATAAGCAAATTGGAACATCTTAAAAGTAGCACATCATACATCAAGTTGACAAAAATAATTTAGATGACGTTGCACTTGTGGCAAAAGAGGTTTACTGAGAATATTATCAAAATAAGACGAGCTGTCAGTTCAAAGTCATTTGCAACTAAAAAAAATCCAATGAGAGGGAAATAGTTCAATAAATTGAAGGAATAATATAATAATATATAATTTCAGAATGACAAGTTTACTAAGGAACAGAAAGGAATCTAGAATGGGGGGAATCCTTTAATTGTAGAAGTGTGATTTTTAAGTTAATACTAATTTTTCTAAAGCAATAGTGAACTTTTGAGTCAAATCTCATTATATCCTATGCTAAAGCCAAAAAAAAAAAAAAAGATGGACCTTGGATTGTCAGCAGAAAGGGATCGTAATCTAAGTCAGTCTTACTTCCTAAGTAACAGATGAGGAAACTGAGGCCCAATGAACTGCCCACTGCCTCACAGGTAACAGACCTGAGATGGGAAACCCTCTGATTCAGCTCAGAACAAGAGAGGGGCAACAAATACATAAACTAATCATGTTAAAGCATCTTGTTTTCAATTCCAAAATTTTAATATTCTGAGAAAGATCATCTAGAACATCTCGGTATCTGCCTAATAAAATAATTACTTAGATAAAAATCTCCCCGGAATAGAACAAAGCATCATTTGTGTGTTTGAGATGACTATATCAGCAACCACTGTAGGCTGAGGCCCCAAAGCTCCCTAGGAGAGAACAGGAGGCAGTTGATGCCAGGCAAGTCTGACCAGCCAACAACCTTGACCGCCATCTCCCCTCAGATCCTAGTGGAAGCGTCCGAGATCCTGAATCCAAGCGCCTCCGGACTAGTGGGGTCTCCCAGCCCACTAGACCCACTGCCAGCCCCGGCCTCAGCGGACAGCGGGTGAGGCTCGGGCACTAACTTGGATATGCTTTCCTTATGTGGTCTTCGAGTGTATCAGAATTCTCTTGAAGCCTCTTCCTCTCACTAGATTGGAAGCTCCAAGAGGACAAAAATCCCATCCTTATCCAAAAGCTCTCTACCCCCCCAAGAGGCCAACACAGTTTCTACACTCAGCAGATGCAGGGTCAATGTTTGCTGAATTAATAAATGGACTTTTGCCCCAAGATACAGATGTTCGGACTTGTCTATGGAAGACAGCCTTAGGTAACTTGACAAAAGTCACAGACCCAGAGCTGGACAAGCCAGACCTCGGGCAACACCATCTAACCCTGATTTTATACAGAAGCAAAAAAGTCCACAGCCCATATGGAAGTGGATTCAGAGCAGGATCTGAACCCAGGGCTATCTGTCTCAAAGCCCATGCTTTTTGCAGTGTCTCCCTTCACCTCACAAATTCCTTTCACTATCATAAAAGGTCAAGAGATTCCTGCGGATTAGGTTAGTTGTTTCACTGATTAAAGTAATCTCTTTGCATGTTAACTTTGCCTGGTTAAACTTTCCCAGCTCCAATGCTTTATTCACCCCACACTTTTGGAGGCTACCCCAGAAAAAAGCAGCACTGGCGAGTCCTAGCCAAGCTGGAAGGACTTTGAACGCAGGCCAAGGTAGGGGGAGTATGTAAGCTGGTCACGCAAGGATAAGTTTCTGAAGGGTCCGGCCGCTGACCTGGCCACGGGTCACATCAGCTGGGTCTCCTGACCTCTGCCAATGAAGGGAATTATCAAACTGATCAAACCACCCAAGTTCTTTTATGGTTCCAGGTGGATCAAAGGTCATCAGTGAGAATGCCAATCTTCTAAGAGGGAAAGCACTGGCTGTTGTTATCACTCCCTGAAAAGAATGGGCTGCTTCTAACTTCAGGAATCTCATCCTTCAAACTGTGAAGCAGGATCTTAAAAAGCCTTCTGTCAGTCACTGAAGAGGGTGAAAATGCAAGGCCTCCAGGTGACCAAAGGGAAAGGTCCAAGTGTGGGGGAACATCAAGAACCCCAGGAAGACTGCAAAAGGAGAGATCCCCACTTAGTGGCATTCCAGGCAGCCCAGCAGGTGGGAAGGACTGAACCAAGCCCCCCAAGCCCCAAGTCAACTCAACTCTGTTCCAGGGCAAGTCAAGGACCCTCAAGGAGCTTCTATTCTATGGGGTGGGAGAGAGGAGGGTACCACAGCTAACATGAAAAGAAAATATGCCAGGTAAGTGTCCACCAAATGACAGACAGGAAAGGTTTCCCTAGACCATGATGTTACAGAGCCCTTCTCAGAAGATTTTTAAATGCAGAAAATAAAATAAATACAACTACAAAGAAAACCAATTACTTCAACATACAGGTATCAAAGTGTCAAAAACACCTCCACCAAGTTCACAGCCCAAAGACTGAGAGCCTAAGGCAGAAGCAGATTAGCTGAGCCTTGAGGGGAAGTTGTTGCTGTAAGCAGCACAGGGATGAGATGGGGGGAGGGGGGAGGCCAGTTAGCCAGTCACTGGGGTCTCAAGGGGAATCACATCCAGGAGCCTGGAAACGTCCCTTTATAAAGAGAAGGCCCCAATAAAGGTCACCCACCAAGAGGGGAAAGATGCTGCCTGGGGCTCCCAGGCAGGGAAGGAGGATGAGCCTGTGGTCTTCCCTGAAGCAGCCGCCTAGCGCAGGCAGCCGGTGCGCTGACCACAGCACAGAGCTGCTGCAACAGGAGGCTCCACCGGCGCCTGAGGGGCTGTGGTCAGGACGGCGTGGCTGGGCTGCCTCACAGCCAACAACGGACAGACCAGAACACAAAGCTGGCTGCGGCCTCAGTCGGCTCAAACTCTCCAGAAGGTCTGGTAAACCTGAAGATGGTCTGTATCGAGCGGCACAGTATCAAAGCTGCCTGGCCCCCGGAAGTGACCGCTCAGAGCTCTGCTCTCATTCCCCAGGATCAGGGGGCCAGTGGGAGGAGGAGACTTGGGAACTCTGGCAGTGACCTTCACAGTCTCTGGGGCAGCCTGTGGCTCCTGGAAGTCTGTCTTCCGGGCTGCTGTCTCCTGGCCAGCTTCCCTAGAGCAGGGTCCGGCCACCCAGATCTAGCCAGTGGTCCATCTTTGGGGGTGGGGAGCAGACATGTTCCCAGTTTTCTTGGCAGGGGCTGCCACCTGTCCTACAGGAGTACCTGCCCACTCCCTGACGTGTTAGCTCTAATTTCTCCACTGTCGAGCCTTCAGCATTGCTGGATGGTACCTAAGTCAAAGCTCCATAGGCTGACTCTGAGCCAGCGCCCGCCTCGGTGCAAAGGCCCTGGCCTTGGAGTCAGGGACCTCAACGATGAGTTAGAGTCCTGCTGCTCAACCAGCCATGTGACCCTGGGCAAGTCACCTGAGGTCTTGCACCTCACTTTCCTCATGTGTAAAGTGGGAAGGGCAATACCAGCAGATGGGGAGCCTGGGAGGTTCAAAAGAGAAAATAAAGTAACCCAGTGGGCAAAATTTAGCACATAAGAGAAGTGTGACGCAGGGTACCATCCTCCAAGACTTGCGGGGGGGGGGGGGGGTCTGGTGAAGATGCAGCTGCCACACAGTGGTGTTCTCACCAAGCACCAGGCCACTGACCTGTACGGGAAATGGGAGGGCTGGTGAAGCCCACTGGGGACTCCCACCAAGGCCACTTAACAAGTAATGAGAAGGAGGTTCAAAGAGGCCCCTGACTGGCCCAGGATTCAGACCCGAGGACCTCCTGAGGACCTCCCAAGTCCCAGCTGGGCATTCGCCACACCCCCATCTTCTCCTAAGCTCCTTGCTTAGAGCCAGGAACAGGGATTCCTCTCTTCTCTTAGAAGAGACTCAATACAGTGTCGGCTACCAGGTCTATCAGACACAGGGCAGCGTGGTGGCAGAGAGGAGACATTTACCAGGTGAGATGGGCCTGCTTGAACTGGGAGAAGGCGTGTAAGGGATTGGGCTGGACACAGTGCGAGGTCTTAGTCCTTGGGCAGACATCTCGTTAAAATACCTGAAAGAAAAAAACAGATGGTCAGGAGGCTGTTTCTGACCTTTCACCGAAACCCTGAAAAGAAACAGTCTGGGTTCCCAGGTCTGGAGACAACGGCCCCTTTCAGAGAACCGAGGCACGAGGCAGAGATGCCTGGTCTCCTCTTACCTGAGTAGACAGCCATGGACCTGCCCAACTCTCACAGAGGGAACCTGCTGTGGGAATCCAAAGATGCCTCAGCCAAGAGGCAATATTAAATTCAGATCAGATGATGGGAAAATTTATTTTAAATTTATAATTACAATTTAACTGTTCTTCCCTCCCCTTCCCTAACATGAAGGGAACCTCCTGCTGTCCATCATTTCATCATTAAACAACAAAAACAATCCTGGAAATGCATGGCATGAAATCTGTGTGTGAGATATATTTGGTGAATGAGGAATAGAAGGGTGAGAAACAACATGCAGACTTCTAGAGATGCCCTTGGGCTCGCTGGGATGCCTACACTGTGCAGCTTTTCAGGCTTTGGGGCAATGGGATCTGAGATGGCTGGAACTGGGTGAGAAGCAACTCAAATACATTCTATGCTTTTATTGGGGGGATAACAGCCTCCCACCCCCCAGAACAGGGGAAGCTGGGGGTGCCCTGTTGCCTCAAGGATGCCAGCTCCTGGCATATTTCCGTGCCACTGAATACACCTCCTGATCCATGTAAACTCTCCGAGGCCAGGGACTTCATATAAAATGCTCAGTTTGAAGTTACCACAAAGACAGAAGGAGGATGGCTTATGGCTCCTTTGGATGGCACACCTCAGCGAGGCCCCTACCTGCTGATTCAGGAGGAACCAGCGGGACTGGCAGTGCCAGTTTGCCTAGGCTGCTGGCCATACTCCAATGGCTTTACTGAAGCCAGGCATCCGGTTTAAGAATGCCAGATAGATCATCCTGGGAAGCCACATGCATCCTAAAGATGTGTCCTCAGTGAACTGTTTGCTTTGTCATTGGTCCACAAGATCTGCTAAAAACCAAGGCACCTCCTCCAGAGATCAGACTCTGCCCCAAGCCAGGCCTACAATGCCCAACTGGCCCTGAGTCCGGGGTCTCCACGGCACAGGCCACTGTGGCATAGGACAGAGGAAGGGGACCTTCCAATGACTCCCTCATACCCCTCTCCTACCTACCTCACATTTTATGATTGCATATTTTCTCTATCTCTAGATACAGGCCGACCCTGACTTAGGGTTCAGTTCCCAACACCTTAGCAGGCTGCTATTTAAAGCATGCTTGCTACCTGCCTGGATGACCTTCGCCACCATCCGTAGGATCTAGGCCTGAGCTGGGGTCTACCTGTGATCCTGAGGCCAGAATGGATGGTGACCATAATCACAATCTTGGTTAACATATCCCTAAGGGTCACGTTTACATAAGGGGGGGCAGCTGCCAGATGGCACCCCAGTGCACACTTCTCCTGAGTTCAAATCTGGCCTCAGACACTGACTGGAAGATGAAACTGGAAAGCACAGTTGGATTAGACAAGTATTCCTGGAAGAAATCCATGAATCCATGCTGGAGACCTGACTCTGGGGCGAGTGGTCATGACAGCCACAAGAAGCTATGGACGGGCAGTCTTGAGAGGAGCCCCAGGGTCCAGACCGCTGGAGGTGCCCCAGGCTCTTCCCTTCCCTAGAGCCTCCTCCAACACCCACTCCACTGTTCTTTTCCTCCTGCTTGCCTTATTTATTTCTTCATAAACCCCCTCACAGCCCCCTATGTTCCCCATTAGAGGGAGGTATTTTTACCCAATTCTAGGGAAAAGAAGAGCCTAAAGGAGATGGACCCATAATGACCACATACTCACCAGCCCTCTTCACCGCTTTCTTTTGTTTTGAAGGGGGAGAAGCACTAGGCTTGGGACTTGACTAAGCACAGTCCTCCCCACCGACTCTGGAAAGAGGCCAAGTTGCCTCAGGAAACAGGACCCAAATCTGGGATGTCTCCTATACCATCTGACCTCCCCTTCTTCTTTAGATATTCCACTTGTGGGAACTCCCCAACCCACCCGGGGCCAGAGGAAAGCTCTGGGCTTCTGGCCCACTCTTCCCACCTTTCGTCATCCATCTCCAAGCTGGACTCGCTTTCCGAGAGCTGCCGACAAAGAGCCTCTCTCCGCTCCATTTCCCGCTGGAGTTTTCTCTGAAGTCTCAGGTTTTCTTCCCGCATGTGACGCTCCTCCTCCAAATACTGGGCCATCTTCTCTGAATCTGAAAGGTCAGCATTTCCCATTATGTTGAGTCTCACGCACAGGTTAAAAGAGAAACCAGAGAAGTGGGAAACACTAATATTGTGGAACTTTGTGTGATGATGGGGGGAGGGGGAGAGAAGATGTGGAACTAAGTTGTTTTCTTTACCCTTTGTTTTAAAAGTTAAGGATTTCTTCACCTTTCATCTGTCATGGATATCCCTCTAGCAGTCTGGGGAAGCCCATGGACCCCTTCTCAGAATGATGCTTTTGGATGTATAAAACACATAGGGTTCCAGTGGAAACTAGCTATGTTGAGCTATAGCTACCTGTTTTTGTTTGTAAAAGTTCACAAACCCCTGTTATAAGAGATAGGCCCCTGTAGAAGGATAGAGGGGAGATATATTAAGAAATGAAGGTAAAGAAAAATAAATTTTAAAGGCTTAAGGAAGCAAAATGTTTGAAATGACTAACTTGAATCACAAAGTCATTTTTTTTTGGGCAAGGCAATGGGGTTAAGTGACTTGCCCAAGGCCACACAGCTAGATCATTATTAAGTGTCTGAGGTCAGATTTGAACCCAGGTCCTCCTGACTCCAGGGCCGGGGCTCTATCCACTGCGCCACCTAGCCACCCCTACAACGTCATTTTAAGTGACCCTACTGCCTCTAGGATGGAGAAGTCAGGGACATAGAGGGTAGTATGCTCAGCCCAACGTTCTGATGAATCTGGCTGTCTATCCCACAGTCTTGGGGATCCCTGGGCATGCTGCAGCACCCCTACACGATGCCAAAATCAAACTCAAGTAATGAGAAGAACCTCAGGGGAGACCAGAGCTCAGGTACTCAGCTACAGGCAGAAATGGGATGCCTGCCTCGATGCCTTTTAAGAATCATTCATAACAGAACTAAAAAAAGGAGAAGTATCTGTCAGGGCCTCATCTGGGAACTGTGTTTGCCCCAGAATACTGACCAGTCTGAGGAGTATTTTTCCAGATAATTTCACCTCTGCGCACCCCTTGCCCCTTCCAGCCTGGTTACACCTCTGGTCAGTGTCCCCTCTGGAGCATCTCGAGAGCAGGCCTCTCCTTCTCTCCTTTGTCAGGAGGACAGCAGGCCCTGGTCACCTCTCGACTCGACCGCGACCATATGCTGCTGCTGGGCTGACCTGCCTCTGGTCTCTCCCTCCTCCACTCCACCTCCCTGGCTTCCTTCAGTCTCAACTAAAGCTCAGCCGGGTCCTCCGGGAAGCCCTGCCCCATCCCTCAAGTCCCGCGCCCCCCTTCTAGCTTCACTATTCCTTATTGATCCTGTAGTCAGCTTATCTGTACACATTTATTTGCTTGCTGTTTTCCCATTAGACTGTAAGCTCCTTGAGGGCAGGAGCTATCTTTTGTCCCTTCTTGGAACACCACAGTTGTTTCAGGCACGTCTGACTCTCTGTGGCCCATTTGGGGTTTTCATGGCTGAGGTACTGGAGTCATTGGCTCTTTCCTTCTCCAGCAAGTCTGACATAAGGATTACTTGTGCCCAGCCTGCGGGAGAACCGTCCAAGCTCACAGTGGCCTCATCAGCCATAGACAGACACTGTGCATTTTGACACAGATGTCATTTTGGGCCTCAAGAACAAAGGATATTCACCAACTGTTGAGGACACCGAGGCAGACAGAGTGAAGTGACTTGCCCAGGGTCACGGAGCTAAGAAGTGTTTGCAACTGGATCTGAGTTCATGAAGAGTCTTCCTAACTCCAGACCTGTCTTCTATGCACTGTAGAGCCCCCCGCTACTCCATTATTATCCCCGTTTTACAGACAAGGAAACTGAGGCAGACACAGGTTAAATAAAACCTTCCCAGGGTCACAGCACTATTAAGGATTGAGCCAGGATCTGAACTGGCTCCAAGAGTAGCACTACCCACTTCACCAACTCTGTGCTAGCCGCAGTCTGCCAGTACCACTGACAGCATCAGAGGTCCTGGGTTCTAGTCCTACCTGTCAAGGACCACCCCGGGAACGTCCCTTCACTTCCCTGAGCCTCACTCAGTTTCTTCACCGGAACTCAAAGGGGTGAGACTCAATGTCCCCAATGCCTCCCACAATACCTTCTTCATCCATACGTGACAGACTGGCCCATGAACTCAGAGGCCCCTTCCTGTTCCAGTTTGAGGAGCCTAAGCTGCCCCTTCTCCCTACAGTCACACTGCATAATTTCTAGGATACCTTCCCAGTCGACAGCTCCTCATCATCAGGAATCCTCCTGAGGGCACAACTAGCAACACTTGGCCAGGACCAGTCACGGTGCCTGCTTGGGTCCCTGCCGGCCCACAGGAGATGCCTGGGTTCCCCATCTTCTTGTGCTGGATGCTCATCTGGTGAATGCTGATACAGGCTTTCCAGTGAGCCACATGGCTTCTCACAAGTCACCCGGTAGCTAGCCCTGATGCACAGGGTCCTGGGCCATCTCCTGGGCCGGCCACGGACCACAGCACCTGCCCTGCCCTAGGCCAGGGAGGTTTCAAGGAAAGGCTCACCACCCTCGAGGAAGGGCATCTATCCTGCTTGTCCCACCTAACCTAACAAACTGGAGGGTGCTGAACCTGGGAGCAGGGCAATGAGACCTCCCTATGAATCCTGCTCTCCTAGGCTCCCCATGATCCTCGCCTCTCTCTCAGCCTTGATTTCTGCACGTGTAAAGCAGGCACCCCCACAGAGGTGGCCACCACGGACACCTCGCATTCTAGAACACGGAGCTGAGCTGCCCAGGCTCAGCCTCTGGAGCAGGCGTTCTCCGAGTCTGTCCAATGCCACAGCCATGGCTCTGCAGGCAGGGTGGGGGATGGCTTATCCCTTGTGTTCTTGGCAAAGTCAGGGGTCTGGGTCCTGCCTGGAGGAGGAGCTGGATTTCCACCTTTCTCTGTATCCACAGGCTTAGTATGCAGTGTGATCCATAAACACTAATAAATGTTTGCAGGCGTCTCTGTTGTAAGAAATGCTCTTTTTTTCCTGCATTTTCAGTGGGTGAGGATAAGAAGAGAAAGAAAATAGATTTCTGACCATTTTCCAAAAGTAGACAGGTGGGAGAGGTGTTAACAGATGTGAAATAACACATGAACTTTAGAGAGGGTTTGCATGGAAGGAAGCTAGAATCGTATGTAATACAAAAAAATGAAACAACAAAGTCATCAATAAAACCAAAGCAAAAAGAGTTGGAAAACCAAAAAAACTAATGCAATCTCTCACTCACTCTAATGACAAACTAATATTTCTCAAAACCTCATTACAAAAATCTTATCATTTTCCTGGTGGAAAAGTTTTTACTTTCCTCCACCCCAACTTCTTCAAATTTGGTTTGAAGCTCATTTGTATCTTATCTTTAAAAAAGAAAAGAATGGAGCTTTTGTAGTCCACTTTGTTTAAGGGGAAATTACTCACTAAACTGATAAGACTACCATAAAGAAATCAGCATCTGCAGACTCAATGTGCCAGGAATCTACCTGTGCCCACAGCTACCACATGCCCTCCCAGTGTGACTGGGGGCAGCCCCTGTACCCAGGAGCGTACCTCCCTCCCAAAGCTGCCCGAGAGTCCCTGGCAGGGAATGCCAGATGGTGGAACAGCCCCAGTGTCCGGGGCAGGGAGTTAGGCCCAAGGGCCTAACACAAACATTAACAAGTTCCAGCATAGGCAGAACCTTAGGAGGCACTGGCTGGGGGGTGCCTGCCCTCAGGGGGCTGACGTGAGCACCCGACCATCTGCCCAGTGAGTGTGGCCCCCAAGTCCCTGTGGGGAGGGAGTGACAACAGGGAGACCCAAAGACTGGAGAAAAAGAAGCATGAGACAACCAGCCCTTTACGGGAGGAAGGTTCTCCTGGCAAAAATACACAAGGCTGCCCAGGGGCAGGAGGTGAGTCCCCCAGTCCTGGAGGGGAGGGGCCAGGCATCCTGCCCTTCCTTCTGCCTTTCCCACATCTATCTTGGGGAGGATGAGGCAGGCTCTGTATAGAGGGAACCTCAGAAAGCTGGGAGGAATGAAAGCGGGCCAGACCCAGTGATAATGTGTGTGTGGGGTGGGGGCAGGCCTGGGCAGGCAGGCTGTGAACAAAACTGAACACTGACAAAAGAAAATGTTTTTCAAGGGGGTTGAGGGGAGGCTTGTTCAGAATCAAGACATTCTGACAAAATGAACAGTTTTCTCACAGCTAGGAGTCTTGGCGGGGCAGGGTTGGGGACCCATGTCTCATCTGGTTTTTTGTTGCAGGACAAGGACCAGGGAGGAAGCATTAGGTGGAAGGGGTGTCCAGAGGCACGCCTCAGCAGGGGTCACTCGGGAACTGAGGACAGGTCTGGCACCTTCAGGGGTGGCGGTGCTTACGCTGTAACTGGGCCGCGCGCAGCTGCTTCTTCAGCCTCTCCACTTCATTCTTCAAAAACCGGATGTGCCGCATCATGTTCTCTGGAGAGTCGATCTCCATGGAGATATCCCGAGGGGATGGGGGAGCAGACACAGGCTGGTCCAGCTTCTCCTGCAAGATTCTTCAAGGGAAAAGTCAGTGTGAGTCATTTTCTTAAAAAACCGGACACTTCTTCCTGCCATTCTGCAGATTCACTCATCCCACAAATCAGGAAGGGACTGGCCCAGGTGGCATCACCAGCCTCCCTCTAAGACCCCCTGAGTTTGCCCCTCAGCGTGTCCCCCGTGGCGTCCCCGTCTTGCGCATGTCCAATCTATGGATTTTCATTGCTATGGTGCTGTATGTGTGTGCTGCCTTCTCTGCCCAGCTTTCCCACCAATCTCCCCGTCCCACCCGCCCTCCACTCTACTGCCAATGATTGTGGTCCCTCAGTCAATAGATCACCACCGAGTCACCCCCTGGGGAGCGCTCCTCCCTCCCCCCTCCACCTCACCATGACCACTTGCCTTCCTTTTAGGCTGTGTCTCACTGCCCCACTTGGAATGGAAGCTCCCCGAGGGCAAGGCTTCCCCTGCCTCCTCAGGGCTCAGAATGGAGCTGGCCCATAGTAACTGATAAATGTATTCGGTCTTCACCTTCGATAGCCCCTCCTGTGACTCTGTACCTGTCCTAAACCTGTTCCCTCTCATGGAAGGCATGCACCCTGAGGCCAGCGACTGTTTCACCTGGGTCTCTGTACTTCCACCAACTAACACAGTAGGAGCTGACACCCAGTAGGCCCTTCAGAAGAAGAGAGTTCCAATTCGGACCTCCAGCCCACCACCAAAGGAGAGGGGCTGCAAGGACCTGTCCTGGCAGCTTCCCTCTCCGCCATCTTAGGTTTCATAGGCCCTTTGGGGCTTTTACAATCATTCTCGACCTCCTCAAGCTGACCATGTCCTACCTGTAGGGGAATGGCCCAAGAGCCAGTAGGACATGCCATCAGGAAGAGTCCATCTCCTCATGACCGGCCCCAAACTCCCCCTTCCCCATTCCGGCTTCCACAAGGTGCAGCTATAGTCAGATTCGAGGATCCCCAGCCTGGAACAGTTCCTAAACTGACTATCTGAAACCCCTGGTGGAATCGCAGCCTTCCTGCCTTACTGCTGCCTTCACGTTTTCGCCATCTATGGAATTTGTTCTGGAGACTTTGGGGGCCTGATATATCCACATGTCCATGAGAATGATCTTGGAGTCCAAGTCCAAGTTAGGACATCCCCCCGGGGCCACAGGACTGGGCCAGGGTCAGGCACCAGGCTCCAAGCACTGACCAAGATGAAAGGTGGAAAAGTTATCTAAGGGGCTCAGCTGTCTCACTTAATAGATGGCTTCAATAATGTAGACTGAGACAATGGTGAGGTTTGGCTTCATATCTTGGAAATGGGCAAAAATGACCCCAACCAAGAAGGGGCTGTGGGACAGCAGGCACACTAACCCCCTGGTTTTGATGGGGGGAGGGGGGTCACTAAGGAATCTCCACTGGGGAAATGATTCAGTCAGAACAAGTCCTTTAGAGAGACCATTTTATTAGCTGTGTGGAAGATGGTTTAAAGAGGAGACCCCAGAAGCGGGGTAGTAATGAGGAGGCTACTCTCATGGTCCAGGAGAAGACTATGGACTATAAAGTGCAACCATAGGAAGGGAACGAAGAGAAGAAGCCAGAGAACCTGCCCTGACAGGACCAGCAAGGCTTGGATGTTGGCTGGATACGGGGTGAGAGAAGGGGTCTCTGGGAGAGGGAAGAGTTGAGGTTGTCAAGGCTGGGAACCTGAGTCACCAGAAACAGACCAGCCAAGTATGGAAGAAGGGCTTGAGTTCTCTTTTGGAAAGGGTCAAGATGCCTCCTATGCAGCTGTCCCAGGAGGGTGACTGTGGAAACAAGGATCGGGAAGACTCGGTGGATTTGGGGGAGAGGGTGTGGAAGGACTCACATCCAGGCCTGTGTGACTGGAATAGGAGAGCTGATGGAACCATGAAGAGAGAATGAAAAAAGGAAAAGACAGCCCTGGAGAAGGGAAGCCCCCTCAGTCCCCACTCAGAGTCCCATCGCTCCATCCTCCTTCCTGCCCAAACCCACCGTTTTTCGGCCTCCAGTTTATCCATTCTCTTCCAGAGACGATTGACAAGCGCCTCCTGCTCTTGTTCCAATGTATTTTCAAGGTCAATCTTCTCACGCCGCAGCTGAAGGAAGATGACATTGGGAATGAGAAGGGCAGACCCACTTTGGTAAGCAGGCCTGGGCTTAAACCACCCAGCCACCTCACCAGCTCCAAGTTGCACGGACAGACGAACTCACACCTCTGACAAGTTCCCAGATCCTCTGTGCGATAGGAATCACCCTTTTCTATTCTGTCCCTGCCTCTTCGACCCAGGGACACTGGTTTTCCATTGGTTGGGCTGTGGTCACTGCCATGGTCCAGACCTTCTATCTCACCATCTGTCTGAAGACACCGTGTACACCTCATCCTCCCAACAAGGTCAGAACTTGGCCTACCCTGGTCCAGCAGTCAGTGGACAGAGGGCTGGTCTGGGGACAGAAAGATCTGAGTTCAAGGCCTGCCTCCAACACACAAGCCACAAGACCATGAAACAATCATTCAGCTTCCTATTTCTCAGCCTCAGTTTCCTCACCTGTAAAACGTCGATAGGAGTCAGGAAGACAAGGGTCCAGCCCCAACTCCAACATACACCTGGACACTCAATGACAGACAAGAGGCCCTGAGAGCTGCTCCCAACAAAGGAATTACAAATATAAACTAGAGAAAAAAGATGGTGAAAAGCAAGGGTATTTCTCATTTCAGGACAAAAATCACAATGAAGATGGTGATGAACACTCCTACAATGCTTTAAGGTGAGCAGAAGGCAGCAGGTGTCCTCATCTCCATTTTTACAGATGAGGAAACTGAGACTGAGAAAGGTCTCGGGACTTGGCCAGCATCACACCAGAGGCAGAATTTGAACTCAGGTCTTCCTGACTCTCAATTGCCAGCTGAGCCCTCTTCAGAGAGGGCATCAGCAGGTGCCTAGGAAGACCTCCGTGGTGATCCACAGAGGGAAGAGGGCATTAGACACCTTAGACTTCTTCAATCACCCCAGAACTAGATGGTTGAGGGAGTGAAGGCCAGGTGAGGGATGGTCTCTTCAGACAGTCAAACACAGCCCAACCCTTACCCATTCTCACACACACACACACACACACACACACACACACACACACACACACACACTCTCTCTCTCTCTCACACCCTTACCCATTCACACACACACACATATACACACAGTCATACCCTTACCTATTCACACACACACGCCTGCAAATGCTAATGCATGCACACACTAATGCATGCACACACTCACATCCTTACACACTCACACCCTTACCCATTCACACACACACACACATACACACATACGCTTGCACATGCTAATGCATGCACACACATATACTCACACCCTTATCCACACACACACTCATATGTGCACACACAAACACAAACACATACAGAGTGGTCACTCTTGAGACCAGTCAGGTCCTTCCACTGGGTCTGTGCACAGAGGGCAGGGGGTCTGGGACGGGGATATTTATTTCCCACTTATCTCTGGCAAAAATGCAACGTTTTTTTCACTTATTCCTTCGCCAGCAGTGGGTTGGGGGGCTGCCCTGGGGCAGTCACTGGTGATGGAGGCCAGAGCGGTCACATATCAAATCCACAACCAGATGAAAATCTCCCTGGGAAATGCGAAACAAAGGTACCACGGGTCGCAGGGGGCCGAGGGTGGTTCTCTGAGTCCACAGGATCCCTCATCTCTGGTTTAGTGGCCCCATTTCTGAGGAGTTGGACAGTTTAACAGAGAGAGAGAGTGAGGGGCTTTGGAGCCAACACACTCTGGATTCAAGTCCTGCCTCTGAAGTACATGAGTTCTGGGATCTTGGCACTCCACTCCGCACTGTGCAGGGGCCTCCATCCCTGATCTGACCAAACAGGCAAGAGAAATCTTCTGGCTAACAATGGGAAACTGCTTCAAGGAGCTCAGGACGTTCTGCATGCACGGCTTCTGGCGCAGTACAGATGGCCGCAGAGCAGGGGCTTCCTGGCACTCCTGGCGTCATGTAAGGGTCAGAGTCAGGTGGACCGGGGTCACGTGTGCAACCTGAACCCTTCAACGACCTGTGCCAGCCGTGGGGTCATCTCCGTCCTGGATTCAGAGTCAGCAGTGACCTTCCGAGCCATCGGATCCAAGCTTCTGAGGTCTCAGCTTACCGGAGACAGCCCAGGAGCCCAGTGGCCGAGTCCATCTGTCCCAGGGATCCTGCAGTATGTGTCTATGTGTGTGTCGGGGGGGGGGGGGGGGGAGTGTGTTTCTGTATATGTGTGTGTCTGTGTGAGCCTTGTGCCTCCCCCTGATCCCCCAAATTCTAGTAAACCCCAAGAAACTTTGTCCATTCTCTGGGTCAATCATGGAAATACACATGTCTATGTATGAGATGCTTGTGTGTACATGTGTGTGAATGTTCACACTTGTGTGTGTGTCTCTCTCCACCTCTATGTCTACATTGACCCATAAGAACCCAAGCTCCCATCTTCCCAGCAGACTCCCTGACCATTACCCTCAACAAGTCACTGTTGTTTTTCAGTCATTTCCCTCCTGTTGGACTCTCTGTAAGAGACCACGACTTTGGGGTTCTCTTGACAAAGATACTGGAGCATGCACACACCCCTAGCACCTGCAGTACCATACAGAGACACACATGTGCTCACACACATGCACACACACATGCACACACACTCTCACATACACACACACACACACACACACTCCCCCAGGGTGGGCTCCTCGGTCTGTGTTCATTGGCTCCCTGGTGGATCACAGTTCTGTTAATGATGTACCCAAATACTCAAGCACCCATTGACCTCCCAAATGAAAATGCCAAGGATCTTATTTAAAAGGAACCTGTGCCTATGATAAGCGCCTTCCATAGCTAAACCGCCCCTGCGCTATGATGTCAGAGAGGTCGGCAGAAAATGCTAGAGAGGTGGTGTACCCAGCCAGCCAGTCCCAGAGGCAGGAAGGGGCAGGATACACTGACCAGGTGAGAACCTAGGGAAGTCGCTGAGTTTCTCAGGACCCTCAAGAGCCCAAGACCAGTTGGCTCCAGTCAGTGGAGAGGGAAGGTGCCTGTTTAAGTATAAATGAGATAAATCCAGGACAGTTTGGGGAGCTGCCTCAGCAAAAACACCCTCAGATAAACTACCCTTGGATCCCCTTTGACCCCTTCAGCTTCATTTGTCAAGCTCCTGCCACAGGTCAGACACCCAGCTAAGGGCAGGGGGAGACAAAGAGAGGCAAGAAGCGGCCCCCGCTCTCCAGCAACCCCTAGACTTCCAGCCCCAAGAATAGCTGATGAGAATAAACTTGACTTGGTTATAATCCCTCCCCCTTCTCCTCCTGGGCCATGTCTGGCAACCCCCCCCCCCCCCCGAAGCTCCAGAAGGGACCCACATTGAGTGATCCATTGGGGAGAAAACAGCCCCCTGAAGTCCAACCAACAGAGCCAAAGCTCCCATGGGAGAGACACCTCCCCCAAAGCATGCCTGTGTGTGAGTGTAAATGAATGTGCACAGGTGTGTTGGATGTATGCAGCACAGACATGCTATGTATAACCCAGGCATAGAGAGGTAAGGAATCAGAAATGGCTCATTATCTTTCATCATGGAAACTGAAGGCATTAAACCACTGTTTCAGTATGCAACATTGCTCCAAAAGCACACCATGGTATAACAGAAGGCTGACCTGGGGGTCTAACACCTGGACTTGGTGACCTTGGACAAATCCTTGAGCCCAAGGGAGCCAGGTGCCTGCAGAGACTGCCTCCAACTGATCCCACCTACAGCATCATGCCCCTTTCCTAGCATCCCCAGGGTTATTGCAGGATCTGTTGTGTGGCAGGGGCTTACTAAATGCTAACCAACGAACTCTAAGATTCCTTAAGGAAACACTGATTGGCATCAGAAGTGGGATTGTCCACAATGGAACTGCTGAATCACAGTTTAGATACAAAAATATTTTTTAAATTTAAAATGGAAATCAATTAGATCTTCTGAATTTGCATTTTAGATTGTTATGAAAGAACTCCCAACCTTGGCTCTGGCACTCACAACCTCTGGGTCCCTGGGCCTGGGCCGCATGGAGACACTAAGGCAGATCCCGTGGTCTGAATCCTGGATAGAGCATGCGTGGCAGGCCACCTCTAACATGGAAAGCCGAGGCGCTATCCCCACCTTGTGGCCAAGGGGAGCAGTCCACACCCACCCAGAGCTTCCCTCTGCCGAGGGACGCAGGGCAGGAATGCAGGTCCCGGTGTGCCTCGGCCTCTCTAATCTGCAAGGGGAGGAGGTGAAGCTCGAAGGTCAACAGACAATAACAACACTGAGCATTTCTACAGCCCTTGAAGGACTGCAAAGAGCAGTTTATCCTCAAAATGGCTCTGGGAAGAAGGTGCTATTTTATCCCCATTTTACTGATGGGAAAACTTCGGCAAAGAAAAACTACATGACTTGCTCAGGGCTCCATAGGCAGGCAGACAGAAGGTCGATCTTGAATCTAGGTTTTTCCTAACCCAGCTTTCTGTTCCCTACCATGTTGATTCTTGTTTTTATTGGTATTAGTAATTATTAAGAGTATTTAAACAATTAAAGAGCACATTCCTAAGAAAGTTTTAACAACTCAATAAACATCAGATGCCTACTATGTGCACCAAATGTTACAAATTCACATAAAATAGTGTAACAAGCTGGCCCAGAGGGATTGATATCACTTGGTTTAGGGCAGGTTCTCATTCTAAGATTGCAATATTTTGTTGGGGTCATACAAGCTGCCACTCAAATGAATCCTCCTTATAATGTTTCTAAGGGGACCTGCTAAGGCTGTCCTTGACTTAAGTGAAGGCGCCAGATGCCAGACTCCTTCCAGCACATCTGCTAAGTGAGGTTTCAAAGACCGAGCAGGGGGCTGAAAGCACAGGCTAGGGGCAGCGAGGTGGCGCAGTGGGTAGAGCTCCGGCCCTGGAGTCAGGAGGACCTGAGCTCAAATATGGCCTCTGACACAATAATGACCTAGCTGTGTGGCCTTGGGCAAGTCACTTAACCCCACTGCCTTGCAAAAAAAAATAGCAAGCAAGCAAACACAGGCTACGTAGAAGGATCCTTTGAAAGCCGGTCACTCCCGCTCTGAGCACCAAAACAATTGCAGAGACGGAAAGAAGCCGCAGAGCCCAAGGGAGGCCTGCCATGAGAAAGGACACATGCCAGTGAGCCCAGCCAGGGCAGCCTACCTGCTCCAGCGTCAGCTGCTTTGAGATGGTATCGTTCTCCAGTTTCTTGATCTTCTTCATCAGTTTATTGACCTGAAACTCCTGCTCTTGTTCCAGGTGCTGCTCCAGTTCTGCTTTCTCATGCTGCAGCTGGACAGAGGAGAACCAAACAGATGCAGGCATGAAATCCGAGGGGCACGGGAGTCTGGGAAGCAACCCCTGGCCCCGCTCCACCCCTCCACAGCCAGGAGGAAACATCTGTTCTCAAACTCAACCCCCAAACTATCACTTTGGACGTAAGTCCTAAGGCAAGGGATTCAGTGCTCAATACAAATTACTGTCACACTCAAAATCCCTAAAATGTAGCTATATAGTTCATTCTGGTTAATTCTGATCATAAAAATAAAAATACTATTTCTATGGAATTCAAAGGTTTGTTTAAAGAGCCTGTCTGTGAGGGTAGCAGAGAAATTGACTTCCCACATTTCAGATGAGGATATTGAGGCTCAGAGGAGCACCCAGGTTATCTGATTTCAAATCTCTCCCCTTCCTTTTCCTCTGTACCACCCCAAAAGAGAGAATTGATAAGTTCTAGAGTCACACATTATATTTAGCACATTTATTTCCATAAATAAGGATAAATCACATCTACATGAGTGGTAAGCATAATCTATGCAAAATGCTCTTGTCTTCACATCCATAATCTTCCAATGATTCTGTATCTAGGGCCTCATGTCATGGAAATTCCCAGATTCTAGTTCACCCCAAAGACAACAAAGATACAGCTGGTGGTTGGAAGGTATTGGGGAAATAATCGAGAGAGACACGATGGGCCATGCCATGGGGGGTGGGGGAAAGGTCACTTCCCAATGCAGGTCTACTCCTTCTCTGCCCAGAATCTGGAAGTCACTAGGAGGCAGAGGGGAGGCTAGAAGCCAGGTCCTTCTACCTTCATGTTCCATGCCCTATCTACTCCATCATGAGGCCTTTCTAGGAGCTCTTAACTAGACATCCACAGTTTTTAAAATGTTTTGATCATTGTACCTTAATATAGTTGTATTCTGTTTAATCCTACCTATATCATTATAAATATAATATATATGGTATATACTTTATACATACATATATATGTGTACAAATATACATATATGTATATATGTATATATGAAATATGTATATATGTATATATGAAACACCATTTTGAGAAGGGGTCCCTAGGTTCCACTGCCTAGAACCTCCACCTAGATAAGTCACCCGGATTCTCATTAATCATTTCTTAAAAATAAAATGAGCTTTACTTAGTTCCTCCTGTGTGGGGGGACAACAGGATTCCAATCACAATAATCCAGTCACAAAGGACAAAGACTTTTTCAGTAGGAAGCTTTTTCTCCAATCTGTTTATTTATTTTTATGTGCATTTCCTTGAACTCATCAGTCTCTTGAAGAGGCAGCCAAGGCATGAGGGTCAGTCAGCAAGCCTTGCATGGACCATCCCCCTGGTCACCCCAGTTTTGTGATACAGACCAACCTGGCACAACTCTCTCAGATCACAAATACCAGCTGCCTGTGGATCTGCGCCGGGGTGAGAGTTTCCACATTGTGAGATCCCAGTGAAATTAGTTTTAGTTTATTTCCTGAGTCTTTGTCTTTAAGCAGATGGCTTAAGATCACAGCCAACATCTAATTAGGTTTGGTGATTTGTTTTGTTTTTTTAAACACCGACAATGCATATTTGGTCATTGTATAATGCTTAAGTGGGATGTGAACTTCAAAAAGAAATGTTCCCCCTTGAGGACCGTGGAGGAAAACTGTATCTATCAGGAGTGAAGTGAAGTGATCTCTGAGACATCTGAAAATGAGCTCTAGCCTGGGTCTGGAGAGCCCAAGCCCACTGGCCAGGACATGCAGAATTAGAATTCACCTTGGCCCAGAGACAGAACCGAAACAAAGAGTACTGCTGCCCAGTCTCTTCTGCTGTGACTCGGGAGACAGTATAATCTGGGAGCTGGCTTACAAATGTGGTTTTGGTTTTTAATGAGAAAACAGGAAACAAAAAATTGGGAAGTATTGGAAATTAAAAAAAACAAAACAAAACCCAACACATTTGTGAAAGTTGCAGCAGGCAAAATGTGAAAAACCAATGGAACAAAAATAAAACATAAGATTAAGATGGAAGATGAACCACAGATTAAACACAAGAAAATTCAAGTATGTCTTCCAACATTTCATCTAAAGAAGGTAGGAACCCATGCTAGAGAGAGTAGACTCAAAATAAAACTTTTCTAAATACTCCAACCATCCTAGAAGTCCTTCCAAAGAGCCGAGGCCTCATTTTGTCAATATAGTTTTTACTGAATACAAATAGCAGATAACCTGGGTTTCATTACCAATGCTGCAAAATCTTCCCAGGGGTCAGAGAACATCTAGCATGGATGGATGACAAGCCACATGTCACTGCTGCCACAGGCAGCCACATGACAGGCAATATGACTGGGTCAAATGGCAAGGGTAACTCGATGTTAGGCCTAATGGACACTTCTGAGAGCCTACTCGAGCCTGTATCTGGCTTGTGGTCAGTCAGGAAAGGCTCATGAAGTGTCTGTCTCCTGTGTGCCAGAGTCTGCTGGGGACACCTGGACAAAGAATGACAAAAATCTCTCATGGCAAAAAGCTTATGAGTTAATATGGTAAACTACAAGCACACATAAAATATGGTAAAAATATGGGCAAGGTAGGAAGTGGTCAGGAGAGGATTCAAATCCCCTTTTGTGATACAAAGTCCATTTCTGCCCTTAAAAGGGAAGCTGTCCCCAAAAACAAAACCTCTACCTCTACAATTATAAAAAATACAAACGTGGTACCAATCATAAGAACGTATTCCCTACAGGAAAACAATCTGTAAAACTGAGACTTATTTAAGATTTAATTCAAAGGACCCAGGAGCAGAGTGGGGAGCTTCACCTGCCAGGGCAGAACAGAGAGAAGCCCTGAAATGGAAGCAAGGTGCGTGGACTCTCCCACTAGCTCACTGTGTAACCTTCCCAGCTTCCTCATCAGTCGCCAGAAGGGACAAGACTAGATCCAGGGCCAGGAACCCCAAGGCTCCTGCTACAGACTTTAGGATGCCAGCCGACCAAGCCTACTATGTTCAAGCAAATGGCAGCAGACCTCAAAAGGTTCTGCTCTTTTGGACAGGTGCTGCCCTTCTATGGTCAAGGTTCCCTCGAGACGTGAACAGCCAGGACCTAGTAGAACACCACATGCAAGCAAGGACCCCTTAGGGGTGGGAGCTGGGGTGGGGCAGGAAATAAACTTCATAGGCACTTGTTCCTTTCTGAACTGGAGAATCCTGGGGCTTCCTTCCCATGATCCGTGTGACGGGGATTTTAACTGAATCAGGATTCAGAGAGATTGGCCAGCCCAAGCCCCACAATTTGCAGATAGAGATGATCCAACCATAAAACACAGTTGATGCCAACTCTAGAATTCAGTTCCACAGAATGATTCCTGAGATGGGGATGGTGCTGCCTACAAGAGTCAGACACAGCACATTTGTGGCTTGGGGCAAGCCTCAGTTTCCCCATCTATAAAAAGAGGCAGAGTTGAACTAAATGACCTCTAAATTGGTGACTTATCTAAGTCAAAGCAAACATGATAGAGCAAATCCAAGAATGATCAGTTAAAATGTGAACCTATACCTTATGTCTCACATTATAACAAGTATAATGGCAGGGCCAGCATTCATCAGCAGTAATACTTAAGCTCTCTAAATTCTGAGGGACCTTTTGTGTCATAAAATGAAAATGATAAGGGAACAATGTCTGAGGATGTGAGAGTGGCTGAGGATCTGCCTGCTCTGTGGCTCATCAGAATAAGCCGTTGTCAACAACAGACCAAGAGTTTCTGAGAACGGGAGAACTCTGCCAATGTAGTCTTGCAGATGAGAATAAGCTGGGAGGTTCCTGCTACGACGGGCAGCCTGAGCATTTCCAAGGAATCAGAAACATCCAGCAGCTCTTTCCAGATGTCTAGCGAATGCGGCAGGGAAGGACCCCAGGTCCTCCAGAGAAGAACAAAGGCCCCCACAATGCAAGATCCAAACTGGGGAAGTAAAAAACCCCTCCTGCCCCTCTCTGTCTGGTAGAAGTCAGATGTGAGAGCACGTTTTGTCATGACAGGTTTAGAAGAGGAGTCAGCCAGTCCAGCAAAGCCTCAAGTCAAAAGGTCTCTTCTTCCATGCCAACAAAGGCTTTTATCTGAATCTGAGCCCAGCAGCCTCTATGCTCCCCATCCTGCTGGCTAGCTCAGCCACGTTCTCCTCCTCCTGCTCCAAACCCAAATGCAGAACTGTGTAGAGTTCTGGGTGAGTGCCACTTCCAGTGCTTAATAATGCCAGCACACAGTTGGTGCTTAATAAATATTGACTGAACCTCTTTGCCTCAGTTCCCTCAAGAGATTCACTTCTTGGGTCTCTTCTAGCTCTCGTGGTCCAGTCAGGGTCATGCTGGGAAAGTCAGTGCTGGGATGGCCAGGTGACATCTGGGCACCCCAGCTACAGCTGTGGTCTCAGAGCTGCCGGCCAACCATCAATCACTCGGCAGCAGTGGCCACCCGGGTCAGTAGGTCTGCCCACAACTTCCTTCCTATCTCCCCCACTCACCTTTCTACAAGCAGTCTGACCTCACTTCTACCAACTTTCATTAAGCTGCCACCAAGGATAGAGACAGAGAAAGAACCTTGCCCACGATCGCTGCCCTCAAAGAGTTTATGCTCTAATAACTGGGCATCTCCAGATCTGGAGGCGGGAAATCGGACCTCAGACACTCCCTGTGTGACCCTGGGCAAGTCACTCAGCCTCTCTGCAGGTTTCTTCTCTACAAAACAGGGCTGCTCCCCCTTGCAAGGCTCAATGAGGCAGTCTGTATGAAGTAACTAGCTTAGCAGCTTGCATTTGGCAGGCACTTTATAAATGCTAGCCGTCATTCTCATCGAGGCATGGAGATGATGTACGTTCACAAAACAGAGGGTTTCAGGATGAAAAGAAGCTAGAAAAGCAGGTGGAGGGTATGTGACTGAGAGAAGAGTGATCTGGAAGCGCCTGAGGGTCAGACTCCGCAGCTATAGTCACTAGTCAGATGTGGAGAGGAACGAGATAGTTGTAGGGCTCTGTACTAAGCTGATCAGGAGGACAATTCAAAGAAACTGAGGCAAGGAACAGGGCTGAAGAAGGTGGGGAGGGGTAGGTGAGAGCCCCAAGGCATCTGAGATCCCCACAAAACAGACCACCCCCACACTCAACTCAGATCCCAGGCAGCCTGGGAGAGGGTGTGGCCATGCCCTCCGTGTTCACATGCTCTTCATGGTGTGGTCCTTCATCCTCATCTCCATCCCTTCCCTCCCCAGTAAGGCAGTGAGGAGCATGTTGGTCTTTTCTTTCTGAGGACGACCTTAAAGAAGTTTCACCATTTCCATAATGCAGGAGTTGGCCACGATGCCTTTGAAGGGTCTTTGGGATCCTCAAAACATCTCCAAGGTTTCCAACCTTTCCAGCTCCAACAACAATGAAGTGAAAGATGATTCAGTTTGGTGAAGGCCATAAACACCAGGGGATCCAGACCTCAAACGTTTTGTGTTCCTTATAATGCTAAAATTTTAACTGTTGGTCATGCTCTACCCCTACCCTACCTCCCTCCCCTTCTTTAAAATGACACAATGAAATCTGCCCAGAAAGAAGCGTCATAGTGCAGTTGTCCAGATTCACAGAGTTGAGGGGTCTTCAAGGCTCATCAAGTGACCCAACCCAGGAGCCTAAGATTCCCAAAAGCTTCATTCAGATTGGGTCTTTCTATGGCTCTTGTGAATTCTGAAGAATGGAAAGTAAAATGAGAGCTTGAATCTAAAATCAAATGAGAAAGGAAAGACCAGCGGAGGGGCAAGACCGACTCTTGAGATCCCAGATTTGGAGCTGGAGAGACATGCCCATTATGCAACAACTCTAGGCAGAGATGCAGGTAAGCCTCTCGTTTGCCACAACATTTTAACCTGTGCTTAACTGGCAAATTTCATGAAGCAAAACCTGGGGTCCTTAAACTCTCACAAAATCATGCAGAAAGCATAGTGGCTGGAGTACAAGGGCTGGGGGTCTGGGTCCGCATCTGGACTATCACTTATTACTATGGAATGGGACTGAAGAAGGCCAAGGCCCTTCCTGCAATTCTTCCTTTGTTTATTTAGGGTGTGCCATCCCAGCACCCCCAAGCAATCCAGGGCATTGAAAATCCAGGCCGGGAGGGACTGTGCTTGGTTCTGGAAGCACAAAGATAAAAAAATAAGGGCATCCCTACCTTTTAAGAGACACAAGGTGTAAACAATCCTAGGTAATAAGGTTGGGGAGGAAGGCAGCAAGGACCTCCAAAAGGAGTTAAGGACTTAAATCTAAACCCTCCATTCCTGTCACATGGTGAGAATGTGGTATGAATCAGTTGTCCACAAGACGTAATCCATGTGGTGGCGTGTGATTGACAGGGTTGGGAATTTCCTTTTTAAGGAAAAACCCAACATTTCCTTCTCTTTGCCCGTTTTCACTCTGACACTGGGCTTGCTCAATGGCAAAAGAGGGGCGATGCCTTCAATGGCACAAAGGAAAAAAGTTATTCCCATTTCAAGTCCCCCCAACACTGCTGCTGCTGCAATTCTTGGTCCTTAGGACTTCCAGGGAGAAGTGGGACTGGGAATGGGGACCAAGAGGAAGCAGATTAAGTTTTATTAATCAAGGAAGACTCAGGACAGTCAGAGACAAGAGGTGCCCCCTCCTGCCCTTGAGGTACTGATGATGCTGTCTTTGTGTTCAATCCTTTTCCCTTAGCCTCACCCCAAAATACAGTCAACCTCGTATTGCCAGGCCAACCAGCCCTGCATCTCCTCCTGGAAGGTAAGCTGTACTCCATACCCCCAGCCACCCCCTCCTTGGGACAGGTTCCTGGGAACACAGTCCTTTGGGGGGTCATCTTTGACCATGACTTAAATACAAGTCCCTGGGTCTGGGTTTTTCCCAGTGGTCTGCTCTCTGAACCAGATCCTAGTGTGTGGCTTCTGATGTTTCTCTGACTTCCTTCACACCTTGTCCATCGTCCCTGAGAACTGCCCGTCCCACCATTTTTAAAACCACCTAGCAGGCCCTTGAATCCTCTCGTGTGACAGTGCAACATCTCCTCCCATTCCTACCCCCCCACCCCGTCTCTCAGGTCTCTCAGTCGCTTGGCCAGTGTGTGTTCAGACAGAGAGACGTTCCTGAGGGCTTCAGTGTCTTCTTGGGGGGTACAGCTATGGACTCAAAGGACAGGAACCACTTCCTGACATACTTCCACAATTCTAATGTGGAATTGTGAGAAGCCAGAGATGATCCCATGGCAACCCCAGGGGCACCACACGCTTCTATTGGCTTTCTGAGTTCACCTAAGTCATCCCGGACTTCTCCTGAGCATCATCCTCCTCAGCAAACATCCCCGGCAAATGGCTGGATCAGCTAACACGACTTCCTGGGGGGGTGGGGGAGTGGGGGGGCTTGAAGGAGAAGGCTCATCTACCTGCATCAGCTTTCTGGAGAGCTCATTGGTGAGGAACTCCTCTTCCTTCTCATAATTCACGGCCAGCGTCTCCTTCTCCTTCTGCAAGGCCTGGATCTTCTTAAACAAGGTGTTGCTGATGAACTCCTCCTCTTGCTCGGCCCTGGCTTGCTGAAAAACAGAACATACACCGGCTAAAGAAAACAGAAGTGCACAAAAGGGAAGGGGGTGGGGGAGAGGTCAGTTTCTTTTGCCCGAGTCCCACCGAGGGCCAGTCCGGGGACTCCTCCCTCCCTGTGGTTAATGATGATTTTGGGGGGGGGGGTCACTCCCTAAATAACCTCACTGGGGTATAATTATATAATCAGAGCTGAGAAAACAGCAAGAGCCTGCACTCGTGTCCTCTCTCTCTCTCTCTCCAAACAAGTTTAACACTGATGAACGAGCTCCTGACGACCCCATTCAACTCAATACAAGGAGACGGCCTAGGCTTACAATTTTATTGGGAGGAAGAAACTCCCAGATGAGAAAATGGCTTCCATAACACGGAACTGGAAAAATAAAATAGAATATTAATTGAGGGAAAACTGGCTTCTACCAGTTCAGGGCAGCACAAAAAGTAAATTCATGCTACATGTAAATGTGTTGTTTTTAAAAACTGTACAGAACAGAAATTCACAGGTTTGCATCTGATCATCTTTTCTTTGTTTATGGAAATAGTCATGTGTGTTGATATTTTTAAACTTCCTAATAAAATATTAACAATAATAACAAAAACAAAGAAAATGCTCCATGGACAGACTAAAAGGACCTGGAATTCTAATCTCTATGTGATATCGGGGAAGTCTCTAAGCTCAGTTTACCTTAAAGAGAAAGCTCAGCTCTAGGACTGTATATTACTTTGGCAGACCAAATTTCCTAATTATATTAAAGGAAAATCTTAAACAGGAAAATTAAGCAGTCTGCCACTAATGGTTTATTAGTTTTTTTTAAATTAGCAAGACCTTGATTCCCTCACTATTCATTTGTAGTTGAAAATATTCTGCTTGTAATATGCCCCATTCCACCCCTTCCAAAAGTTTAATTCTGTCATCACTCTCTCTAAAGTTCGGCATTTATAAGCAAACTAAAGAAGCTTCCAGAAGCATCCAATTTGATTCAAACAGCTCTGGTTTGAAGACAACCAGCCCAGCCCTGTAATGGCGTATTTTGATGCATTAAGCCCCGATGAAATGTTCATCCCTTATCCAACACACGCAGGGTGGTGTGAGCCCTCGGGAATCCTGGGAAAGTCTGGCTGGGAGCGGCTCAGGTGCGCGGCCCGCAGGTTCGCGCACGGCTCCCCTGGTGCCCACACATCCGCACCAAGCACAGCCTCCCAACAGCTGCCACCCGCATTTCCATCCCTTCTGTAATGTAATAACAACTGTCACATGGAGAATAGGGCGGTGGGAAGATGATCCGCTCGTTCTGAGTCCACTGTCTAGAAGTGGGGTCATTCACAGAATCAGAAGGGGCCTGAGAGGCCAGCCAGACCCCCAGACCTCAGAGGAACGCCCAGCCCAGTCTCGGCCTGAATGAGGAAGGGAACTTGCCATCTCAGAGGCCCCCGTCACCCCCCGGGCACCTCTCACTGTTGGCAAGCTCTTGCTGACATCTGACCTCAACTTCCCCCACTGCTCCCGGGCCTGCCCTGGGCCACACAGAACAAGAATAAACGTCCAGCATGTTACAGCCCTTCAAACAGGGAATAGTTTTCGAGTCTCATCACCACCATCACCACTACCACCGCCACCGTCACTGTCACCATCACCAGACTTCTCTTCCACAGCTGAACACCTCAGACTCCTTGACCCTTTCCTCATGTCGTCACTCCAGCCTTCCACCATCCCGCCTGCCCTGTGGGAGCCGTGATTCAGGTGGGTCCTGCAATCATCATGCTCTAGAAGCGTGCAGTCCAGCCGGGGTACCTGCTGACCCCCAAGCACGTCTTGCTCAGCTTGGCCTCTGGACATCTCTAGCCTCCTCCCAAGCTTGGCTCACCAGACATCACTGGTCCAAAGCATTTCCTGAGCCCACTAGAGTGAGGAGCTTGCTTCCTCTATCTCAAATTCTCACATATAAACTAATCCAATCACATTTTTATCCTCTCTGCTATAAGCCCCACCATCCCTAAAAACTTCTTGAAGGGAGGAATGGTTTTTTTTTATTTTTATATTCCTACATACTGACCATTATGTAAAGGTAAGATAAAAATAGGCTAAACTGGAGATAATCAATCACATCAGGAAATGAAAAGTTAGATTAGAAGAGGGAAGATATCAGACCTAGAATTCTAGGATGGGCCAGTCAGAGGGTCCTGAATAGCACAAGCCCACTTCCCAGGGAAGCTAAGACCACTGTGTCTCTCAGAGATTTTAACAATAAATTCAGTCTCTGTCATTACTCCAGCCCAGAGTCTGGGCATTTATCACATCCATATCAAATGACCGTGTCTCAGGGCAGCTAGGTGGCACAGTGGACAGAGCACCAGCCCTGGAGTCAGGAGGACCCGAGTTCAAATCCAGCCTCAGACACTAAAAAATGTCCATGTCTCTTTTCCCACTTTCAGATGCTCTGCCTCTACTCACCTACGAGCCTGGCCTGCTCGGAGATGACCCACCGAAGCAAAGGCAGGAGTCATAGCTCCCAAAAGGCCTCTCTCCCTTAGGGGACAACCAGGAAGGCCTGGAATCCTGGTCTTGGCTCTCCTTGAGATCCCCGAAGCAGCGGCTTCCACTTCAGGGCGGCTGCACCCCCATCCACCCCTCCACCTGTCACTGTTGGTTCTGCTCCCCAGGGTCCACCAGACAGAACAAGGCTCATCCCTCTGCCCCAGGCAAGTCTTCCCATGTACTGGGGCACAGGAGGCACTTGATAAAATCTTTGTAGAACAATTGTTAGCTGAAGATACCACCCCAGTGTTCCCTGCTCCAGGGTCCACGCTCTGTGATGACCCCTGTAAAAAGAGGTGTGAGGACCCACAACCACCCTGGAGCCAGGTCTGACCCTAGAACCTCCCAGACAACAAGGGCCGGGGGCTCCCCGTGCCTGCCTCCTGGATCACACCCAGAATCCTGATTGGCCTCCCCAGCCTCTGACCCTGACCTCACCCCCTCCTGTCTGGCCACGCTCCAGCCCCATTTCCGACTCCAAGTTCTTTAGTCTCTGCTAACACCAAGTCCTTCCCCCAGGTGACCTCCAGCCGCTTCCTGCCTCCCCCATCGGACTGGAAGCCCCCGAGGGCGGACCTGATGGTGCCTCTCCAGGTCAGCTCCCTTCACTTCCCAGCCTCAGTGTTTCTGAAGTCAAAGGGGATAACGCATCCCTTCCCCTCACGATGAGGCCATGAGGATCCTGTGAGAGAGAGCTAGATGCGCGCTCCACAGGCCAGTCAGTCAGGCTTCTTTAGTTGAGGCTGTGTCCGTTCTCTGGCCGAGCAGCCCAGCCTCTGCCCCGAGGCTCCCCCGTGAAGGTCCCAGAATGAGGGAAGAGGGAGGGGCCCAGAGAGGCCAAGTGCCTGGTCAGATCCCCTGAAACACCGCTTCCAACCATGACATCGTGGTCTCAGGATGACCAGGCCACATCCCAAATCCTTTGTTTTCAACACACTTCTGTCACTTCCTATAGAAGGGGGTCCAGAGACTCATACGCTAAGAAAGCTTTGATCCTCCAACCACTCTGGGAGGCAGGGGCTATTGTTAGCTGAAGAGGAAACTGAGGCAGAGAGGCCAAGTGCCCCACCCAATGTGACGTCCCCAAGGACCCCCGCCTCCCAACCCTGGTCATGCGACAGGGCCCACAGTGACCTCCCTCCCCAACCCTCTGTCCATGCCAGGCACCAGGAAACAGACTTGGACCCACGACTCCGGCCCAGTCATCAGTCTGGAAGGACCGGCTCTATTCTACCAAGGTAGAACCCCAGGAAGGCCCTCCCTGTCCTCATGTCCCATGGCCCTTGCTCTGCCAGGATCCCTTCAAGAGGGATTCTGGGGGCCCAACCGGGCCCAGCCCCGGCCCACACCACAGACAGCTCTTGTGAATACAAACAACTGAACTTTTAGCCTACATTCGCTGAGACCAGTTAGTTAAACCTGGGAGCCAGCGGGTTAGGAAGAGGGGAGCTAGTCTTGGAGCTGCCAAAGCGCGGTGGTCCTTGTCACCTGCTATCCAGGCGGCCTCTGGAGGGCACGAAGGAGCCTCCTCTGTTCTCCGGCCATGTGCCAATTTGCACTTGAAAGGATGCCTGGGACCTCTTGGGACTCAGTTTCTTCCTCTGCCAAAGGAAGGCGCAGTTTGGGTAAGATCTCTCCCTGCTCTGATAGCGTCCGACTCTAGACTGCCCATTCCATGGGAAGATGGTGCATCTCCTCCCATTAGTCTGTCTCTTCCTCTAAATTTACCAGTTCCAATTTAGAGCCAAATAAGACTATCTGCCTCATACATGAGGAAACCGACCCAAGGAAAGGAAGAAATCTGAGTCAGACGGGCAACACTGGAACCCAGACCATTTGGCTCCGGCATGGCTCCTTCCAACTGATCCCACTGCCCTAGTCCACCACTCATTTCATCCTGGAGAAAACAAAGCAAGAAAAAAAAAATAACTTAAAAGAGAGCTTCTCAGAACTCTGCCAGATCTGCACCCCAGGGGATCAGCTGGGCGTGGGCGCTGGGCACAGTCGGGGCTGCCGCCCTCCTTTTTTACAGGGAAGCAGCCTGGGGTCCAGCAGGAGGGGGAGGGAGGCATTCTCTGGAGCCTGATCTGGGTTGTCCTCTACATGAATTACTGAGATTCTCCCCATTCTCAGCCGAGCAAACTGAGGTGCCGCAGTGAGCCAGCTTGGACCACAGAGGCCAACTGGGCCAAACTCCATCTTTTATACAAGGCCCCCTGACTCTCCAGGAAGGAGGTTCGCACCCAGGCCCGACACCTCCCCATCTGTGCTCTGGTTACAATCCCATGCTGTCTCTAGGTGGTAAGAAGCCTTAACACAGCCTATAATTAGGGTGATTTTTCAATAACATGATAATTAGTATTATTTCTCCCCACACAGAGGAGGGAGCCAGAGAATGCACAAACAGGGCAGCAGATCCAGTTTTATCCAAATCACAGATTTAGCTCTGGATGGGGACCTCAGAGGGCAGGAGGTTCAAACCTCCCTCATCCTACAGGTGAAAAGCCCAAGCAAGACCACTTACTGGGGGGGGGGGGGGCGGAGCGGCCAAATGGAGCCCCAAAAGAAGATGAAGGCTCGCTAAGGCTGGGCGGTTAATGCCAGAGCAGGACCAGCCCTTGTGCTGGGCCGGCTGACCCTGCAGAGCAGCCTGGCAGGCGGGGGTCAGCTGGGGCAGGATGGGGGGGGTGGGTTTCAGAACAGACCTCCTCTCCTGACCCCTCCAGGAAAAAAAATACAATTACCAAAAGAAGAATTTTTTTTAAGTTCATAGATCACATGTACTAGTTCTTAAAAAGTTTTTGTTTTGCCCACTTGAAACGATGGTTCCAAGAGCCACAAGACCCCAAAAGGTTGGAGGGGGGGAAGGGGAGCTTCCTTAGTTCCTATGGGTGTTTCTGTGGTTTGTTCAGGCAGAAGTTTCAAGGCATCTGAATACAAACCAAGGAATGCAAAACCTAACCCCAGTCTCCCCAGAATTTATTTTCCATGGAGCTTCAAGAACAAAGGCCCAAGGGGAGGCAACAGCAGAGCCCCCCAACAAACCCAGGGTCCAGCCTGCAAGGGCGCCTTCCTCCCTTCTTCCCAGCTCAGTCAGGGATCCTGGAGAACCCAATCACTTTTTCCGTGGGGAAATCAATGCCCTCCGTCAGAAGGAACCTCAAAACCACAAACACACCCAAGAAGTTGTGGCGCTATCTCAATTCTCAGATTCCACTCTCTGGGAACTGGGGGGGGGGTGCTCTGGTTCACTGAACTCCAAGACCCTCATGTCTGGTTCTGTAGACCCCCAGAGTCACTCCCACAATGCTCCCCCTTCTCCCCAGGGTATTTTAGTCAAACTGGCGAATTTCCTCAACAGGACCATTCCATTCCAGTCTGTGTCCATCCTCGGCGCCTCGACATCATCACAGAACAGTGACCGGTATTTACTTGGTGCTAGAAGGTTTACAAATCACTTGGTTACTCAAAGCCCGGGTGAGTTAACTGAGGCTTAGGGAGGTTAAGGGATGTGCCCAGGGTCACCTCTGCCCTTTAGAATCCCAAGCTTTTTCCTTCCAGCTCTGATGAGTCTTGTTTGGAGCCTCTGGCGCCTGCACCAGCCCTACACCAGTCCTGTACCAGCCCTATGCCAGCCCTGCCCAGCCCTGCACCAGGCCTATGCCAGCTCAGCGCCAGTCCTATGCCAGCTCTACGGCCATCCTGCAGCTCTCCGGTGGAGATGTGTGCTCGGGTCATCTTTTCTGAGCTCACAGGAGCTACTTAAAAGCAGAACTAGCTTCACCACTGTCTTCCCAGGTTGCCCTTTTCAGGCTCACAGAGGCTAGCAGGGAAGGCCCCCAATTTCTGCTCTTTAGGGGCCTCCATCCACCTTGTCAAAAACATGAAGCCACTGGAGGGGCTGGGACCTTAACCAGAAGGAGCCCAGGCTGATCCCTTCATTTTACAGATGGGGCAAGGCAAGGCCTGAGACCCCAAGTGTAGGAGGATGGAAGGATGTGGAGGGCTGGGTAAGGGCAGGCATTGCCCAGATGGTCCCTGGCTCCTCAGCAGCAGCAGTGCCCCACCCCTGCTCCGGGTCCCCAGACACCGGCGGGAAGCAAAGCCAAATGGGAAACCAAAGCCTTCCAGGGTCTTGGCCCCATCTCTCAAGTCCATCCTTGAAATCCCTCAAAAGGGAAGCCCTGGAACCCACAGCAGAAGCAGCGAGCCCCAAATGATAGATGGGGAGAGATAGACCACTGAAGACCTATTCACAGGCCACTCATAAATGCTTGGAGTGGGGGGGGGGGGTGCTTCCTCATTATTTGTCCTTCCCCAACTGCAGGGGGATGAGGTCATGACAAGGGCCTGAACTGGATTTAGATGGGTGAAGGGAGAGAAGGGGGTTGTGCTAAGTCCCCAGCCTCACTCTCTCCTCTGGAGCCATCTGGGTCCAATGGCCAGAGAAGGATCAGGGCATAGGTGCTGTGGGGGTGGGGGGCTAGGCTCCTTCCCAGGTCTCAGCTTGCCTGAGGTAACACCCATGGAATGGGGGGCTCTGTCCAAGGACCTCATGGGGTCTGGGATTTTACAGGCTAATTTCTTTCTTTAGGATGGCATCTTAAACCCAAATCACTAGTTCTCCAACAATGGGCCCCAGGTCCCAAGCCCCACTTGGTCACTCTTTGCGCCCCCTCCCCATTGGCTCAGAGTAAATGCAAACATCAATTGCTTCAGGTTAGACCTGAAGGACCTACCAAAAACACAAAACTCAATGGGGGAAGACCCTCAGGGTTATTACTAAACTGGGAGGGGGAGGGTCCAAAGACAAAAATGAACAGCCCCTGTCCCCAAGGAGGGCACCTCACCAAGCCAGGGAAATGTCATACAAAGGAAGTAGGGAGGGAGGTGCTGGGGAAGGCCTCCGGGAGGGCCAGGGCACCAGTCCAGGGGGCTGGTGATCCGTCTAGGGGCAGGAGCCTGGATCCCCTCCCACCACACTCAGAGGTGAGTCTGTGTGAAGGGGGGCTCTGAGTTTTGGGAAGGGAGTCTGGCTGAACTGGAGAGGATCCCAGAAAGGGCAACCATGAGTCTGCTGACCTTGGCATGGCCAAAGTCAAGGCCAAGGCTCCAGCAGCCTTCTGGCCTTCAGCTACCAGCAGGATACCCTGGCCTTGCCCTGCCTCAAGGATTTTCTGAGGATTTCCAAATTTAGAGGCACAAGCCCCCCCCCCCCCACATACAGACCCCAGAAGCACCGACTTCACCTTCAGATCTCCAGAATTCCACAAAATAGAGCAAATGGGCAAAATTCTCACTGGCACATAAGGCATGTCTTTTTTTTTTAACTTTTTATTATTTAATTTTAAATACAATATAATAAGAATACACACCACTGTCATCTGCTCAACAAAACAGAAGAGAGGCTTGCTAGCACATAGCAAACATTTTAAGAAATACTACACACACACACACACACACACACACACACACACACACACACACGAACACAGATGCACATACAGAGAGACCCATAAACAGGGCCACATGCATTCACACACATATTCATAGCTCTCGAGGCGTCTGGCTTCCCCCCTCCTGTACCTCACTTCTCCTAGTCACCTTCCTCCCTTCCACTCCCTTCTAGAGCCCCCCCACATCTTATCCTATCAAATGCATTTCATATGTGAACATCCACACATTGTACAGTTTCTGGTCTGGGTTAGAACCTCGAGCTCTTGGAGAACGAAGGATGCCAAGACCAGACAAGTTAAGTGACTGACTCCGGGTCCAACAGCTGTGGGTTCTCAAGCCAAGGAAGTCTGACATAAGCCAGACCAACAAGAAAGGGAGGTCGGTCCAGAGGAAAGAGCACCAGTCATTTCCCCCATTAAGTCTGTGATTGCAAACCTCTAGATTTACCCCTGGGGTGATGAGCAATAAAATCCCCTTTAAAAAACAAAACTACCCAGTGAACCCAGGCCAGCTGCCCACCAGTCCGGATGTGGGACAGCAGACTCATGCTTGAATCTGGGTTAGGTCAGTCTCAGAGGACAGCAGACTTGGGGCTGGAAGGGACCTTGGAGTTTGGAGGTCCTCTAATCCAATCCCCTTTATTTTACAATGAATGAACTGAGAGGGGCCTAGAGTGACCAGAAAATCCCTGATTTGGACTACAAGGAACCCTGAGGTCATCTAGTCTAATCTATCACATTTTACAAATAAGGAAACTGAGGTCCAGAGAGAGAGAGAGAGAGAGAGAGAGAGAGAGAGAGAGAGAGACTGTAATCCCAGAATGAGGAAGTATAACCCAATTCTGATCATTTTGCAAAAAAGGAACTATTAATATTTTAACCCAGCCTATATCCTTTGCTCCAAGAAAACTGATAAAGAGAAAAAACACTTTCTGGCAATGGCCAGGTGGCAGCAAACAAGCAATCCAAGTGAACCAGTCCTTGCCCTCAAGGGATTTCCATTCTAATCATCTTTGACTCCATCACAGGAGGATGGGAATTCTGTGGCAATCAATACCTCTCTTTCCAAGAACTGCCAAAGCCTACTAATCACCCCTGACCCCTGGCCAGAACTCTAAGCTTTTGCAGCCACAGAGCAGGGCTGGCCAGAGCTTCATCGCCTGAGGAACTCTTTGGTCATTGCACGAAACCCCTGGAGGAAGGGTTGGGCCCAGGAAAGACCTCCAGAAGAACAAAATTCACCCAGGCAGAAGGGCATCCCTCCCTTGCTAAACCACTGGTAGATAATTGCTCTGGCAGATATTTAGTATATTCTTCTCATCTCCATGCTGTCTTCCCCATTAGAATGGAAGCTTCCTGAGGGTCCAGGCTGGTCACTTTTGTTCCATCAGACCCAAACATGCTAATTGACAGGAAAACTAGAACACCTTTTCCCTAAATGCTTGTGAACTAAATGTTTGTGAAAATGAAGTTAAAAACCAAAATCCCACACCCAGAGAAGAGAAGCAGGAAGGGCCTCCCCAGAGGTAGGGGCCCCGTCCCTGCTTGCCTGACCACTGTGCAGTACTGATACCAGCTTACGGGCCAGCTGGAAAACCCAAGAAGGGAGGCTGACTCCCTCTACCTTTGCCAACAGGGCACATCCTCCCTCTGCCCCCCAAGCCTCCCCTTCCCTCCTCAACTACAAAAGGAGGAGTTGTGGGCCCTAAGAACCCTCACTGCCAGAGGAAAGCCTGGGATGTGGGGCGAAGCTAAGACCCTTCCTCAGTTTTGGAGTGTGAGAAGCAATGAGGGCAGCTGAGGGCCAGAAAGGGAGTGAGCCTGCCTGTCCTTCCACAGATAGGTTCTTGATGTGTCAGTCAAGGTTCAGGGCTGGCCAGAGCCCTTAGGCGAAGGATTGGAACCATCTGTCTTGGTAAATGTAGATTAAGTGACTAAGGGCTGGGCCTGGGGTTCGCTGCAGGGGTCAAGGAGTGTCCTGGGCAGTGTGAATGCAGGCTGTCTGCTCCCTCTATTGCATCAAGAGGCCTCGAAATTAAATTTTTAAAAAAGTCACCAGTTTTTAATGGGCCAAAGCAGTTGTGTTTCTAACAACCCCCCAAATCCCAACTCTTTCCACTAACGACTTAGGCCCAGCCGTGGCCCAGTTACCAGGATGTGCCTGGGTAAGAAAAGATTCCATCTGACACAACTGGATGAAGTCCCAGGAAGCGGCCGAGTCTGCCGCAGCTGCCCCTCGCAGGTCAGCCCTGTTTGGCCACCACTGGGTGACCTGCACCTCTTCACTGCTTTGAGGTCATTTCTGAAAGAGGCAGGTGAGGAACCAAACCAGACCAAGGTCCTCAAAACCCAGGGTTTGTTGGGGGGGGGGGGGGGAGGGAAGGGTCTGGACTCACCTTTTAACTCCTACCCTCAGGTTTTACTGAAACTCAATAAAACTGAGAGACGACTTATCTAAAGGAGTGTTCAGTTAACAGTCACTAGTTTTCAAGTTTAAGATCAAATTGAGGTTTGGGTTTTTTGAAACCTTCAGTAGATAAATAACTTGCCAGGAGAACAATAGGAAGCAGTGCCGGCTTCGCCCGATAAAGGATCTGCTCCGATATGACTGACACAGGGTCAGGCAGTCACTAAACATTTATTAATAAAGAACCTACTAAGTGCTTCGGGGCCCTGGCTGATCACCACCACAGATCAAAATGCAACATCCTGAAGCCAGAGCCACTGACCACCAAAGGGAAGGATAAGTCCCTCTCTTCCCGCTAGAAGAAGGTGGTCAAAGCCCCTTACCCATGGTCACAGAGAGGCTGTGTAGCCAGAATGGAGAGTCTGGGATCACAGATTTTTCAGATGAGGAAACTGAGGCCCAGGGGGCTTATAGGCTTAGAAGCAGTCTGGGTGTGCCCCTTCTACCTGGGTCACCCCAGGCCTCAGTTTATCTGCAATGATGAGAGGTCTGGACTTTTGTGACTGAAAAGCAAGTCTCTTCATGTGTGTCAGATCCACCCTGGACGCTTGAAATTTGTTCACAGGATCATGTTCCTCTGAGGCCAGTCATCCTAAGCCTGGATCTCAAAGACAACAGGGATGAGTCAGATAATAAACTTGCTCATCCACAACAGCCTTCCCCTCCTTTAAGACGACCTCCTTCCCCCCAAACTCCCTACTCATCCCCTGCCCCCTCATGCCCACTTCACCTCTGGGAACATCAAGCAGGGCCAATAATGTTGTCCTCAGTCCCAGGAAGGATCCTGCAAGGATCAGAGATGGGGAGCACGGGGAGACCAGAGCTGAAGCTGATACAACCTCGAAAGCACTGACCAGTGGCCACTGCCCACTGACCAAGCCCAACCTGAGAGAAGGCTGGGAAGTCATCCACTTGGGCCCTCCCTCCCCAAAAGCCTGTGCAGGTCCAGTCGGACCAGTGCCAGAAGCGGCCCAAGACACGGTGCACCATCCTGGGGCAACTGAAGCAGGCCTAGGACAAGGGAGGCCAGGTTTGCCCGCTGACCCTCTGAACCTTCACATGTGAGGAAAGAAGGCTGTGGGTGACGGATCCCTGCGCAGAAGTCATTTTAAAAAGGACAGAGACAGTCATTCCGACGCTCTAGAACTAACCCTGTTCTAGTGAAAAACTGTCCATGGGGATGTCCAGAGACAATCACAGGCTCTAGGACACCCAGAGAAGTCAGGCCATGTGACCAAGGTTGCACAAGTAAAAATGGCACTGGCCTCCTCCAAGTCCAGTTCTCTGACAACTGAACCATAATTTTAAGGAGGAAATGTTGAAAGGGCAACTTTTTAAATAAAATCATTGATTTCAGAATCCTTATAGCACTTTGATTACCAGCAGGAGGTAGGCCAGACTATCCCTGAAGCCCCCTACCCCAAAAAACAAAATATCTTAGAAAATGGGTCCACCAGGGGACCCAACTTGCCAGGACTGTCAGCTTTATCAATGATTCCGCAGCGATTGGCAAGCTTAGCCGCTGGGGCCTTTCAGTCAATACACACTCTGAGCCAGGCAAAAGACAGCCCCTGCCCCCAAGGAGCTGTCAGCGTAAAGGGAAAAACAGCAAACTATTTTGTGAGGACAAGACATATAGACATGTCAATTCAATATACCACTGAAAAGGAAGGCCCCAGAAGTAAGGGGGACCCATGGAAAAATCTGGAACTTGGGGGGAAAGGAAGAGCAAAGACAGAATAGCCGAGAAGCCAAACCTGAGGTTTGGTGTGATCACAGATCACATACAGGGGAACTAGAAGACTGGAAGGGGGAGGAGAGGGTGAAGGCAGGGCCCACAGGGCCCTGAGAGAATCAATACCTGGGGCTGGAGGTGCTAGGGACCCCTGGGAGTTTACTGAGGAGGGGATGAGGAGAAGGTGGCCGACAGTCACCCAGCTGGAGAAAAGTATCAGAGAGGATCCTTCAATCCCTGGGAGCAGAGGAGCTCCCCAAGGTCAGGAGGACCCCAGGAGAAGAGGAGTGGGGCCCAGGCTGGTGCCCCCGGGGAGCCGAGACAGAGGAGAGAGCCAGGAGTGAGCAAAGGCCGCAGAGAAGCCAAGAAGGATGAGGGGAGAGGGAAGACTCCTCAGTAACTTTGGGTGAAGACTGAGGCTGGAAGCTGGAGACCAGAAGTGGAGACTCACCACAACAGGGTGGGAAGGCTCAGAGGATCCATCTCGGGGGGGCTTCTGGGGAGGACCGGAGTATGTTATAGATGGCATAGAAGGAGCAGGCATGACCGAGGGGGGTAGTCTGCGGAGGAGGCAGCAGGAGGGGAGGGGACGGGGGTCTCCACTGTGGGGAAACCTGGGGAGGACTGGAGGGGCTTCTGTGCAGAGAGGGAAGGTCCTGTGGCCCTGCGCTGAGAGCCCAGCGAGGCTGTCTTATCACTCTGAAGAGGAACCAGGGGCATGGTTTCATAATCTGCTTTAAAACTGCCAATTCCCCCAGTGGATTTTAAAGTGAAGCACCAGCTAAGTCAGGAGGCCCGAGTTCAGCTCCAACCTCAGAGACTTGCCAGCCGTGTGACTCTGGACAAGTCACTTTACCCGCCTCCCCAGGTGCTTTGAACCTTGTAAGACACAGTCTCCTGGATTCAGAAACAACTTTTCAGCACACATAGAATGCTGAGAACAAAACTCGTCAGTCTCTTTGCTTCATCAGCTCCCCAAGAGCAGGAACTGGCCCAGGGCCAAACCAGGCCCTGGATAGACCCTTCGGGGCCTCAGGTCACCCCTCCTCCTTACAGATGAGAGAGGGTGAAGGATTTCAGGGGCTGGCTCCAGGTCAGCACAGGAAGTCACCCGCAGAGGTAAGATCTGAAGCCGGACCTGCAGTCCAGAGGGGGCCACTGCTCCAAGGTTTGTATCCCCAGTCCCTGACAGACACAGATGCTCCACAGATTCCTTGTTTATGAATTGAAAGGTGTTTTTATTATGAATTAATGTGAAATCTTAGTCACCAAAGACCTGAAAATGTATACAAATACCCCCCCAAATCTGAAAGCATAATTCCCAAATACTAAGCAGTTTTATGCTTGTAAAAAGGAGGTGGGGAGCCTTATATGGCTTCTCAGACTCCCGACCCCCCCACCATGATCCTGGAATCCCAGAATGGACCCAGCACTTTGCAGGACCAGATGGCCACCTGGATCATCACACTGGAGCCTGGGCCACACAACTAGATGCACTAAGGCTGGCTCTGGAACAGGGTTCCAGAACCCCACCTGGCCCTGTTGGGAGGCCCAGCTTGGCCCCATCTGTGACTCGACTTAAACAAGGATTGCCCAGGGTGAGACTGTCTACCGGTGACCTTCTGTCCACTGGCTGATCATCCTTCTGCCTTTGTTCTGAGGTTTTGGAGAGTGGCACCCTGAGGTCCAGAGGGGAAGCAGTGGCCCCAGGTCAGAGACAGAAGGTCAGGGCTTCCTGGTCCAAAGGCTGGTCAGGGACCTTCTCAGTGCAGGGCCCTCAGGCAGCCTCCCGGCACTCTGAATTTCTCCTCCATGCCTCCTCCTGGCCTCTGCAGGAGCATCTTCCTCCGATCCCAGCACATGAAGCAGACAGGGCTTGATGCTCTGGATTCAGTTCCAAAGTGGCCACTCTGATTTGGGGTCTGTGTTGAGTTGAGCCTCCTCTTGATTAGGGACCCCCAGGCCCCTGCCAGTTCAAGGGCAAGGACCCCAGGAATTATGTCTCTGAATATTCTCTTGCTAACTAGGGGGTGCCTTGTCCAGCCCATCCCCAGAATCTCCTATATTCACTCCTCCCTGAGGAGAGGGACTCTGTTTTTGTCTCCAGAACCCTAGACCTGGTCCACTGACTCAGCATGGACGAGGGCTGTCTACATCAGTCTGTCTACACCGGCCTGTCTTCAAGACAACCAGCCTCAGCTGGCTCCCAGTCCTTCCTGGGAAGGCCAGGTGTGGAGCAGCAAACAGACTGGCGCCCTCTGCCCTCTGCCTCCACCTCTTTTTCTCCTCCTCCTCCTCCTCCTCCTCCCCTCTTTGGCTCTTGGTCTCTATTACCTGCTAGGCCCAGTATGGGAGACAGATGGGATGTGTCTAGCAAGGAAGGTTTTAAAAAACAAAATGTTATCAATAAAAAAAAATAAATCCATAGTAAGAGGCAGTTTGGGATCTTGATGCCCCTGGCTCTGCCAACCTGCCAAACAGAAGAGGCATCTGTCTGGGTAGAGTGTAAGCTCCCTGAAGACAGGCTCGTTTTCACTGCTGCCACCGTGCCTTCCAGGATTGCTAATTGTGACCCTGAACAAGAACTAGATCTGGATCCCAGGCTCCTCCTAGTGAGGAAAGGGAGTTCTGGGCCTCTTCTGCTGCTGGCTTGCCCTGCTGACAGTCCAGCCCACCCCACCCCCCAAAGGAATGCCTTTAGATGTATAAAATAAAGCATAAGGAGTTGCAAAGGAGACTCATTCAAAGTCACCCAAACCCCTTGAAGAGGTCCCAGATCCAACAGTTTCCTATGGGTCTCCCTGGCCCTCAGTCTCATCCCCAAGCAGCCCCCAACAGGGACTAAATTCAGTCTCGCCTGTGAAACAAGGCCCAAGGTGTTTACAATGGGGTGCAGTTAGGAGAGGCCATAGACTCTGCCCTCCTGTGAGGCAGGCAGATGCCCCAAAGAACCGAGGCAATCTGGCTCTGTCCAAGGGAAATGGCAGGATCCAAGCCCAGTGAAAAGCCAGGCCACTGAGCACCTGCCTCTGGGGCCAATGTGAGCACAGATGAAGCCCCCCCGCCGCCCTAGAGTCTCCCGCTGAGGCAGAAGGAGCCCAGTTTTTTCTCTCCCCAGCCCAAGGTCAGGATGCCAGGACACATGCATCACCCAGACAGGAAGAGGAATGGGCAGCTCCGCCTGGGCTCACTGGATGTTCTGTCTGGTAGGGAGACCGAAGCCAATCAGACAGCACTTGTGAACAGAATGACCACTCCTCAGACACACCTTACCTTCACATCTACACCCAGTATTTGAAGGCATCAGTCCGATATTCCCAGGAAAACTAACCAAGGTGACAAGAAGGGGGGCGGGGGGCTACTGGACTTCCTTGGGAACATGTCCTTGATTTCTAAGCTCCGAGCCTAGAGTCAGAAGTCTTGTCCTCCTGAGTTCAAAAGTCAGGCCTCAGACACTCACTAGCTGGACAAGTCACTTCACCCTGTTTTCCTCAGTGTCCTCATCTGTAAAATGAGCTGGAGAAGGAAATGGCCAACCACTCCTGTACATCTGCCCGGAAAACCCCAAATGGGGTCACGAAACACCAGACACAACTGAAACGACTCAGCAATAACAACAACAAGCTATTCCGGTAAACAGATTTGAAAACCAGTGAATTGAAGTCCTGTCTAGAACTCTTTTCTCCCAAAACCCCAAACGCCTCCAAACCCATTGTCCAAGCTCAGAGGAAGACTCTGAGGTCACCCAGCACAAACGTTGCTTCTGGTCAAGGGATGGAGAAAATGCGAACTGACATTTATAGAGCACCAACTGTTTATCACACTCTGCACATATTACCTCATTTCATCTTGACCACAACCCCCCAAGGTAGGGCTAATGGAATCCCAGTTTACCAGAAAACTGAGGCAATCACTGGAGAAGTGACTTGTTCAATGTTACACAGCAAGTAAATGTCTGAGGCAAGACTAGAATCGAAGTCTTCTAGAGCTCTTACCACCTCCACATCATCAGTGGGTTCTTCATAAAGGAGGCCGTATTTGAACAAAGGACAGGTAGGATTCTCACAAGCTAGGCAAGATGGTTGGGATGCAAGGGCATTCCAAATGATGAGAATGACTGAACCAAGACCAAGAGGTAAGAAATCATGGGATATATTTGGGGAATGGTAAGATACGGAAAGAGTCCAAGAAGCCTCGATTCAAATTTCATGGTCATTACTTCCTAGCAATGGGATATTCAAGATGGTCCTTCCCTCCCTGAGCCTCAATTTCCCTGGATTACATGGGTTCATCTCAAAGATCTTTTTCTAGCTCTGGGATGATGAGCCAATGAAGGAGATAGAATCCCAAGAAAAGAGCTTGGATCTCATTCAGAAGATGATGGATGCAGTAATGGGGCGCCACTAAGGAGAACTGAGCAAAGGTGTCTCTGGTCAAGGAAGATCAACCAAGCTACCGTATAAAAGCACCATGAGCACGAGAAGACTGAGCAGGTGAGGAAAGTGAGAAAGCAGAGGAGGAGGAGGGGAGAGGGTGGCAGGGATGGGAGAGGAAGGGGTGCAAGAGAAGGGCATGGCAGAGTTAGGAAAAGCAAGGGTGAATGACTCCTGAAAGGAGTGGAGGAAGAGGAGAGTCTGCAGGGGAAGAGTTCCATGACCCTTGGTCCTAAGGGCAGGAACCCCCAACCCCACTCGTAGCCTGTGGGCCCTACCTGAGCACACCTCCTCCCTTTCCCAGTCAGTCAAGGCCCCACAAGAAAACTTGGGAGAAGACGGGGAGACAGAAACAAAGGGTCAGTGGTTGGGCCCATTGTTTTGTTGACTGGAGAAACTCCCAGCGAGGCAAACCTGCTCCACCCAGGCAGGCAGACACCTCTCCAGCTTAGTCTTGCAGAATTCCCCCAGAGCCCTGAGAGGCGGAGGGGCAGGTCCAGGGTCTCATAGCCAATGTGGCCAGAGGCAGGACAGGGAACCCCCTCCCTCTGAGAAGCAGTGATGTGGCCTCCTCCCCAGGCATTACATGCCACCTCTGGTGAAAATAAAGATAGTGGGGGTTTTAAGACAGGTAAGGAGAAGGTGTAAATGAATGACAACCCAAGGTTTCAAACACAAGTAAACAGAGGTACCAGAGACAGAAGCAATCAAGTCAGCAAGAAAAACTGTGTGTGCGCGTGCGTGTGTGCGTGTGTGCGTGTGTGTGTGTTCGGGGGAGGGGATGATGGGAAAAGAAGAAGAGGCAAGACTAGCAAAGAACCCAAAACAAATGCAATGGGGGGAAAGAGGTGGGGGGGGGGGAGCAAAGGGAGTTCAAAGGAAGCCTATGAAGTATTAATTAAGACCACAGGAAGATGGTATAACACATAACAGAATAGGAATGTGTAATACAAATAAAATACAAATGTGGGAGGCCAGAGACTCAGCCCACAGGACTCTGGGGATGAAGAATTATTAGAGACACACAAGCAGAGAAACTTCCAGGATGGTAGAGCAGCCTCCTTATTTGACAGATTCAGAAACTGAGGCATGGGGATGTGAGGTGACCTGTGCCCAGAGAGGCGGCATCCCAGGCAGAAGGAGAACTGGTCTTGAACGTCAACCTAGACTCTCTGGGAATTTAAACCTCCAAATTCAGCTCCAGGAGGGAAAGAATATGATGACACAGCAACATGCAAATGGCTTTTTCCTCATTGGAAGAAACAAAAAAGACCTGTAGACAAAATGAGAAGAGTCGATGGAAAGCTCCAGAGGGCAGCAGCTCCTGTCTAGGGCTCAGGCCAGAGACACGGGGGCCAGAGGAGCCCAGATGCCCACTGCTCTCAGGCCTCCCAGTTCCCACTGCCCTGGGCTCAGAGATCTCCCCTTTGCTCACATCCAGCAAGGACACCTGCCAGGATCCAGAAGGGGGCATTTGACTCTTCCCCCTTCTGCCCCCATTGCAAAGTCAGACCAGAAAAGAGGATGTCAGGGTAGGAAAATAAGCAACATTTTAAAAACTTTTCAAGATGTAAGCTATTTTTGTCTTGTTGGTGATTTTTAATACAAAATTCAACAGCAAGAAAAATGTTAAGATGCTATTTTGGCCTTGTTTTCAAATGTCCACCAAGGGCTTCTGGGTCCTGAGACTTTCTGCCTCAGGTCTCCAGATCAGCCCCTGGTCTGAATCCCAAGCAATGACCCTGGGTCAGACACTCTGCCTCACTATGTGTCTCAGTTTCCTCGGGTGTCAGATGCAGCTCTAACATCTGAGGACCGAGGCAGAAGAGCCCCGCCTCCTGGGGATGGCTTATTTGTCGGTCAGTCATCTGAGAAGAGACAGGAGGCCCATGACGCCGAGGGGCCTCTGCTTGGCCCCCTCCCCCAGGGCATGCCCGGCCCAGAGGACTGCTGCTGCCCTTGTCAGGCAGACCTCATGCTCCAGGCCCAAGAGAAAGCTCCTGACATATCAGGACACCAATCCAACTGCTCAAATTCTGAGGCCTCGGGCTGATCTGGCCTCTTTTCCAGAAAGTCTGAGAAGCCTCGTCCCTGCCCAAGCGGCAGAAGGACAATCTTTAAAGGCAGTGACGCCTTTGGGGAGCCGAGGCCGGCCCCAGGGGCCACAGCCTGCAGGGAGGCTCAAGCCCTCCTTCTACACAGAAGGGAAACGAGGCCTCACAGGAAAGGGACTTTCCCAAGTCACCCAAGCAATGACGGGAAAAACTGAAGCCAAGTCCTCACAAAGTCCAAACACCTCAAGCTTCCTTCCATTTGCCTAAGGACCCCGCAGACGGCAGGCCCATCCTGCTCTCCCTACTGGTTTTCTTGGTTTGCCATCATCAGTTCTTTGGAGAACTCTTGACCTCTGTGAGGTACCCTTGTCCCAGTCGCTCAGAGAGCCAAGCAGGCAAGACAGACACACGAGTGAGGCCCTTCGGGCCACAAAGATGGTGCCAAGCAGCTGGACGGCCTCTGGGAAAAGGCACAGTGATCTGAATGATCCTTTGTCACTCCTGGCAACAAGGGTCCACCTTATTCAAATACTGATATCTTTCCCCCAAGCTCTCAAGCTGATGGTCACCTAAAGGACAAGGAGAGAAAGAAAGAAGGTGGTAGACAGGAGGAGACCATGGAGGAAGATCAAAGATGAGACTGGAGAGGATGGTGACTGGTTCATGTGGGGAGGAGGAGGGCCAAGGGATACACATCCCAAGACCAAGAGAGGTCCTGACAAGAGAACCATCTCTAGCATTAAACTCCCCCCTCTTCCTGCAAGTCTGAACTCAGGGCAGGGGGTGGGGGTAGGGGTGCAGAAAACAGGGCGCAGAGAGTAGGGCCAGGAGGCAGGGGGCCTTCCTGAGGCTGCCCCAGAGGGTCAGTACTTTCCATCTGCTCCACATGGATGAAGCCTGTACACACCCCGTGGTTTCCACGGAGTCACCCACTGACTGTGCTCCTCATGGGCAGGGCCATTCGTGCCTCTCTGGGTGTCCCCAGTGGCTGGTCCAGGGTTCATACAGAGTGAGAAGGCGCCTCAGACAGGCTGAGCACAGTGACTGGGGCCCGATTAGGTAGCAGAGTGGACAATGAAGCCCAAGCTGAGAGGGTATGAAGCAATGAAGTAAGGCCTGCACCGCAAGCCTACTGGCAGCATGGAAGGGGGCATTTCTCTAGAGTTCTGAGGTTGGTAAGGCAGTTTTTAACTGTTCTCTTATTTATCAAGGAGGCACTTGATTCACTAACAGGCCCCTTGCACTCTATCTTTGGCTCTCCCTCTGGGAGGTGATCTTGAGTTAGGGCCAGGAGTCGGGCAGTCGGCTGCCCCTGGAGGACTGAACAAGCAGTAGGAGTAATAGTGAATTTGGCTCCCCACCATAATCCTGAGAGGTAAATACCATCGCTACTCCCACTTTACAGCTAAGGAAACTGAGGCCAAGGGCAGGGAGCTAGCGTCCGAGGCAGCCTCTGTCCTCAGAGATCTTCCTGCCTCCAAACCCAACATCTAACCCCTGGTCAATGAGGGCTAAGATTCCGGACCAGTTCCTGGCTGTCACATAGGAAAGCAGCAAAGTGTCCAGGTTTGATGGCCAGCTCTGCTCCCCGGGTGACCTCTTGGGCCCAATGAGGAGGCCGGGCTGGCTAACCTCCGCCTCGAGGCAAATGGTGAGATCCTCCCCTTCTCTTCAGAGACCCCACCTACCAGCAACTACTGGCCAGAGGGCCGTCATCAGAAGTGAACTTTAAGAGGACCCAGTCCAGGCCAAGAAAGTCCACATCAGGGAAGGAGGGAGGAGCTTGTTTTCTCTTTCCTCAAGGCCCCACTGCTAACTCAGTCCTACTGCCCCTGGGACGCCAACATCCAGTGTCCTATAGACCAGAAGTGCAGGGACATACCTGGGGCAAGTATGCTCCAGCATCTTGTCGCTGGTGTCCAGTCAGCAGGTCACCACCACTGCTTCAGGAAAGTTTTTTTTTTTTTTCTCAAAAGCCAGCTGCTTCCCCTGCTTCCCTTTTCCACCAGCTAAGGCCCTCACTTGTCAGAGAAAACCTTATGTATTCATTTAGGGGCACCAAGGAGATCTGAGAGAGCCAATCTCCAGAGCTATTTGGCCGGTAATGACTGAACCAGAGGAGACACTGGCGCCAAGAGATATAAATGACAAAGAGACAAGACCCCAGGACAGAGTCTGGTGAATTCACACAGAGAGAACCCAGGACGGAGGCAGGTGATCCACAAGGGGAGGCCCCAGGACAGAGCCAGGTGATCCATATGGGCAGACCCCAGGACAAGTCATCCAGGGCTCCAAAAGAGAGATGGAGGAGACAACCCAGAGGGAAGATGATCAGACCCTGGGAGAATTTAATTGATCCAGAAATCATGATTAAATGATTATGAACCACAACAAGTGATAAGCAGTAGCAGCAGGGTGCCAGGCTATGAGATGAGAAGCAGTAGAAATGGCCAGGGGTCTAGATGCCCTCACTGACAATGCCCAGCAACTGACCCAGCCAGCACCCCAAGTCTTCCGGCCCCTCCACTGGGCTGCCTTCTCTTTCAAACTGAGGTTTGGGCCTGGCAAATCTCCCAAGTTCCACAGAGACAGCACCCCACAAAAGCCTGCCTCAGGCCAGATCTCTCAGGAGTCCAATGAGGTCTCCAAGTTCATATGTGTCTCTAAGACTCTACATTATGGGCGAGTTGCTGATCTGTCTTCAAAAAAGCAAATTTCCACTCTGGGAGTTCCCCCACTGGTAACACAAGTCTGGACCAAAAAGAAAAGGAAAAAGCTACTAAGTGAAGCAAACACACAATTTGTTGTGACTCTCAGCAAAGGGTTTTGTTGCTATAAATTAAGGCCTGTCTTCTGAATGACAAAAAAAAAAAGAGCCTCAATAGAATAAAAGTTATAATTTGGTTGGAGATATTGTGGCAATATTTTTTTTAAAAAAATCATAGCTTAACAAGTCATATACTATTCTATTAGTTAGGAAGTTGGCAGCTATATCCTCCTAATTCTAACTATAATCAGTCTTCTCCAGAGGGATAAATTAAAAGGCCCCAAAACCTGATCTCTAACCTTAAGAGAGAGCCATGGGGGCCCCCACTTGTCAGGGACAGATCCCACGCTCGCCCCCAAGCGAATCCTGGCATCCTCTCATCTTCCTGACCTTTGCTTCTATAGAAAGTCAGCACTTCTAGCCTCCGCTTGGCTGAGGTGGCCGGCGCCCATCCTGGGTGTCCTCACATGCCCTCATGGTCATTCACCAGGCTCCTCTTGCCCTTGCAGATGGGGTCTCCTGTGCAGGCTGTGTCTGGGACTCCAGAGAGGAACATGGAAACATGCTGCCCATCATCACCTCTTCTTTTAAAGAGGAAGGAGACGAGGGAAGGGAAGACTCTCTCGATGAGGGCGTTTCTAATTCACTTTGAATTGTCTGAGAGCTAATTAATATTAATATTAATATCTGGCCCATCCACCCAAAGCTCTGAAGATACAGAAGTTGCTGGAGCCAGAAGGGCCCAAGCAGCCAAACCCACACAGGCAACACTGACCTTGGCAGGCTTTTTAGTTGAGAAATTAAAAACATCAAATCAGTGCTCTTCCCCCACCCCGTGATCTCCCAAGCAAAATAAACTCAGAGCTCTCCACATCACCTGTGCCAACACAACATCACCAAGCTCCACCAACAGCTGGGGGAGGGGGGAGAAATGACAGCCCAGTCCACATGGCTCCCAAGGGCAGGACCCATGGCCCCCCTCAGGTCACTCAGCCTCTTTGGAGGATATGGGCCAGCCTCCTGGATGACCTTGTACCTTGTAGAGCTGGATAATCATTGTGTACAACTGCAGGAGTCCCAGCCCAGCTGAGGACTGGTTGGGTCTGAGAGCTTCCAGAGCAAAGGACATTATGCCCCTGTGAGAAGCCCACGCCTGGGGAGGCAGCAGAGACTCGACAGAGTTGCCAGGGCCGTCCTGGGGGACAAAGGCCCCGGGGACAAAGGCAGAACAAGGCCAGGAGCTGAGGCTAGATGCAGACCAAGGATTCCAAGAGATCTGGGAGCTGGAGAACCAGAACCTGAGATCTGGCCTGGTGGAGCAGAGGTCACAAAAGGAGGGGAAGCCCAGGACAGAGCACATCTACACCAGCCAACAAGGCCTCTGCGCTGCAAGGGAGGCTGAGTCTGGGGGTGCAGGGTGTGAATCTGGGAGGACAAAGGTATTTCCTGAGAAGGCCTACATGCATCCTGCCCAGAAGTGGCTCCAGATATGGACACGCTTCAGCAGGGCCTGGCTTCAAGGAGTCTGCCATCTATGAAGAGAAAACGCACACAAAGTATATCCCAAGTATACAGATTTAAATATGAGCTAATAGGATGGGCAGGGAAAGACCCTGGTGGTTGTGGGGAAGCCAAGGAAGGAGGAGGTGCTTGAGCTGAGCCCTGGGGAGAGGCAAATGTCTGGAGATGGAGAAGCCCAGGTCATGAGAAGGACAGCAGAAGGAGCAGAGGGGAAGAAGGCAAGGCAAGCTGGAGTTGGTTGAGAGGACCTGGAAAGACTAGTGCTTTTTCTAAGTGAGGGGCTGGAAGGGGAGTCTGAGGGGGTCTGTGAGCTCCCTTCCTGTTATAAATCTGTGCTCTTATTAAACCACAATGATTAAGGCTCATGGGAAACGAACTTTGCCTTAACAACCTTGGTGAGTCCAACCCTAAGGCCGGCTCTCTGACTTTTTCCTTTAGCATGGCACCAAAGGACAATGTTACTTTTGGGACTTCTACCTCAGATAAAAGCTGCCACTGCAGGTTTGGCCAGGGTGGTAAGATGGAAAGGGAAGTCTCATCTGCAGCCGAGCTGGAGGAGGAATATTTTGTAAGGAAATGTTCAAGTGAGGTCTCTCTAATTAAGAACAGTTTCCCAAAACTGTAGTACAAATGCATTGTTGGTTGAGTTGTGAACTGATCCAACCATTCAGGAGCAATTTGGAATTATGCCCAAAGGGCAAAAAAAACTGTGCAACCATGTCACACTGCTGGGTCTGTAGCCCAAAAAGATCACAAAGGGAAAAGGCCCACATGCACCAGAATATGCAGGGCAGCTCTTTGTGCTGGCAAAGAACTGGAAATTGAGGGGATGTCCAACCACCGAGGAATGGCCAAACAAGTTGTTTTTATGAATAGGATAGAAAGTTATGGTTCTAAAAGAAAGGATGAGCAGGCAGATTTCAGAAAACCCTGAAAACTTACAAGAACCGATGCTGAGTGAAGGGAGCAGAACCAGAACACTGTACAAGTGACCAGCAACACTGTGTGAAGAGCAACTGATGCAGCTCCTTTCAGCAGTGCAGCGATCAAAGACGATTTCTAAGACTTGGGATGGAAAATGCCAGCCCCAGTCAGAGAAGAAGGAACGATGGATCTAAATGCAAACCAAAGCCTATGAACTTCATTTTTAAATTTCTTTTCCTTCTCATGGCTTTTCCCTTTTTGATCTGATTCTTCTTTCACAGCATGACTAATATGAAATATGTGTGGCACGACTTACATGTATAACCTACATGAGATTACTTGCTATCCTAGGGTGGACGGGGGGAGGAGTGTGAGAGAAAACATTTTACAAAAAATGAATGTTGAAAATACATTTCCAATAAAAATAATAATAAAATTTAAAAGTAAATAAAGATTGACAATTTCCCAGAACATTCCCTTTTCTGATGAAGAAGTATCAGTGATCAAAGACTGGCCCTGGCAAACACGTAATTGTTGCACTTCATCTGAATTCACTCTCTGAAAAAGATGACTATATTGGGATTGAAAACAAAAGCACCACCCTCAGCACACCCCCTCCCAACACACACACACACACACACACACACACACACACACACACACACACACACACAAACACACGCGCAAACAATTGGAGCTCCAGTGTCTCCCCTGAATCCTCAGAGACACTCCTGCAGAGCTCAGACCACAAGTTCAGTGGGTTCCTGACAACAACAGGCAGCATGGGCCCCAACCCAAATTCCTAACTGGGAGTTGTCTACACAGGGCACTCTTTCAGACATCAGAAAAGCCACCAGTACAACGTCAAGATCCAGGACCACAGATTCAAGGCTGGAAAGGACTCCAAGGGTCTTGAGCTCCGGGACTCTTATTTCAGTTTCAGTGACTTGCCTAGGGTCAAGAAGTCCTGAGACAGGATTTGAACCCAGGCCCCAATAGGATGTGCAGTTCCAAAAACAAGATCTTGGGGTTGGGGATTCCCTCCAGGCCTGAGGCGCTGGGGCCAGGGGCTCCTCAATGTAGTAGCAGGACTCCAGAGCCGCTACAAGGTAACCAGTCGTGTTCTGGGGGGGGGGGCAGGGATCCCCAAAAGGATACAGTGTATCCTGAGTATTCAGGACCCATCCAAGATGGAAGTCACAAATCTGGCCTCAGATGCTTCCTAGCTGTGAGACCCTGGGCAAGTCACTTCAGTCAGATCGGCTCAACTTCCTCATTTGCAAAATGAACCTGAGAAGAAAAATGACTGAACAATAACAGGCAAGGTCAGAAAGGCGTATGCTCTCTACAAAGGCCAGGGAGAAAGAGTCAGACCGGTGAAGACCCTCAGATGAAAACCTCCACGATCAGGGACCCTCCCTCAACACAGCCATCTCCTGAGTCGTACGTCTCCAAACACCCTGGCCTGGATGCTCCCGGCAGTCGGCATTCTGGTCTAGAACTCGGAAGGTCTGACTCTGGGAAGGCAGTGGCGTCCCTGCAGGCCAGGAGCCGGGCAGCCGCTGGCTTCTCTGGATGGCGCCGAAGGCCCGATGGAGGCTCCTTTTGAGTTCTTCGTAGGCTGATAGCACAATACCAGGCAGACAGTGAGCACTTAATAAATGCTCACGGCCCCAAGTTTTTCTCACATCATCTCCCTTTCTTGGTGCCCTTCCGGAGCTGGGCTCTGAAGGAGGCTCCAGAGCAGAAGCCACACCAGGTCCCTCACACCCACCACATGCTTAGGAGCTCGAGTGAAGGGATGGCACCCCGCACTACAGAAGTCGTCTTTGGGAGCCTCACAAGCTGCACCAGCCAAAAGGGAGCCTCTCCTAGGTTCGGCCACACCAGATAGGCTGCAAGTGGGAGAGCCTCCACCCCAGGCTGTGTCTGCTCAGCTTTACCAGACTGCCAGAGGGATCCAGGCAGGAGGCTGGAAAGAACTTTCCTGATCCTCCGATCCAGTCCCCTTCATTTTACAGAAGAAGAGAGCAAGGCACAGTGCCAGCACCCAAATCTGAACCCAGACTCTTTCTCTATTCCCAGCTCTTTTTAATCAAAAGGGAACACCGTGACAGCAGAGAATTCCCCAGCACATATGTGGATCCCTGCTGGCACCTGCAGCCAGCCTCTTAACTAAAGGGACAAAGACCATCAGGAAGGCCCTAGGAGTTCTTTGGAAAGAACAAACAGAAATTCCCTCCTTAGAGGCTGGCTCCTCCTACCCGAGGCAAGAGGAGGACCCTGGATTCCTGCAGGTCAGGTCAGGGCGCTCCACACCTCAGAGGCTCTGAGGACCAATGGAGCTCTCCTGGGAGGACCCGTCGGGTTAACTTCAAAAGGGCTGAGCTTTCAAACTCCCAGACTCCCCGCGTCAGACCCCATCGACTCTGTGACCCAAGCAGCCACACAGCATCATCTGTCCTAAAGCATCTGATTTCTGAGATGAGCAAGCTGACTTGGAGGAAGGTTTGAACAAGAAGCTCCTCTGGAGGACCGATGGAGTTGAAGCCAGGTTGAGGTCATGACCAAAGGAAAGGTCTCCCATCCCCTGCTCCCTTCAGGAATGACAGGAACCTAAAGAGTCAATAGGAACTCACAAAGAAAGCCCAATTTTAATCTAAACAAAGCTGAGGAAAACCAAAAGAATCTCCAGTTTGTGCCACTGTTCTTGGATGAGAAGCAGCAAACGAAGGGATTTATGCCAATTAATTAACTCTAGGGAACTAAGATCCTTGATCAGAGAATATGCCAGATGATGACCATCTAAATATCAAGAACAAACCTCCAGCCTACCTGTCCCAGCTTCTTTCACTTGACTTCCCTTTATGACCTGTGTTCCATCCAAAATAGACCACTGGCTGCCCTCCAAACACAGCAGACCTGGCCAGGCCTTAAATGCCCTTCTACCTCCTCAACTCTGCCTGCTGAAAAGGAGCTCTGCTCCAGGGACGCCCACCTCATTTCCACAGGTTTCCTGAATTCCCCTCCTCCCCTGGCTGACAGCATGCCTTCCCTCCTCCTCTTCTTCCTCCTCCTCCAATCTCCCTGGAGCAGGCCAGCTAGGACTCCAGCAGGAGCTGCCTCCCCCTCCCTCATCATCTCTGAAGGAAGGGACTACATCTCTCCCTCGCCCAGGGACTTTTCATTAAAAAAACAACAGCAGCAACAAATAAAGCTTTTATGAAGTCAGGGCTAGGCGCTGGCAAGGGAAAGCTCAAGAATGAAAGAATTGTGAGTCCACAGGACTAGATTCTCAACTTGTGTGTAGCATGGGCTGCTCAGCCTGGGGACCCTTTCTCACGATAATAGTTATCTGGTTGGTTTGTTAATTCATAATCAAAGAAATGCTCAATTCCCAGTCAGAGCTTAGTGAAAATCAGAGGTCATTATTTTGTCCTTAACATCCACAGACTCCCTGAAAATGCATCCAGGGACCCTGTATCAGGCTGGGAAGGCTGGCCCTGGGAGCCTCCAGAGTCCTGAGTTGGGCCCTGGGAGCCCTCAGCCCCTACCCCCTTCCCCTCCCCCCCCATTCTAAGATTCCCTCAGGGGAAATGAACAGGAACTTCACACATGTATGTTAAATGAAGGGATGGATGCTCCAGGCCAAGTTTTCACCAAGACATAGGCCCTTATCAGAAGGAAACTCTGGCCTCCCTTCCACCAGGTGCCTATGCTAGGATTTCCCTTTTTTCCCCTCAAGAATGAGGACCCAGGGCGGCTAGGTGGCACAATGGATAGAGCGCTGGCCCTGGAGTCAGGAGTAACTGAGTTCAAATCCAGCCTCAGACACTTAATACCTAGCTGTGTGGTCTTAGGCAAGCCACTTAACCCTATTGCCTTGCAAAAAATAAAAATTAAAATTAAAAAAAAAAAAAGAATGAGGACCCAAGGGGGCTGAAAAGGCAGAGGATGCTTTTCCAAGAAAATGAAGGTATGCCTTCCTGAATGACTAGCTTAGCAAGTGGCCACCCCCCCAAGTCCCCCCCATCTCTGAGGCCATGCTCCTGAAGGACCCTCTTGGGTCATGCAGTACAGCCCCAGTGGCAGACTGCCCACTTTAGGACAGCTTTTATCATCCAGAAGTTTCCAGATGTACCAGAGCCCAGCAAGTGACAATGGTCAAGACAAAGTTTTATTCCACTCCCCAGGACCATGCTCAGCTCCCTCCCATGGGTACTCTGAAGATGTGCACTTGTTTCACATGACCTAGGAACCATGGGAATGAGAGCTGTCACCTCGACTGGCTTCACTGAGGCAGTTAGAAGGAAGCCCCTGACCCTGGAGACAGAGGCCCTGCATTTGTGTCCTGGAGCTTAATCCCCAAGTGACCATGGCCAAAATAGAGGACACAGAACCTTGATGGGTCCGTTTATTCATCAGTTAAATGATGGGGCGGGACAAGGTGACCGGTGATGTCCCTGTCATTGAAAATATGATGATCCTTTGATGCTCTCTTCAAAAATACTCATTACCCAAGTACACAATGTCTCCCGTTCCTCCTGCACTAATCTGGGTGAGCCCAGGGGAAGTGAACAACAAGATCATCCTTCCTCCCAACAAACCTTCCCGGATCATCCTTCCTCCCAACAAACCTTCCCGGATCATCCTTCCTCCCAACAAACCTTCCCGGTCATCCCAGCACACCCAGAGTACCAGGGAATTAGGAGTCGGCCCAGCTGACTGCTCTCCAGAAATGTGCCCTTGGGCAGGACGTGGCCTCCCCTGGGAGCCTAATCTGGACCAGGAGGGAGCTGAACTGTCCCTGGCCTCAGAGGCCCCTCTGATCCTATGGCTTTTATTGCTTATCCTCTTTTTTGGGTGGGGAGGGGGCAAGAAACGAGGGAAGAAGAGAAACTAGAGAGAGACAGCATGTCCCTGGCTGGCTATGGGGCACCCGTCGCCTGTCTCCGGCTCAGTTTTTTCATCTGTAAAATAGAAGAACCACCCTTGGAGACCTCGCAGGGCCATCCACATCTGAACCTGCCTCAGAGATGGCCAGAAGGGGCACCTGCCCAGGTTTTCCAATAAAAGCTTCTAACCCTTCCCCTTTGTCCTTCGCTCCTGGGGACAAGGAGGGTCCGAGCAGCAAAGTTTCAACGATGCCTGGGCGGCTTCGGCCCGGGGTGGCCTTGGATAAGTCTGGTTGTTTCTTTAAGGATGCGAGCTCTGGTCGCCGGCGGAGGACGAGGACTAGGGAACCTCGGATGCCGAAGGCAGCCCCATGGGGCAGAATCACAGATACCCCGAGATCTAAGGCCCGTCCGGAGCCCTCACTGATCTGGAGGGGGGCTGCGTGGCGTGCCCACAGGGTCGTCCCTTCACCCTTCCTCTCCCTGGCGGCCCCCAGCATCCCTGGAAGGCTCCCCAGGGCTCGGAGCCCGAGGGCCCGGGTCTGGGGCAGCCTGCTCCGGCCCCGGGGCCCCCAGGGGAAGCCGTGCGAAGGCCGCGAGATGCCCAGTAAGCTGGGCGTCCCCGGGCGCCCCCTGGCACGGCGTGGGTGCCCAGGCTTCCTTCCGGCAGCCGCCACCTCCCGGGGGCTCCTCCGTGGGGGCAGCCCAGGCTGTGCGGGCCCACCCGGGCCAGCCCGCTCCCTGCTTGTGTCCCGGCGGCATGTGGCCCTTTCCGAAGCCGGCAAAGTTCCCGAAAAATCGGCTTTTCGGCCCCAACCCACCCCCCGGCTCCGTCCGCTGCCTCCAGCCCCCGGCGGCCTTCCCATCCCGGCCCGGCCAGGCCGCGCCCCCCGGCTCCGGGGCGCCCCGGTGCCCCCCGCCCGGCCGGGCCATGTGGCTGCGGCGGCCACGCGCGGCGGCCCGGCCCCGGCCCCGGCCCAGCCCGGCCCCGGCCCAGCCCGGCCCAGCCCAGCCCGGCCCGGCCCGGCCCACTCACGATGGTGACGCTGGCCTTGCGCAGGTCGCGGTTCTCCTCCTGCAGCGCCTTGCACTTGAGCTTGTAGGTCTCCAGCTCGATCTTGAGCACCTTGTTCTCCTGCTGCAGCGACGCCAGCCGGTTGGTGAGCTCCTCCAGGCGGAACGGCGAGATGACAATGCCGCCGGGCTTCCCGCCGCCGGGCCCCGGGCCGCCGCCGCCCGCGCCCGGGCCGCCCGCGCCGCCGCCGCCGCCCGCCGGCTGCCCCGCGCCGCCGCCGCCCCCCGGGCCTCCGGGCCCGCCGCCGCCCGGGCCGCCCGCGCCGTCCGTGTCGCTCTCGCTGGCGCTGTCGGCCATGGCCCGCGGCGGGTCGCGGCCCGGCCCGGAGGGGGAGGGGAGGGCCGCGGGGCCCGGGGCGCGGGGGGCGGGAGCCGAGGGCCGGGGCCGGGGCCGGGGCCGGGGCCGGGGCCGGGGCGCACGCTCGGCGGCGGGAGACAGCGAGCGAGCGGGGGCGCGAGCCGGGGCGCGAGCCGGGGGGCGCGCCGAGCCGAGGCGAGCCGAGCCGAGCGGGGCAGCCGAGGTGAGGGAGCCCAGCCCAGCCCCCCGCCCCGAGCCCGGCCGAGCCGAGCCGAGCCGAGCCGAGCCGAGCCGAGCCGAGCGGAGCGCGGGCCCGGAGCCGGGGCCGCACAGAGACCTCGCCCGGGCTCGCGGGGAACTACAGCCGGCGCGGCCCCGCCCCGGGGCGGAGCCCGCCGCCCCGCCCCGCCCCCGGCCCGCCGCCCCGCCCCCGGCCCGCCCCCTGACGCCGACGCCGGGCCCGAGGGGCGGGCCGGCCGGGGGCGGGGCCTAGCGGGCGCGGGGGCGGGCCGGGGGCGGGCCGGGGGCGGGCCGGTTCTCCACTTCCGGTACCGCCGGGGACCAGCCCTGCGGAGCGCGCCCCCGCCCCGCCCTCGGGACGCCGCGGCTCCCGTCGGAGTGGCCGTGCGCGTGCGCGTGCTCGCAGGGCGGGGGGGGGCAGGGGCGCGTGCCCGCGGGGCTTCCAGGGAAAGGGCCCCCCCCCCCCGCCCAACCCCCTGTGGTTCCGAACGCGATGGCCCGGGGGGGGGGGGGGGGGCGTTCCAGAACATTCCAGCCCCTGACCCGCGGCTGCGCAGAAGCGCTGGTGCCGCCTGCCGTGTCCCCGCGTGGAGCGTGGGCTGGGCGGCCGCCCCACTTTCCCCGGCACCCAGGCGCGACCCCCCACGCACGTGCGGAGCGTGCGCGCCGTGGCGGCGAGTCGTGGCCCCCACGCGGCCGCCCCCCGCGTGGGCAGCCTCAGCTCCGCCACCTTCTGTGATGCCCAGAGGCTCGGCACCCACGGCAGCCGCCCGCGTGGGGCCGACACGAGCCGCTCACGACGGAGGCGGAGTCCAGGGTGACGCTCGTCGTGGGGCGGAGCGGTAGTGGCGCGGACACGGCGGACACATGTGCTACATGTGACACGCACGTGTGTTCGGTGCGCGCCCCACGCAGGACTGTGGGCTCCCGCCCCTCCCCCGGGTCCGCCCGACAGCCAGCACGTGGACACGGCAGTGGCCTGCGCCGCTCGCCACGCAGAACACGGCCCCGCGAGCCCCCGCCCGCTTCCCACGGCCCCCGGAGGCCACGCGGGTGGCGAACCAAAGGGGCGCAGCAGGCCGGAGGGAGAGTGGCCGGGCCAGGCTGGGCATCTCCCCGCCCCGCCTCCTGGAAGTTTCGGGGGACACAGGCCGGCCGGCGCTTCTGGCCTCGCCCGGGCAGGACTCGGAGCCTCCGCCCTGGAAAACCGCGGGCCTCGTGGAACCGGATTACACCCGTGCCCGAGAGCCGGCCCAGCCTGCAGGACACCGGGCCGGGGCTGGGAGGGCCGGGCTGGGAAGGCCGGGCTGGGAGGGCCGGGCTGGGAGGGCCGGGGCTGGGAAGGCCGGGCTGCAGGACACCGGGCCGGGGCTGGGAAGGCCAGGCTGCAGGACACCGGGCCGGGGCTGGGAAGGCCAGGCTGCAGGACACCGGGCCGGGGCTGGGAAGGCCAGGCTGCAGGACACCGGGCCGGGGCTGGGAAGGCCAGGCTGCAGGACACCGGGCCGGGGCTGGGAGGGCCGGGCTGGGAGGGCCGGGGCTGGGAGGGCCAGGCTACAGGACACCGGGCCGGGGCTGGGAAGGCCGGGCTGCAGGACACCGGGCCAGGGCAGGGAAGGCCAGGCTGGAGGACACCAGGCCGGGGCTGGGAGGGCTGGGGCTGGGAAGGCCAGGCTGGAGGCGCCAGCAACTTGGCACCCTTGCCCCTGCACCAGGCTTCACCTCATCCATAGACCACTAGGCCCAGCCACCGAACATGTGTGGTCCTGAGTCATGGTGGGGGGGGGGGGTTCATGTCAGGCACCACAGGGAGGTGGAGATGAACAAAAACAGAGAATGTCCCTGCCTCCAGGGCCCAGACCAGGGTATACACGGGCACATTCGGGGCCTGTCTCTGCTGTGTGTCCAGCGGGCCACTTAGCTCCTCCATCCGGTGGTGTGAAGTCAGGCCCTATGCCGTGAGAGGATGAGATTCCTTCACTTCAGGGATTCCAAAAGTCTTCCTGCAGCTTGAAATGTCAAGAGCTTTGGGGACACCCAGTTTCTGATGGCCTTAAACCTCGACTTATTTTCTCCCTCTGATTTTATAAAAGCTAAAAGGATCCACTGGCAGATGAACACAAAGGAAGGAAGGAAATCTTTATGTCCCCAAAGACAATTGATTCCCAGTTGCTGGGCAGCTTAATTCAGCTGAGATCTGGGAAAGGGGATGATTAGAGCCCTGATCTCTGACTGGAGTCACACTTGGGACCCTGGAGCCCCGCTCTGCTCCTCAGGAGCCCTGTGATCTTGGCAAGGAAAGGAGCCTGGGTGAAGGACAGAGTCTTAGATGCCCTGCTACCTGTGGGGACTTGGGCCAGGTCATTTCCCCTCCTTTGGACCTTATTTCCTCATTTCTAAAATGAGGGGATTGGAGTCTAGGACCCCTTCAGATCTAAATCTATGATCTGGAACCTAACACAGTTTATCGCTGTTCCATTGTTTCTGTTGTGTCTGACCTTCTATGTCCCTATTGGGGGTCTTCTGGGCAAAGACACTGGAGTGTTTGCCATTTCTTTCTTCTGCTCTTTTTACCAGTGAGGTAGCTAAGCCAAAGAGTTAAGTGACTTGTCCAAGGTCACACAGCTAATACGTATCCACCACCAATTTGATGTCAAGGTTTCCTAATTCCAGATCAAGGACTCCCTCCAATGTGCTACCTCGCTGCCCTAACACACATAATAGCGTGTCAGTTGATTGATCCCATGTAGAAAATGCAAGCATTTTTCTTATCTTACAGCTGAAGAAACTGAGGCCCAGAGAGGTCAAGTCATAGAGCTATGAAGGAGCATGCTGAGGGAAGGATCTGGAAGGGTCCTGCAGGTCACATGCTCCCAGAGCACCTGGAAGTTGTGTAAAATTCAAGAAGCCAGGACCTCTGGCCAAGGGAACTGTGCCCCCAGGTGATGGGCAGGTCCCTGGCAGACAAAGCCAGGAGTGAAACCCAGCAGACTTGTTTCATTATCCCGGATTAGTCAACTGAAAAACCAAACACATTCTAGCAGAAAGCCCCATGAAACTGGGGGAGCCCAACTTTAGGGCTCTTTCTGTCCTCTCTCTCTCCCCCCCCCCCCCCACCTTAGACATTTAAAGGGTGCACACGATGTTAAGCAGTGGAAAGGCCCGACCTTCAATCTCCCCTCCATTTCCTCTCTCAGGGCATGTGGTCTTTGAAATGGGCCTTAAGAAGCTCAAAGCCAATGTTTGAAAACACATCACCTCTGGCCGAGATGGCTGCTTGCAGCAGAGGCTCCCAAAGGCCGCTGCCAGTCAAGCACCCCTCCTCCCCCCAGGGCCTTTCCTGAGCCCCGGGGGATGGATAAGCTCCCACGTGGCCAGGCCGTGGGCATCGCAGCACCTGTGCTCTGGCAGCATCTGCCAGCCGCCTCCTCCCCACTCCCTCTCCTGCTCCTCCCCCTCTTTTTCTCTCCCCCCAACCCCATTTTTCGACCCTGCTCCTGGTGGCTTGAAAAACCAACATAGATCGATATCCTGGCATTTCTCTCTGAGACCCAGCTTCTCCCTTCATTCACCCAGGGCCGGCCTTCTGGAGCCTCAGCCACTGGCTTGGGCCAGGGAGAGGCCTGCCCTGGCACAGGAGGAGAGGAGATCAGGGCCCCAGGCAGGGTGCCTGGGGGAACCCAGATGGCCCATTCCTTCCCACTGGGGCAGATTCCAGCACAGCCAGGCTGGGGACCTTGCCATCTGAGGCCAGCCTCCTGGCTCCTGGACTGAGCCCTGGCATCCTGGGGCTTCCACCACCTTCTTCCCTTCTCTCTCTCTCTCTCTCTCTCTCTCTCTCTATCTCTCAGTCTCTCTCCCCCTTCTCTGTCTCTTGTCTCCCTCCTTTTTCTATCTCCTTTCTCCCCTGCCAGAGCAGGAGCCCCAAGTAGCCCCCTTCCATCTGGATGGCCTGGGGGACCACCCCCCTTTGCACCCCCCCAGTTAGCATAGCTCTGGTTTGCAGAGAGTCAGTAGAGGGGAGATGGCGTGGGCTGGCTCTCTTCGGGGGCCAGTCCTGCCCTGGGCTCTAAAGAGCCAGTGTTGGGGCCTGGCTTCCCCTATGGAGAGTAATGCCGGTTGGAGAAGTCAGAGGGAGGGAGAAGCAGAGTGGGGAGGGGAGGAGCCAGCCTTCTGGCTGCCTCTGGTTTCCCTGCTCACCCCAAGGGGAATATGCTCCTGGAATCCTTCCCCCCACCCCCCTGGGCTTTGTCGTGATGTTGCATAGCCCAGGGAAGGCTTGTAGAATCTTCTGCTCTTTGCCAAAGCCCTCCCCCCTTAAACACAGACCATTTCTCCTGCCTTTGGGTTTGTAACAGATGCCTAGTGGGAGCACACACAGGTTGGAATAGGAATGATCTCATTAGAAATGGCTTTCCAGGGGAAATGAAGAAGCAGCAGCCCTGGAGCCCTTCTGGGCCCTGGAGGAAGGAGGAGGCCCCTTTGGATGGCTCCATCCCCTTGGAGAAGCCCTAACAACCCAGCTGTGCCCTATTTTCCAACTGTAACAATATTAGGAGCCCTGGGGAAAGACTGGCTGGTGGTCTGGGCAAGGGGCTGAAAAAATGGCTTTCTCTTTCTAATTTCAAGTCTGCTCCTGATTTCCTTCATGACCCTGGGGCCTTGGCTTTCTCGCCAGTAAAATGAGAAGAATGACTGTAAATAATAAGGAAGTTCTGGGGTTCCATTTTTTTAGCGGTTATAAATAAACCACTATCTACAGCTTACCTATTGCTTACATCTGAGTCAGTCAGGGCTGGCTTCATTAAAACAGAATGGAATGGGCCATCCCAGGGCCTACCCTGGCTATTTAGAAGGAAAGTGGAAGAAACCAAGGAGAACTGGCTATTGTTTGAAATTACCCTGGTTACAGTCCCTTAATCACCCCATAAATGCTGAGGTTCTTGTTATTGTCGTATTGTCACAATAGTTGGGGGGGGGGGGGGTTCCGGTTTAGCACACTTTCCATTTCTAAGCTCTGGCTAAAGAACAGGTCTAGGGAACTAATTTCTGAAGCCTTAGGCAGGGTGGTCTCTTTCAAAGGGCTTCTCTATAGGCACTCAGATCTTCAATGGGACCTCTTTGAAAAAGCAAGCTTACTCATGCCAATTAGCATGGCCAGGGGCCAGGGAAACTTTTCTGCAGTTTGGAATCCTAGCTAAACCATGGGAGAGCCATGACCCATCAATCTCACAACCCCAGAATTACCTCCACCTAACCAGTCACCAGAGGATAATCCCATGGCCAAAAGTCTAGCGACTCCATTGGGGAACTCTCAAGGTGTTTTTAAACACCTTTTTAAACACATGCTTTTTAAACCTAATTAATGGGCACATTTCATTACACAACCAACCTGTCCTTTCTCCCCTTTTCCTTTTCCCCTTCCCCTTTTCTTTCCTTCTCCCCATAATCCTTTCCTTCTCTCATCTTTCCTTTTTGTTATTCTCCTTTGCTTTTTTCCTCTCCCTCCCTCCCTCCCTCCCTTCCTTCCTTATCTTCTCCTTCTTTCTTGATTCAGGAGAATATGCTTGAAAACTGGACTCTTCATTTTTGCCTCACATCCTCAGTGCCTGCCATTTTGTCATTTGATAAATATTTCTTGCGTTGTATTGACTTTGCTTTTCAATCAACCAATAAATATAATTCATCACTTACTATCTGTTGGCCACTCTATTTGGTCTTTGGGAACAAGGACCCCCAAAATTGGAAATAGTCCCTCAAGAACATCTTGCTGAATGTAGAATCTAGCACTTAGAACATAGGAATTGGAACATAGTAGGTGCTTTAATAAATGATTGTTGATTGACTGACTGTCTACAATAAAGTTATATTCTTTCAAAGGAAACCCATGTAAAACTATTTCTATAAAGTGAATAAAGACCATTTTGAGGCTCCTGGGGGGATCAGGAAAAGTCTTGTGAATTGTTTTTTTTCTTTCCTTCTCCTTTTCTCTCTCCTCCTCCCTCCTCTTCCCTCCCCTTCTCTCTCCCTCCTCCCCACTGTGCCAAGATATCATGTCTGTAAAATGAATCACATAGTCAAGGCAGGTCATCTTTTCTCCCCTAATTTTGCTAATCTTCCTTTTCCCCTCAGATTTTGAAGGGCCCTGCAGACTCTACCCTTAAGTCTGAGCTAAGCCCACAAACCACAGATTTAAAGAAATCAGGGTAGGCACAAGATCTGTTATAGAAAAAGCTGACTAAAGAATGACTAGGCCTTAAAACATGAGCTAACAACTTAAAAACAAGTTTCAGGCAATGTCACGATGACCCTGGCAGCAGTGAAGAAGATTTATGATCATTTGGAAAAATTTCCTTTGTTTTTTTTTGTTAAGTGAGATTTTTTGGAAGCTCAGTTCACCAAAAGTAAAGTGGATGACTATCAGATCTGGCCAGAAATCTTCCAAAAAGAACTTAGACTGAGGCCCACAAGCAGCCTCTGGGATCTGAGCAGAGGCAGCTGAGCCATTCACTCATCCTACCATGGAAAGGGTACCAGATTTGGAGATAAAAAACAGACGGAGGTGCAGTTTCTCTCTGGGTGGGCTGGCCACTTCTCTTGCCTCAGTTGCCTGTAAATGAAGGAATTAGGCTACATTCCCACCAAGGTCCCCTCTAATTCTAAATTTATGGTCAAGTATTCTTCCTGATTTCTGAGAGCTGATGCCTCCTTTCTAAAATGTGGGTATTTATTGATTTACAAAAGTTGGAGAGGAGAACAAGGAAGAAGGAAGAGAAGAAAGGAGGGGAAACAGAAAAGAGAGGAGGAGGAGGAGGAGGAGGGAGCCCAGAGCTCACATTCTGCTTTCCCAGTGAGAAAAAAAATTAAGTAGCAAAAGGACTGCAAAGATGATGCTCAGAAATCAAGATTAGCAGCTCTTTTCTGTTTCCTGAATAATGGCAGCCCCTGAGACTTGAAATCCCTATTAACAAGTCTATTTATCCCACCCTGTAGGAGCTGGACCCCTGAGTGACTTTCATCCAGATATTAGCCCATTTCCTTATTCCCACAGGACCAGAGTTTGACTCACTGCTCTTGTCTGGAAGGATCAAATCAGGACAATTACTGGCGCTTTTGTCCCCCAGAGAAGACCCCTCTAAGAAACTCCAGTTTCAAATGGAGAATTTAATTTTCAGCAGGCATTTTTCTTCCCCAAAGCCGCCCCGGCTCTGGATCCTTCTTCCCATCTGTGCCATCTATTCAGGCTCAGACTTTATTGACTAATTGGAGTGTAATTTGCAGGCTTGCCTTCATCATTAGGCCCTTTGATAGCATGTTAGTGAAAAGAAGACCTACAGCCATTCCACTTATTCTCCAGTTCCCGCATTGTGTCAGGGCCTACCTTCCCACCTCCTTAAAACTGGTTAATGAAGGAAAGACCTTTTCTGATTGGTGCTGATGGAGTCTGCCCCTCTCTGATAATTCATTTGCACAAGAAGATTGCAAGATATTACTTTGAAGTTTTCCTATGGAGTGCAGGGTTTTTCTCCCCCTTCCCTAGCCCCCAATTTGAAGTGTCACTCAGGAAGTAAATGAAAAAGCCTAGAGACCCTTGGTCTGAAGAATTGGTCAGAAATGCTTGAATCCAATTGATGTCCTCCATGGGCTTCTGAGAGCAGTATTCCATTAGGGACCTAGCCTAATTCTTGCATTACATTACACTTTCACAGGCAAAGGAGAAAATTAAGAATTCTGGCGATCAGTAGTTCTATCCTATGACCCACATGGCTATACGAGAGATCTCAGGGTCGAACCCAATCCCACTCAATCTAATTCAGTAAACTCTAATTAAGGGAAGCAGTGGAAAGGGTCTTGGATTTGAGTTCAGAGGACCTGGATTTGAATTCTTGGCTGGGGGACAACCTCTCAGTCTCTTCATCTTCCCAAGGGCTTTAAAATTTCTTTTGACTCTGAATCTGTGATCTTGAGAAGCAAGTTGGGGGAACTGTCCCAGGAAAGACATTACATGTATTAATTAATCAATTGTTACATTTGTTATAAGGAATTTCAAGAAATTTTTGTAAAATATTCTCATACTTGAAAAGACTGCGAAGCTCTGGTCAGAATGATTCAGTCACTCCTACCCTCTATCAACTAAGAGGTTTGATTTATCTAAAGTGTCCCTTTTTGGCACTCATTTTGATTGTATAGACCTGGACAAGATCACTGTGATTTCAAACATGCTTTTTTTCATTCATCTGACAATAGTAGAAGGACCACTAGAAATTGAAGGCTAAAGACTTGAGTTTGAACACCAGCTCTCCCACTGACCACTACTGACCACTAGCCAAATCCAAGTTTGTTCCGCTGGACTTCAGTACACTCACCTATTTAATGAGAGAACAGGATAGAGTACAGTAGGAAGAACCTTGAATCGGAGTCAGGCCCTGACTGTGAATCACTCATCTGGGTAACCTTGAGAAAATCAGGATGCTTATGTGGAGACACTAAGGTCATGTCCAGAAGATCCTTAAAAAAGAATTGTCAACCATTATGAAGTCCTAGACAAGAAACTGAAGACTACTGAGACATAGGTTGGGTGTTCCTCACTGAAGAAAGAAGAGGAAGAAGAGAAAATTCAGTCTTAAGTGAACAACTATCTAGAATGTGGCATCTAAGGATGGAATTTGAGTTCTTGGGTCCTGTTTTACAACATAGGGATGACAAATTCCTGGCCAGAAATGAAGTTACTCTAACTAAGAATCCAGCTAAGTAAGAGTGTATTTGCTTGACACCTTGCCAATCCAATCTAAGAGACTTTAAAAAGAACAGAGGAAGGAGAAAATAGACTATAGGCTCCAAGTTGTATACTATGGAGTGTTTCCACAAAGAAGAAGCTGATGTGTCTAGAAATTTATGAGAGACAGAATTCAAGAAATGAGATGGAAGTAAAAATCACAGTCATAAATATCCAAAGTTTAGGCAACAAACAAGAAGAATTCCATGACCTAGTAAAGGACAAATTTCACCTCATAGGTATTGCAGAGGCTTGGTAGGATGAAAGCCTTGAGCACTGGACATGTATATTTTATAGAAAAGAAACTGGATGCGTTTTAAAAAGAGGGAGGGCATGGGGGACAGAGATGTGTACTAAGAAAGTATCATGTGAGGAAATCCAGGAATCAGAGGAGGGAACCATGAGAGAGAGTATTTCATTGATCATCAATGGAAAGGGGAAAAGAATGGAGAAGCTATTGGAATATTAGGCCAGGCCACCTGAGTAGAGAAGAGAGATGAAGAGATTGTGAAAGAAATTACAAGCCTAGGCCAGATTGGGATAGGGATGTGTCTTCATTTATCCAGACATCTGCTATAGCTCTACCAAAAAAAACCAGAGCTATTACTAACTTCTAGAATTGTCTTAGATAATTTAATCTTTCAAAGGCAAAATCTGATTCTCATTAAGGAAGAACTAATTCTTGGGGGAGAAATGATGGGAACCTGGGAAGAAGTGACTGTTTCCTTCTAGGACTAATGCCAGTGGAAAAAGAAAAAGAAATGTGACTATAACCTATCAAACACTCAAGATTTGGGGAAATGGGATTTCAGGGTATTCAAAGCAAAGAGAGGCAGGGTCCCAAGGACTAAAAGGCTTCAGGGGGAAGTCAACCCAGAAGAGATGGGAGATACTCATGAAATTCTGAACATCTAAATGGAAACAACTCCATTGGGAAGGAACAATGAGGTTTATCTAAAGAGACTGGTGGAGATGTATAGGAAACTGAAACCAACTTAGATTTTTTAAAAGAAATGCCCCCCCCCCCCCATATGAAAGCAAGGCCAGGGAACAAATATAAGTGTATCATCACACTATAAAAATGATGTCACAAATGCTAAAAAAGCAGAACGAACCTGGACTAATAGGCAAAGCCAAAAATAACTAAGAAGGTTAATTTGTTTGCTTGATTTTTACTATTTTGGGGAAAAAAGCAAGACCAAGGAAGGGAGAGGATCTTTTCTATCCCTATAGGGTGCATGGTATAACGCAATGGAAAAGAAAAAGGAGGCAGAACCACTTAATTTTTATTTAGTTTCTATTTTCTCTGCAAAGAAGAATGACCTTGACACTGGAGATAACAGAAGAGGGAAAGAATAACAGAGCAGCTTCCCAAGTTAAGTAACAAGATGGTACAATTCTCTTCAAGTCAAACTCCCTGACCCAGATGAACTTAGGTCCTGAGAGAAATGGTAGGTGTGATGGTGAGCCACTGTCAAGGACATTCAAAAGCTCATGGGAAATGGGAGAAATGCCACCAAGATAGGGAAGGGCAAATATTGAGCCGATTTTCAAAAAAGAGCAAGAGATCAGCATCTGCCAAGAGAAGGCCAGTGGGCGTGGATTTCGACTCCTGGGAAAATTCTAGAGCAGACCATTTGAAAGATGATTGGTGAACAACTAGTAAGGAAAGAAGCAGTGATTACATAGAGCCAACATGGCTTCAGTTGGAACGGGTCTCATCAACTTAAACCCATTTCATGCTTTGATATGAAGGATTTTTTTTGATAATGAAGGAAATTCTGTGGTTTCAGTTCAACAAGATTTCAGCAAAACATTTGATAAAGAATCCCATGCTAATCATGTGGAAAACATAGAGATGTAGTTTAGACATTAATACAACCAAATGGATTAAAAACTGATTGGTTAGTCAAACTCAGAATAGTTGCTGATAGAGCAATGTCAACATGGCAGAAGGTCTCCAGTGCAGTACCCCAAGGATCCATGTTTGACCTGATGCTGTTTAACATTTTCACCTAGATTGGGTCAAGGCACAAATGGTTTGCTCACCAAATCTGCAAATAATCCAAATCTGAAAGAGTGTTTATACAATGAATTACAGACTCAATATCCAAAATATATTGACAAGCACTGAGATACATCTACTAAAATGGTATTCAGTGGGGAAAATATAAAGTCTCACATTCAGGAAACAAAAACAATACATTTCACAAGAACAAAATGGGAAAGGTATCATCAGACAGCAGATGTGACAAAGATCCAATGACCTGTGAGTTCAATAAGTCAGCTAGGTGATAAGGCAACCAAAGAGGGTACTATGACTTGGGGCAACATTAAGAGGAATCTAGCTTCCAGGAAGAAGGAGATTTTTGCCAGAGCTCATCCTGAGGGTTGTGTTCAATTCTTGGAGCCAAGATGTAAGCAGGACATTGATCACCTGAATAGTATCCAGAGAAGGGGAACCAAGATGGTGACGATCGTGCATCTATGGTACAAGATTATTGAAGGCATTAGACATGTTTAGTCAGAAATTAAAAAGGCTTAATAGGGGCATTAAAGCTATCTTTAAGTATTTGAAGGGTCTTCACATAGAGGAGAGAACTGACATATTCTGTTTGACCTCAAGAATAACAGGTAGAAGTTAAGAAGAGGTCAATTTAAATATGAAATCAGGAAAAATTTCCTTGCACTAAGAGATGTCCAAAATGGGAATGGACTACCTAAAGAAATAATGACAATAGTCAGCATTAATCTAGCATTTTAAGGATCACAAAGCACTTTGCACATATTATCTTTTTATCACTGGAACAGTGTTATTAATATCCTTATTTAACAGATGAGGGAACTAAGGCAAGCAAAGCTTAAATGATTTACTCAGTGATTTAGCTAGTATCAGGGAAGGGTTTGAACTTGGGTCTGACTCCAGGCCCATCATTTTATCTGCTGGGTCATCTGGATGAGTTGGGTTCTCCCTTGTTGTAGTCTTCAAGCAGAGACTGAGCATATTTTCGTAGTTATTCCTTTCATGTATGGGTGAGACTAGCTGCCTGTCTAGGTGCCTTGCAGTTCTCAGATTCTATGATCTATAGCGTTTCACTCTAGATATCTGTAAAGGGAGATCATCGGATCAAGTAGGACCTTTTCATCTTTTTGTGTATCATGAGCCCTTTGGCAGACTTCTCAGTAAATGTATGAAATATACAAGATTACAAAGAAACCAATTATCTTGAAATATAGTTAGTAAAACATTTTTTGTAGGTTTTTGCAAGGCAAACGGGGTTAAGTGGCTTGCCCAAGGCCACACAGCTAGGTCATTATTAAGTGTCTGAGGCCGGATTTGAACTCAGGTCCTCCTGCCTCCAGGGCCAGTGCTTTATCCACTGCACCACCTAACCACCCCTGAAATATAGTGAGTAGAATATTTTTTAAAAAGATCACAGAATATGAACATGGATACTAGGTGATTTCTGAGGTCTCTTTCAATTCTAAATCTATGATCCTATGATTAGATGGTTGTTTCTCTTCCAAATTTAAAAAAAAGTTTACAGTTCTACCCATATGATCTTGGGCAAGTCACTTCTCCCTGGGCTGTAGTGACTTAATCAGTGAAATAAGGGAGTTGACAGCTCTCTCATTACTAATCCTTTACTAATTCTGTATTTCAAAGAACCAAAGAGAGAGGAAGGGAATTCATATGAACAGAAATATTTGTAGCAGCTCTTTTTGCTATAGTGAAGAGTTGGAAAATAAGAGAGAATGGTGGAACAAGCTATTGTATATGAACATAATTACATTATTAGATATGATGAAAAGGACAATTTCAAAGGAACCCAGGAGGATCAGTATGAACTGACATAGAGTATAGCTGGTAGAATCAGGAAAGCAATTTGTACAGTAATAACATTGTAAAGGCAACCAACTTTGAAAGATTTAATAATTCTGATAAATAACAGTCATGATTTTAGAGAACCGATAATGCAGCGTGCTAAGCACCTTTTGACAGAAAGGGACAGAATGAGACATACGCTTTTGGGTGTGGCCAAGGTGGAAATTGTTTTGCTTGACCATACATAGTTTTGTTCATTTGTTTTATCAATTGGGAGAGGGAGCAGCGATTAGAGGGGGAAGGGAGAGTAAGCAATAAGATTGTCTAGTCTTTAAAAGAAGAAAGAATGAAAAGAAGGCCTTGAAACAATTTTTTAAAAATTCACTAAAGAATCAGTAGGAAACAAAAGTAAGCAAGACAGCTTAGAACACTAAATGTTGAATTTGTTATGTGCTCAAATAAAAATTAAGTTGTACATAATAAAGATTTATTTTATGTCCTATTTTGTATATAAAAATACTCAGGTTGGGGGGGTTAAAGTTTGTTAAATTCTGAATTTTAAAAAATTTAAAAATTAAATGAGAGGGTTGGATTAGATGAACTCAATGGGCCTTCCCACCTGTGATGATTTGTATCTTTCTATAATTACTGAAACCCATGGAACCTTAACTGCTACTAGTTTAGGGTAAAAGGAATTTTTGGTTTAGTGTTCTGATATAGCACCCCTGTGAGGTCAATTCTCTAACTCCTACATGTATTAGTGGACTTGGTCCACAGAAGGCTCTGCTGCTATTCTCAGAGTTCTGGGAGTAACCATGAAGATTTGGAGTTTCTGAACTGTCAGTTATGAGCCCCCACTTGGGGCATACTCCTTTAACAGTCAACCTGTTGACATTAATTATATTTTACAAAAAGGATTTATAAGAAGTAGATACCTCTCCTCCCCCACATCAAGAGGTATACTCTTCTTTGCGCAAAAATGTCCCCATGGACAGTAGGGTAGAACTTAGGGATGATGGTATTGAGGAATATGGGTAGAGAACACTTATCACAAAGGCATACTTTTTGAGGTCCAGATCTTCCTTCATGGAGTCATCATGAAAAGTTCATTGCAGGATGTGTTGTTGATGATCCATAAGTTTCTCATTCATATAACTCCTTACAATTTCTCCCAGATCTGAAGTGCCCAGGGTTACTACCTGGACACAACCCTCTCAAGGTTGTCACTTGGCCACCTGCTGACAATTGTGACCACTTGGTTCAGTGGACTGTGCTATTGGAATCTTGTTGCTGGTAGGATACACACACACACACACACACACACACACACACACACACACACACACAGGACTGCATCTCCTGCCCCAATTCATCAGTCTGGTTCATTGCCCTGACAACACTTCTTTCCCACAGAGAGAATATTTTCTCTGGTGCCTCCTTGGTCTTATGGTCCCCTCTAACACCCTCCCTCAGACTGACAATCTTCTTCCAGAAATGAAAGCGGTATTATAGGTGAACCTGAGATTGGGAGACTCCTCCGTGGCTTGACAACTGAGGGAAAAAGTCTAGTTACCCCTCTGCATGGAAACACTTGTGGACTTACTTCTGAAATCTGACCCACTTGTAAGGATATTTTTTAAAGGTTCCAGCAGTAACAGGTAAACATTTGACAAACCTACCTTCCTTTGGTTGTATCAGGAAATCATCTCCTCAGAGATTGACATTGATACAGAATTTTTAGGTTTGCACAGAACTTTAGAAATATTATCTCAGAGGTAGTTAGGTGGCCCAGTGGATAGAGTACTAGTCCTGGAGTCAGGAGGACCTGAGTTCAAATCCAGCCTCAGACACTTAATAATTTCCTAGCTGTGTGACCTTGGGCAAGTCACTTAAAAAAACACACAGCAAAAAAAGAAATATTATCTTACCACAACTTTGAAAAGTAGAACATTGTTTTATAAAAAGGAAACTGAGTCTGGCAAAGGTTAAGTGATTTATCCAGGGTCATGAAGCTAGTAAAGTATTTGACATCAGATTCACACCCAGTTCTCCCAGACTGCATCTGCTGGGCTCCTCCAACCCCACTGAAGTAGCCAACATGAGACTCAATATTTCTGGAGCAGGAAGGAAGGAGAGGGAGGGGCAGGAAATACACTTTAAAAAAAAAACCCAAAAATCAAAAAACCAAAAAAACAGAGCAATAAAATTCCAACAAAACGTTTTACTTTTAATTTCTCTGCTTTTGGTTTCAGGCCCAGAACCCATAAAAACCCTACCCCAAGTGGACATGATGAGTCTCTCCCTCCAAATGAATTGTTCAGTATCTGTGTGACCTGCCTTGGGCCTGGAGTCTGGAAGGAATTTTTATTGTGTCAAGAGCCTCATTATATACCATAGCCACCAATTTCTTGCTGGGGATAGATTAATATGATCTCTCCCCCCACCCCAACCTGTGCAGAGAGTATTTTCCCCACGGCTCTTTATGTGATTTGACTCCAAAAGGGGTGTAGGGGGAGGCAGATGGCAGGGAATTGATTTTATTGGCTTGTAAAAGCCCTGAACACACTACCCTTTTATAGGTTATAAATTTTCATTGTCACAGTCTCCACTTCCACCAACAAACCCAACAGATTTTTCAGTACTTAATAAAGTGTGGGTAAAAAAAACACACACACAATAGCAACAACAAAAAAGAAACCTAATGTTTTCGGCAGCAGTTTGTTATGATGAGTTATTAGCAATTTAATTGCTGCTTTGCGGGAACGGCTTTTGTTGCTGAGTAGGGTGACTTCCTGATTTTATTCTTCTTTAATGACAATAATTACAGAAATAAATTCTTTTTTTTCAGTAATAGGAGGAAGATGCTGTTTTCCCTACTTTTCTTCTGAGGAAGAGAGACAGAAGAGAGGGCAGTTGTTCATATGGATATAACTGTTAATGTCAGTTGATTCTCCTAACTGCTTCAATTTACAGAGGAGGCAGAGGTGAAGTGACTTGGTCAAGGCCACGCAGCTAGAAAGTATCTGTGATAGAGATGAAATGTCTTCCCAGTGACAAATCTGACAAATCTGAAGCCAACAAGATGCTATCTATAAGGGGCAGCTAGGTGGCGCAGTGCATAAAGCACCAGCCCTGGAGTACCTGGGTTCAAATCCGGTCTCAGACACTTAATAATGACCTAGCTGTGTGGCCTTGAGCAAGCCACTTAACCCCATTTGCCTTGCAAAAACCTAAAAAAAAAAAAAGATGCTATCTATGGGGTCTTTAGAAAGAAGATTGTTTTCATCTCCAGGGAATTTTCATTTATTTCACGTAGAGAAAATTCCCACTGCACCTTTTTCAAAATCAATGTTTAAGCCACCATGGGTTCCCTATGCTCCTCACAGAAACTGTACGGCTGCCATATTTGAGACCCGGAGGGAGGTAGGACCACAGCTCCTCAGATCCTAGGGAGGTGACCGGTTTCTCCTCTTGCTCCATGGGCTAAGCTTCCTGGCTCATGAAGTAAGTCAAACCACTCTCCGTGGTACCTCTGCCCCAGTGGAGGTAGCTCCAGGAAGTCTTTGTTGGAGATTAGGCAAATCCTGGGGGAGACAAATGTGATTGACATGGAAACGTGCCCAGGAATCTTTGACCACATCTTTCTTAGCCTTGAGGTTCTTAATATAGAGAATAATATGGAGAAAAAAAGTCCTCCCATTGAACTGCAGACCTGTTACTTATTAACAGTATGACCTTGGGGAGATCCCTTGACCTCAGTTTCCTCATCTGTAAAATAGTGGAATCCAACTAAGTCATCTCTAAGGTCCCTTCTGGTTTCATATTCTCAGCATGACCCAGGAGACTAGGTGTCAATGTAACTGCATTCAAATTCCAGCTCAACCACTTACTCAGTCCACCCATTGCTAGTACCTTCCCTCTCAGAGTCCCTCCTATTTTTACAATATAGATAATACACACTCCCTCACAGAATATGTGTAAATATTTATATATATACATATGTGAAATATGTATATAGACCTATAGATCTATCCATCCATCTATCTATTCATCCATCCATCCATCCATCTATCATCTGTCCATCTTATCTATTTTTCTATCATCTATCTATCTTTTGCATAGTTATACATCATTTATGTATTTGGCTAGTTACATCTTGTTGCCTCCATTCCAATGTGAGCACTTGGAGAGTAGGAACCATGCTTTTGTTTTTTTCTGTCTTCCTGGGCTTGGCACCTAATAAGGGCTTAATTAATGTCACTTGACCTTTGCATTGACTTCAGCTAAGTCATTTATTTAACCTTTTGGAGCCTCAGTCTCCTTAGCAGAAGAAGAACTGAATTTGGAGTCAGAAGACTCTTGCTTAGATCTTGGATCTGCCACTTCCTTGTGTGATGGTGGGCAGGGAAGCTTAATTTTCTGAGCCTCAGTTTCCTCATTTGTAAAATAACAGGATTAAATTTGCTTTCTTAGGCCCCTAGCTGTAAATTAGTTTTGTGATCCTGTGATCCAACTCTGTGTGAGGCAATATGCTAGAACTTGGAAATTTTGATAAAAAAGAAAATGATTTTTGCCCTCCTCTAACTTTACATCTTATAGGTGGGATGTAATATGTAAAAAAAAAAATAGGGACATGATTCCTTGAGGACAGAGGGCTAGCAGGTGGGGGAAATCCCAAAAGGTTTCCCTTAGGAGTTGGTACTTGAGATGAACACTAAAGGAACCTATGAAAAACTCTTTAAGGTCCCTTCCAGTTCCAAATCAATATTACCAACATCCCTACTGGCTTGTTGTATGATCCATTCCATTATGGCTACTGGTATCATTTCACAGCATCTTATTTGTGGTTCCTCTGTCCTTTCCTATGGTTTATTCCTGTTATCTCCTTCATTAGATATCCAGATATATGAATATTATATATTCATAAGGCTATTTTCTTCTTAGAATTCAGTCAACCAGTCAACAAACATCTAAATTCAGTGATACCAAATGTTACAGGTTTTAGGGTTGCTTCTGGTGTTAAATGTATTACCCCTGGATAATTATGCTAAATGCTAGAGAGGCCAGGAAGGATGCTTCCTTCCTTCCTTCAGGTAGTTTGCATTTCTAAAGGAGGAGACAAGAGAAACATAAAGTCTATATCTGATGTAAACAAAATTAATTCAAGATGGTTTGGACTTTTAGCAAATTATCATTTTTCTGGGTAATGTAAATGAATTGATACTATTTGCTGGAAAATACACACACACACACATTCTCCGTAACTATATTGCTTACTGAGATCTTTTCTCCTATGTTGAAATCTCTGTACATTGAAATTTTACATCTGTCCTCTTCACATAGAATCTGAGTTAGGATTAATATATACCCTAGGGATAATACATACCCTAGGAAAATACCAAGGGAGAAGCTAGAAGCCCCTCCATGGAAGATGGAGCCCTTCCCTTGCTTGGAGATTAATCTAGCCTCATGTTCTTGGCAATGACTGGACAATTTAGAGGCAGAGGTCCTTCTCGAGAAAACTCACGTCCATGTTAATTGACTAGTTATTGTTAAAATATTTATTCGGGTTAGTCTGATTCCTCTTGAACCCAGTTAGGGTTTCCTTGGCAGAGTTACTGAAGTGGTTTGCCATTTCTTTTCCCTGATCATTTTACAGATAAGGAAAGTGGAGTGAAGTGACTTGCCCAGGGTCATACAGCTAATAAGAGTCTGAGGCCAGATTTGAACTGAGGGACATGAATCTCAATGACTCCAGACCAGGTATTCTATCCACTGGACCAGGTAGCTGCTTCTGAAATGCTTGAATTGATGTGGAAATTTCCTCAGAAACCCTGGGTAGATTACCTGTTTCCCACCGTTCTTTCCTCGTTCCTATCCCTACTTCTATAAAGCCTCGGCAGAATGGCAGTGCTTTTGATTAAATAATAAATGGCCTTGATATGAAGATGTAGTTGTCTTCTCTCTTTCCTTCCGGCTATTGACACTCTTGTTTGAAGAATCCAGTCATGAGGACATTTTCTACCTCCAGCTAGCAGAAGAAATGCAAGGATGCAAATGGTAGGGTATTTCCTATTGTCTTATCTGTGTAAAACACTTGAGGGAAGGACTTTTTCTAGGGATCCTCAGGACCTAGATGGGTACTCGCTAATTGACTGAAAAGAAGAGAAGCCAGAGAGGAAGAAGAGGAGGAGGAGGAGGTGGAGAGAAAGAGACAGAGATGGGGGTGGGCAGAGATGGGGGGGCAGAGGCACAAAAGGCAGCTGCTGCCTGGATCAGTGTGGAGAGAGGAGGATGAGCAGAGGTGGGAAATGTGCTCAGCAATGAGTTCATTAGTTTCATAGATTGGTTGGATACAGAAGCAGAGCTGAATAAAGTCAATGTTTTCTGGCATTAGGGAAGAAAAGATGACCTTTTTTAGGTGTTTGCAAGGCAAATGGGGTTAAGTGGCTTGCCCAAGGCCACACAGCTAGGTCATTATTAAGTGTCTGGGGTTGGATTTGAACTTAGGTCCTCCTGACTCCAGGGCCAGTGCTCTATCCACTGCACCACCTAGCCACCCCCAAGATGACTTTATCTTGAAAGGAACCTTGGATGAGGTTTGATTTGCTTTGCTTCTGCCAGATTATTTAACGTATATTCTCCACCTGCATTCATGCATTTGTTTCCTATGGCACTTCTCAGCCAGTTGGCATTCCTAAAGAACTTTGTAAGATACCCAGGACATACAAGGAGGAGGAAGTTAATGGAAAAAGCAATGAATTTGAGATCAGAGATCCTGAATTCAAACTTGCTATTTACTAGAGATTCCAACATCTCTCTGGTGCTTCAAGGCATCCAAAGGTCTACGTACATTCATTCAATCCTCATATCACCTCTAGGTGACTTCAACCTCCTTAAATCTCAGCTTCCTCATCTTTAAGACTGAGATAATAATAATTACCACCCTTACCTGCCAGGGTCATTATCTTCAATGAGATCACCTTTGCTCAGCATTATTTAATTATCAGGCTTTATTATGTTGTTTGTCCTTCATTCTTGAAGAAGACTATGACATCAGGGAGGTGATGCCATGACAAGTACATGGATTGAATTTGAGTGAGAGGGGCTGTGCTAAGTCACCAGTCTCATTTTCTCCTCCAGAACCATCTGGGTCCAGTGGCCAGAAATCAATGGATCAGAGATGGTCCCAGGTGCAATGATGGAGGGAGTACTAGAGTTGGAATCACAAGACTTAGGGTCTGGACCCAATCTCTGATCCTTGTCAGGTGAGTGACTTTGGACAAGCTACTTCCCTGTGTCTCAGTTTCCTTATCTGTAAGATGGGATTATCTCCCTTAACTGGGTTATTGTGAGGATAAAAATAAGAAAAGTTAATGTTCATGAAAAAAAACCAATACCATGTAAATGATAATTATTTAAATAAATTAGTTAAATATATAAACATAAAGTTTATATAAATATACATAATAGAAATAAATTCTATAACTATATAAAATATACATATATAAATGAATTAGATAATATATAATATAAAAATTATATAAATAGAATATAAATAAACATGCATGTGTGTGTGTGTATATATATATATATGTATACATCTACCAATAAATAAAGAACTATATAAATGTGAACTAGATGTGCACAAATCCTGGTCTGGATGACTTTAGGCAAGTCACATCCATTCTCTAGGCCACCATAGAAATCCTTATCTCTAAGATGAGGAGGCTGAACCAGGTGATCCTCCTTAAGGCTCCTTGGAACATGAAATCAAGTTTGTGATCATTTGGGACTTCTGTCTGAGTCAATATGACTGATGTTAGCCCACGGCTGCTGGGAACCTCCAGCCCTGCCCCTCTACACAACAATTCCCTCAAGTGCTCTGAGAGCCTCCAACAAGAATTGGGTTTCCCTGCTGAAGGACTTGCCTTCTCCCACTCTCTTGCCTATCCCAGCTTCTATTCTACTGAGCACTGGGAAAGGATGAAGGGACAGTTGCTAGGGCTCTTTTTGCCCTCAACTCCATATGCCTCAAAGCCTGGGACAGAAGACTTGGGTTGAAATCCTGGCTCTGCTGTTTTACCTCCTACACAATCTTGGTCAAAACACTGACTTCTCTGGGTCTCAGTTTCTTCATCTGTACATTGGTAAGGGCAGGTAAAGTAAGTAATTCTAAGGCTCCTTCCAGCTATAAATCTGACCCTTGAATATAATCATGTGATTTGTTGTTGTTTAGTCATTTTCAGTCATGTCTGGCTTTTGGTGACCCCATTTGGTTTTTTTTTTTTTTTGGTTTTGCCATCTCCTCCATCAGTTCATCTGACAGATGAACAAACTGAGGCAAACAGTGTGAAATGACTTGTCTTGTCACACCACTAGTATCTAGGATCAGATTTGGACTCATAAAGATGATTCTTCCTGATTCCAAGCCCAGTGCTCTCAATACTGTGCCACCAACTGCCCATCATATGTGATACTTTCTCCTAAATGCCATAGTTTTAAAAATTCTTTTTATAGAGAAATTTTAAATGATTAATTAAAAAAGCTATAATAGGAAGAAATTTAAAAGGGCTCAGTTATTTCTAGTTGGGAGAAAAGAAGAGACTAGACCTCTTTTAGTCACATTTTCTAGCCCCTTGTCTGGATGGATATGTAATCAGCCCATGCTAAGATCATTGATTTAGAGCTGGAAAATAACAGAGATCATCTAGCTCAGTTCCCTGAGGAAGGAGACATAAGGTGACTTTCCCAAGGTCACATATCTAGTATGTGGCAGAGAAAAAAATTTGAACTCAGGTCCTCTGCAGCAATCTTTCCCCTTCTCCTGTTCCACCCCATCTTCCTTGTATGATATGAACTCAAGGTCCTTCACTATCTATGTGGTTACCCTTGCCTGAGCCCTCTTCAGCTGATCAGTACACAGAAGACTTTTGAGTGTTTCTATGATTACAAGATTTTGTGATCTTGAAACCAATCTGGTGATAGTAATCAATATCTTTGAACTGATAGAGCTGACCTTCATGCTACGGATGCAGAGTTCTTCACTGGGTCATATTGGAAGCTTTTCCATCTGATAGGACCTACCAGGACTCAACTCTGCTGGTACAGCCTTCGAAGACCCAAGGTGGTCCCCATGCAATTGTCACAGTGCTCCATTTTGTAAAGATTTTTTTTCATTTATTTCATTTCTTTTTTTGCAAGGCAATGGAGTTGAAATCCTGGCTCTGCTATTTGTGCCCAAGATCACACAGCTTAGGTAATTATTAAGCTTCTGAGGTTGGATTTGATCTCAGGTCCTCCAGACTCCAGGTCAGTGCTCTATCCACTGTGCCACTTAGTTATCCTCCATTTTGGAAAACTGACACAATTTCCATAGCAGCTTTGTTTTGTTGATGCTGTTATTCTTCAGGAATCTAGAAAAAAGAAGCTGTTCTCCAAATGCCTTAGCTTTTGACAAAGACAGGAGGGGCATGAGCAGCTTTTCTGGCATGGAGCCACGTCTCAGTATGGCTCCTGTCGAGGTTTTCTTGGACATCAGCGCAGGGAAAACAGGAGCGCCAGGTGGTTACCATGGTGACCGACTATGAGCCAAGACACATCACTCCCTCAAGGGAAGAACTTCATCTGTTCTGATAATGGGAAAGATCCCTGGATTTCTCCCAGGTCAATGTGTCCTATTCCTCTGTGCCCCAGATTTCTTCCCTGGAACCTTTGGAAAGTGACTGAGCCAGGCCACTCCTGGGCACATATTTTCTGTTAGGGGCAGCTAGATGGCACAGTGGATAGAGTACCAGCCCTGGAGTCAGGAGGACCTGACTGTAGATCCATCATGGATGTATGTGGGATCTGACTGTATGGTCACCAGGGATGTACAGAGGGCCACATGGTGGAACACGCACATATAGAGCATGTGAGCCCAGAGCGCATCCTAGGAGGGACCACTCACCCCATGATACTAAAGAGATGCTGATGTTTGGCATCTGTGCTGCCCTCTGCTACCCCTCCCTGAATAGCTGTTGTGCTTCCTCTGCCCCTTACTCACTGGACTTCATCGTGAGTTTTTAACCAGTCTTCCCTCTTTTCCATAAAAGGGGGAACAGACTCTGCCATCTCTCTTAGGTTAGAGCCAAGAGCCCAAGTTAGGCTCTTCTGGGATGACAGGGCTCTCCAATAACCACTCATTTGACTAGAGGACAGAAAGGGTCGAGTCTTTTTAGAACAACTAACTGGCTAATAGAGCCCACAAATTTCAGTTTCCTCTTCCAGCAACCTCTTCATCCTTTCCCCAAGCCTCTATCTGGCAAGATTAGAAAGTCACTTTGAGGAGAGCTCAGTGGCACAGTAGATAGAGCACCAGCCTTGGAGTCAGGAGGATCTGAGTTCAAATTCAGACTCAGACACTTAATAATTACCTAGCTGTGTGACCTTGGGAAAGTCACCTAATCCACTGACTTAAATAAACAAAATAAAATTTAAAAAAAAAGAAAGTCACTTTGAGGTCTTAAACAAATTGTTTTCTAAGCTCCGGCCAGTTCTTGAGAGTTAACCTACATTTCCCACCCCTCCCTAAATAATTTCCAGGTTAACTTTCCAGAGAGCCTCTGATCCTGCCATGTGGTGCGGAAAGCAGGAACAAATAATAATTACTGTTCTTTCAATCACTTTGTAAATATTATCTCATTTAACCCTTACAGGTACTATCTCCATCCTAAAGGTCAGGAAACTATAGCATCCAGGGTCAGGTGGGATGAGGTGACAAGCCCATCTCTGTGTAACTCAACTATTTTGTTCCAAATTCATACATGTCACATGCGTTTTCAGCCAGCCAAAAACCTCCAAAGCATGGAGCTGCCTTTGTATTATATTTCTTTGTATATGTGATAGTCCCCGCTCCTTTAAAGGGACTGTTTCTCTTGGGTATATTTCCAACGTCTACCATGGTGCCGTGCATATAGTGGAAACTCAATAGATGGCTGGCTGGCTCTGAATAGCTACTGCTACTCATCTGAGCACAGGGACCAAGGGCTGCTGAAGGTGGGCTGGGAAGCCGTTCCTGACAGGTGGCTAGAATTCCAAAGATGGGAAATTATAGAATTTCCATGCTGCCACATTCCCTCATTCAAAGGAACTGCTACATTCCTAATGTTACCCTTGGGCATTGTGCCCAAGGAATCTCTGGGAGGGAAAGCCAATTATTTTTGTAAACTTGCTTAGGAGCTGATGGAAAGAACTAGAATGATGACAAGCATGAGAAACAATATTTTCTTATCCTTTTCACTAACTTCTGCTGAGTAGAATTTCTCTCTCCATTATGCCCCTCTTCACTAATTTCCCCCAGACCTCAGAATAGACCTTGATAATCAACTACAAATGGGTAGTTAGGTGGCACAGAAGATAGAATGGCAGAATTTGGAATCGGGTTGTCCTGAGTTCAAATTCAGTTTCATACATTTGTGACTCTTTCTATGTCTCAGTATCCTCATCTGTTGTGAGGATCAAATAAGTTTATATAAATTAAGCACTTTGTAAACTGTAAAATTATCTATAAGTGCTAGCTATTATTATTATTATCATCATTATTATCATTAAACAAATCGGAACCTGAGAATTAACTGGGATCACCAATTGGAATGTCTGTCATTGACTTGATTAAGTTTGATAAGTCATTCCATCCTGAGGTAGTACAATGGATAAAGCGCTGAGTCTGGATTTAGAAGGACGAGTTCGAATCCAGTCTCAAATACTTATTAGCTGTCTGACCCTCTCTGGGTGAGTCCCCTAAGCAATCCATTCCTCAGTTTCCTCATCTGTAAAATGGGGATAATGATAACATTTCCTTTCTGGAGTTGGTGCAAGGATCAAATGTGCAAATATTTGTAAAGTGCTTAGTATAGAGCACAGTGTGCATGATGATCAGCTCCAAGGACCAGTGGCTACAGCTCCGGGTTCTTATTGGCCATCCCGGAAGGAATGAGAGAGTGCGGGGTTGGGGCAGGATCTCAAGATCATTCATTTAGAACTGGAAGGATCCTTTTCAGTCTTCACATTCTTCCACAGAGGCAGGGACTAGTTCGTTGATGTCCTTGCATTTCCAGAAAATGGCACTTAATCTCTGTGTTTTGGTTGCATCAGAAGACCTGAGTTCAAATTCTGATTTTGTCACTTATCCTCTCTGTGATCTAAAAAAGTCACTCACTGGGTCTCAGTTTCCTCATTCGTGAATGAGAGGTTTGGACTAATTGAATTCTAATATCTTTTCCAATGCCCAAATCTCAGATTTAACAGAAAAGGGGATGTGAGGAGGAGGTAGGGGTTTAAATACAAGCCAATTCTAGGCTGCAGAAGCCAAATGGCCCTTAGAATACAGAACAAGGGCTGAGGTTTTCCATCAATTCTTCAATGCAAAGCATTTCCAATAAGGTTGGATATTTTTCATCCATTTGAATGCTTGCTATCAAGAGCCATCCCATGGAGACCATTATCTTGGTGAAGGAAACATTTGTTCACCAGTTCCCATCTAAGTCCTAACACATTAGGAAGCTTAGAAAATGGATGCATGGTGAGATAAGTTGCTTGGAGAGATAAAGTGGAAAAAATTAAGGGAATTATTAAATTTTTCTTTAGAGGCAATGTGGTGATGGATTTGGGAAGATCTGGATTCAAATTCTGCCTTGACCCCAGCTAGGGTAAATCATTTGGGCAGTGTGTCTTCAGGCCTTAGTCTTATCAAGTAAGAGGAGATGTATTTTAAGAGAAAAAGAACTGGATTTGGAGCCAGAATACCTGCTTTGAATCCTAACTCTGAAACCTTAGACAAGTCATTTTTGTCTCTCTTGGCTTTCTCACCTGTAAAAAAGAGGAAAGTCAACTAGATTGTCTTTTAACTTCAAATCTATGATATTATCTAAAAGACAGATTGCAATTTTGTATTGGTGGCACATCAGGAGTTTTCTACTCTGCTGAAATTATACCATCTTTGTTTATTCATGCATCAATTAAAAATAATTGACAGGCCTTGAATGTCACACCATGGAATCTTAAAAACCAAAAAACTACTTGAATGTGGGTGAATTAGTTATAGTCAAAAGATTTGGGATCTGACAATTAGACATTTCCCATGTCATCACATAGAGGGCAAGATGACTTTCCCTGTCTGAAGACTGTATCTGATCTTTCCTGTGATAAATTAGGAGGGGACTAAAAAGCTACTCCATCATCTAGACATCCCTTCTATTCTCAGACTGTTGTGCAAAGTACAGTCTCCCCACTGGGCTGACCACAATTATCCAACTATGTCTGTCATTTCAGTCACGACATTCCCAAGCTCTGTCTCTCAGGGGGCTTTGGCCTCCTCTTGGCAGGATGCAAAGATGACTGTGTGCCAGTCAGGGCCATCTGGCTCCCAAGAATGCGCCATCTTGGATAGACACTTCTGTGCTTTGACACCGGCATAGCAAACAGCCTTGAGCAAGGAAGGCCGGGCACACTGGGGTGCAGAAAACAGGCCAAGATATTTTCAGATTCATAGTTCATACATTTTAATCTCTATTCTGAACTTGTGTTGAAAAACCTGTTGGACTGGAATGATCTGGAAGATTGAAAGGAAGGGCTGGCGAGGCAACCTGTGTGCTTGGCTTCCTTTACTCCTTCATCATCACACTGTTTTCCAATGTCCCCTTGTTACAAGGGGCATGTGTTTGAATGGTCACATTTCCAGACCCTTCCCACTGACCAGCACTCTTCTCATACCACTGGAGAGCAGACTTCAGTCTCCCCTAGAAGTGAGAATGAGTAAGAGGGGAGGAGAAATAGGAAATGAGCAGCTGACATAAATCAATCAAGTTTTCTTGGGGTTGGAGAAGGAATAGTAAATTTGTAAATCTACCTATGTAGATTTCAGCTTTTTAAAAAAAAATACTTATTTGTTTGTTTTTGCAATTATATATAGAGATAATTTTCAACTCTCATTTTTGTAAAGTTTGTTTCCTCCTGCCCATCCCTCCTCCCTACCCTGATATAGGTTATATACAGTCCTGTTACTCATATTTCCACATTGGCCACACTGTGGAAGAAGAATCAGAACAAAAAAGGAAAAATCATGAGAAGGAAAAAGAAAAAATCAAACTTAAAAAGGTGGATCTAGTCTGCTTTTATTTGCATTCACATTCCATAGTTTTCTCAGGATGTGGGTGGCATTTTCTATCACAAGTCTTTTAGAATTATCTTGGATCACTGTACTGCTGAGAAGAGCTAAGTCCATCACAGTTCCTCATAACACAAAGTTGCTGTTCAAGGGTCCAATGTTCTCCTCATTCTGCTCCCTTCTCCCAGCATCAGTTCATGTAAGTCTTTCCAAGGTTTTTCTGAAATCCACCCGTTCATTGTTTCTCATTGAACAATAATGTTCCATGGCATTCATATACCACCACTTTTCGGTTATTCCCCAATGGATGGGTATTCCCCCAATTTCTACCACAAAAAGAGCTGCCATGAATATTCTAGTACATATGGGCTTTACCCACCTTTTTGTGATATCTTTGGAAAACAAACCTAGATGTGGTTTTGTTGGGTGTCAAAGGGTATTTTTGCCTTTTGAGCATAGCTCCAAATTGTTCTCTAGAATAGTTGGATCAGTTCACAGCTCTACCAACAATGCATTAGTGTTCTAGTTTCCCCTTCAACATTTATCACTTCCCTTTTCTGTCATATTAGTCAATCCATTAGGAATAAGATGGTTCTTCAGAGTTGTTTTGATTTGCTTTTGCTGATTAATAAGAATTCGGCTTAAAAATTAAATCTGCTTTTCTGTAAGGCATTTGTTTGTGGTTTGTCTTGACTCTCTCAATCACTCATTCACTTTACCAACAGCTATGGGGTGGTTGGAAGGTTAATTGGGGCAGGGAGGGCAGCTAGGTGGCTCCTTGAAATCAAGGAGGCCCAACTTTCTGAGTTCATATTTGGCCTCAGATATTTACTGACTACGTGACTCTTGGCAAATCACTAAACCCCCATTTGCCTCAGTTTCTTCATCTATAAAATGAACTGGAGGAGAAACTAGCAAACCACTCCAGTGTCTTTGCCAAGAAAATCCCATGTAAGGTCACAAAGAGCTGGAGCCAAATAACAACAGCATTCTACCTACATATACATAGCTATTTCTATTACTACATACTTTTTTCACTTGGGAAGTTAACTGTTGGAAGATGAAGGTGCTGCAGAAAACATTTTAATGAGGAGTTGGGGTAGACTGTATTGTGAGGGAGGCACAGTAGCATCATGAGCCACAATCTGACCACAAGAATATTAATTTTGGGGGATGGGGCAATTTGCTCTTTAGAAGAGATTGTGATAGAGAATGGAGAGGCAAGGTGTTGGGGCCATGGTGGCCACCCTGAGAAAGTCAGCCAACCCTGCTTGATGGTGGAGCTCTGGAAGAAAATTCCCTTTTTTCCTTGGGCTGGGCTTCACTCTGAAATAATGTTAAGTTCTGGGTACTTTGAGTCCTTGCTTCCTCAGCACAGAGATTCCAAAATCCTAGAAGGTTTCCAGTACAATGAGATTTTTCAAAATTTTCAGTGTCATCACTTAGATGAAGAATATAGAACAAAGTCAAACAACAGGGGAAGGGGAAGAAAATAGACATTTATGTATCACTTAAAGAGCCAAGCACTTTAGAGGTATGATCTTATTTGATCCTCACAACATTCTTGGGAGGTAGTTATAATCCTCATTTTGCAGTTGAGGAAATTGAGGCAAATAGTGGGTAAGTGACTTACCTAGGGTTGCACAGTTAGTGTTTGAGCAGGATTTGAACTCAGATTTTCCTGACTCCAGGCCAAGCATTCTGGTCCAATTATGAACTTCCTTGATCTAGGACCTTGTGTCCTGAGTTCTGGCACATATCACTGTCAGAGCACCCAGGTCCAAATCCCACTTTCATAATTTACTATTATGGGTAGGTCATTAATCTTCTTTAGAGTCTAATGGCTTCATCTGTAAAAATGAGGAGGTATGAGTAGACGGCTTATCAAGTCCCTTCAAGAATTAAATCAGGGGGCGGCTAGGTGGTGCAGTAGATAAGAGCACCAGCCCTGGAGTCAGGAGGACCTGGGTTCAAATCCGGTCTCAGACACACTAGCTGTGTGGCCTTGGGCAAGCTACTTAACCCTGTTTGCCTTGCAAAAGCCTAAAAAAAAAGAGAATTAAATCAGAAATGTTGCTACAGTCAATTGTGTACATTTGAGGGGGCAAAAGAGATAAATTTGGTCAAAATGATAAAGGGATGAGTAGGTTTTCTAAGATATTTTTTAAAAAAGGTATCAATCATATTAAACTTGGGAAAATCAGTTCATTTAAAGGCATGTCCTGATTGGAAATAATTGGAATGATTTTCTTTTTATTGTGGCCTTTCTGACTCAATGTACTCTTTTTTTTTTTATAAATTCAATGTACTCTTGATGTGACCTTAACTCTATGAGTGATGTAGGTGGGCAAGTTTAAGACCAAGAAGACATTTCCCATGCTGAAAAGTGTTCTGCTCCTACATTTCTGCATCTAGGATGGAGATGCAGTAGAACGAAGAAAAGGAGATGAAAAGGAGGAGGGAGAGAAGGAAGAAAAAGAAAAGGAAAAGAGGAAGAGATGGAGGAGTAGAGAAGGAAGAAGAGGAGGAGGAAGAAGAAAGGGAGAGAAGGAAGAGGAGGAAACATGAATGGAGGAAGGGGAAGAGAAGAAGGAGGTGGAGGAAGAGGAGGAAAGTCTGGGTCCCAGTTGAGAACCAGCAAAGGGCTTTCAGTGGTTTTAAGTGTTCTATCCACTATACTACTAACTGATAAGATACTAATAGGAGATGAAACTGGACAGGATCATTCAGGATTTGGAGACCACCATGTTCGGACTCTCCAATTCCTTGGCCAAGACCTAATTCCCACCTTGCTGATTTCCTCTCTCTCTCTCTGACTTCTCCCTCCTGTTCCTTTGTCCACCCTTGAGGTTCCCTTTCATTCTCAATGATTCTTGTGGAATCACATCCTATCATCTGTCTAACTTGTGACGAAAAGGGAATAGACAGTTGGAGGCCTGCCAGACTGTGCAGAGAGTCAACACTTCCCCATGAAAAGATAGAAGGTTGGCCTACTTAAAAGGTGAGATGCAAATGACTAAATTTAGGGACTTGCAAAGAGACAGATAACCATCTCTGTTCCAGTTGCACAATTCCCTTCCCTCCCCACCCCTCTTTAAGGTACCATGGCCACCAGGGCCAAAGTCAATAAAATTGCTACCATTGGGAGACACGAAGGAAAAAAAACCTGAGAGTTTTAGAACATCTGCAGGGTCACAGTGATACAGTGGATAGAATATCAGTCCAGGAATCTGAAAAACTCATCTTCCTGAGTTCAAATCCAGCCTCAGACACCTACTAGTTGTATGAGCCTGGGCAAGTTACTTTGCCTTGTTTGACTCAGTTTCTTCAATGGTAAAATAAGCTGGAGAAGGATATGGCAAACCATTCCAGAATCTTTGCTAAGAAAACCCTGAAGAGTCAGACATAACTGAAAACTATCCAACAACAAAAAGTCACAAGGGGAGGGATGAAAAGCACTGGAAAATGAAGACACAATCCTAGTGGAAGGGAGTTGGTTCTGGATGTAGCCTGTTGGGCAATTAGCTGGAGTCATTGTCCCAAAATCTTTACCCAATTTTTGCTTCCCTTTGTTACTCTGTCTACATATTTCCTAATTAAAGGAGCTTTGGGGTCACAAAAGTGTCTCTTTTTAAGAAAGAAAGAAAAAAGAAGGAAAAGTAAAGAGAAGAAGAAAAAGGAAGAAAGGAAGGAAAGAAGGGAAGAAGGGAGGAAGGGAGGAAGGGAGGGAGGGAGGGAAGGAAGGAAGGAAGGAAGGAAGGAAGGAAGGAAGGAAGGAAGGAAGGAAGGAAGGAAGGAAGGAAGGAAGGAAGGAGGGAGGGAGGGAGGGAGGGAGGGAGGGAAGGAAGGGAGGAAGGGAGGGAGGAAGGAAGGGGAGGGAGGAAGGAAGGAGGGAAAGAAGGAAGGAAGGAAGGGAGGAAGGAAGGGAGGGAAGAAGTAAGGCAGCTAGAGAAGTAGGTTGGTTATTAGTAGGAAACTAAGAAACTAAGGCTGAAATTTGAAACTGTGCCCAAAGGTCTATAATTTTGTCCATATCCTTTGTTCTAATACAACTGCTAGATTTGTAGCCCAAATAGGTTTTTTAAAAGGCAGGGGGAGAAGAGAACCCATTTGTACAAAAATATTCGTAGCCGCTCTTCTTTGTGGTGGCTAAGAATTGGAAATTGAGAGCATGACCATCAATTAGGGAATGGCTAAACATGTTGTAGCATATAATTGTCATGGAATATCATTGTGCTCTAAGACATGACAAGCAGAATGATTTCAGAAAAGCCCGAAAAGATTTACATGAAGTCATAAGAGAAGTGAGCAGAACCTAGGAGAATACTGTACATGGTAACAGCAATAGGGTGCACCTATTGACTGTGAATGACTTAACTATTCTTAGCAATATATGGATCCAAGACAATCCTGAAGGACTCACAATGAAAAATGTGATCTGCCTCCAGAGAAAGAACTGATGGCATCTGTATACATACTGCAACATATTCTTTTTTTTCTTCCTTCCTCCCTCCCTCCCTCCCTCTCTCCCTTCCTTCTTTCCCCACTCTTTCTTGTTCAGGTTTCTTGTACAAAATGACTCATATGGAAATGTTTTACACGGTTACATATACAACTGAATTGGGACTCAGGAAGACCAGTCTTTCAAATTCCTGGACCGGTACTCTATCCACTGCATCACAGTATGCTGTGACCCTGCAGATGCTCTATATCAGATTGCTTATTGTCTCAGGAAGAGGAAAAGGGGAAGGAGGGAAGGATAGAATTTAGAATTCAAAACTTTAAATAAAAACAAAGGTTAGAAATTGTTTTTATAGGGCGGCTAGGTGGTGTAGTGGATAAAGCACTGGCCTTGGAGTCAGGAGTACCTGGCTTCAAATCCGGTCTCAGACACTTAATAATGACTTAGCTGTGTGGCCTTAGGCAAGCCACTTAACCCCATTTGCCTTGCAAAAAAAAACCCTAAAAATGTTTTTATGTGTAATTGTGGAAAATGAAATATTGTTTTAAAAAGAAAGAAATTGAGGTCAAGAAAGGTTAAGGGAGGGCCAGCTAGGTGGCTCAGTGGATAGAGCACCTACCCTGTAGTCAGAAGGATCTGAGTTTAAATATGACCTCAGACACTTAATAATAACCTAGCTGTGTGACCTTGGGCAAGTCACTTAATCCCACAGCCTTGCAAAAAACCAAAATAAAAGTTAAGGAAATTGCATAGGGTCACAAAGCTACTAGAATTTGAAGTTAACTCTTTCAGGTTATAAGTCCAACACTCTCTCCATTGCCCCTCTAGCATCCTGGGATCATCCACTCCACTTTTTCTCCTTCAGTATGGATAGTGGACAGAACTGAGAGTCCAAATAATTGCCTCAAACCCTGCTACCTCAGAGCCGTGTAACCGGAGGCGAGGCAGATCTCTGTTTGTCTCAGCCTCCTCCTCTGTCCAATAAGGATAATAACACATCTCGTTCCCAGAGTCGTCGTGAGAACCAAAATGAATGGAAGACACATAACTAGAACAGAATATTATAGTTGTTACCATCATTATTGTTGCTGTGGATGTTGCTATTATTTTATTCCTCATTTTCATGTCACGGAACCTCTCTCTCAAGCTGCCACTCAAGATCTTTTCTGATAGTCCCAGATTATTAGTCTTTATCCCACGGTGAATTCTCCCACCTAGACTCCTATATATTTACTTCATATATACTTTTTATTTTGTTTACCTATGTAGAGGTTATGGCTGTTGAACCCCTCCCCAATGAACCTACCACAGCACTTGGCAAACAGCTGATACTTAATAAATCCTTGCTCACTGCATGAACTGAATCCAATGATGAAAAGGAGGTGGAAGACCTGTCCTTGGCAGATACTGAGGGAGGTCAGCCCTCGCCTTGGGGGAGCAGTGGCTAGAACACCAGCCTTGGGGTCAAATCCAATCTTAGACACTTAACATTTATGAGCTGTGTGGTTTGGAGCAAGTCACTTCACCCTGACTGCCTGCATCCAGGGTCATCTCCATCATTCTGATCCATCTCTGGCCACTGGACCCAGATGGCTCTGGAGGAGAAAGTGGGCCTGGTGACTTTGTGTAGCCCCCCTCACCTCCCTGATGTCACTGTCATTATGGTCTTCCTCCAGAATGAAGGAAAAATGACTGGGGTCAATTGTTCTTCCATCATCAAAGAAGACCATGCCATCAACTGACTGATGGCTGGACTTGAGAGGGGAATGTTGAGCAAAGAGCCCTCTGACTGCCTGTTCCAGAACCTTCCTCACCCGTGGCCTGATCTGGTAGGAAGCAGGACTTCTGGGAATGAGTCTTTGCCCTTTAGGATGTGGGTCCCTCCCATACCAGGGAGGTACTCTGGCATCCCAGCAATGCCAGGCTCCCCCATTAGTGGGTGAACAATTCAGCGCTTGCATCAACCGTGCCATTCCCTTTTTCCAACTTGCAAGCTGCTCTGCCAGAGATTCCTGCTGCTCTCAGAGCCCATAAACACGCGCCCTCGAATCTGAAGTCGGTGCCAATGTCTGCCTCCAGAAGGCCGAGGGCATTTTTTACCAATGACACAGAGTGTCTGAAAGTGAAGTCTTCTCCCTCAGCGCCTGCCCATTTATGAGAAATAGAGAAGCCCGCCTCTGAAGGCGTCTACATGAAGTCGCTCCAAGTCCTTTCCTCCTGCCAAGAGCCTCCTCTCTGCATTTGGCAGCCTTTCTTCAAACAAAGAAAACAGCTTGAAGGGAAGTGGGGGCCTGCAGCTGTGGCGAACACTCATCCTCTCTATGAACACCGAAGAAAGATGAACTTCGACGTCCCCTGCTCCAAGAGTTGCTTCCCTATAGATTTGATTTTAAAGTCAGTCATGTCTGATTTGGGTGGGAGACTAGAATTTCCACCCTCAGTTTCCCAAATGGGGAAAAAAACCAAACAACTCAAACCCTACAGAGTTCGGCTTAGCAAGATGAAGTCTCTTCATGTATTCAGTCACTCCTTATTTATTAAGTGTCTAATAATACTAATGATAGCTAGCATTTATAGAGAGATTTCAGGTTTGCAAGGTTCTTTAGCGTTTGCTAAGTATTTTATAAGTATCCACTCATTTGAGTCTCACAACAACCAGGAAATAGGTCCTATTATTATCCCCGTTTTAACAGAAGATAATAATTTATGATATTATTATTATTATAAGAGATAATAAGAGATTGAGAGATTAAGGGACTTGTCCAAGGTCACACAGCCATCCAGGCTGGATTTGAACTCGGACTTTCCTGCTTATTTTTAATACTCTTAGTTACTGTTACAATAATAAAAACGGTATCTATTTATCCTGGGGAAAATGTATGCTATGCATCAGTGAATAGAGAAAAGGGTTTGAAGCAAATAATTATCTTTATCAGCCTTCAGTCCCCTTTCCCTTGCCTTTTCATATGCAAATATTACTGAAGGGGAACAAGAAGGGCCTCATGGGGGAGCAGGCACAGGGGACAGAAGTGGACTGTAGTGGGCGGGGTGGGGGGGTGGGAGAGGGATGAATAACATATAATAAACCTGGTAAGTGAAGAAGGGAGAATTTAGACTCAGAGTTTTATCTTAGAAACAAGTGGAGTCTCCAGAACTGGATGGATCAACTCTATTTTGTTGTTTCTGGAGGGCTAAGGCCTCTTAGTGTTTTTGTATTTGTTGATAATTGCTAATAAAAAATAAAATTGAATTAAAAAGAAATCTAATTTAGAAAAAAAGATCCAGTCAGAGTGTTGGATTTCTTTCATCTTCTGGCATTGATCAGATGAGTGGGGGCTCCAATCCTAATGTCAATTTTATACAGCTATAAAAGAGGAAGGGGGGGAGATCAGCTAACGGTTCCCAACACTCTGGAATGGGCATGCTCAAAGGGGGGATGCACATCTGCTGCTATCCCAGCCACTTTCCCAAAGATCCCGAGGATACAGCAGTTCCCCTCTTTAAGGGAACTACTAGAAATATGTTTCTCAAGACAGGTCACTCCTAGGATCTCACCCTTCTGCTTTAAAGGGACCCATAAAAATCACCCTAAACACAGCATTAAAATATCTCCTGGGGGAAAATAAACCCCAGACATGTGAATGAACCACATCCCAGAAATAGAATCCTGTGAAGTCTAGCCAGTGATGAGCTTGATTTCCTAGGTTTCCTTCCTTAGGATGGCTTTGCCTATAGTCTGGTCCCCACAACCCCTGAGGTCCTTTCTTCCCAGGAGCACATGGGTTAAAACAGAAGGTTTTAGACAGTAGAAGGCCATTGAATTCTCCGTCTCCTCATTAACAATATTTTTGTCTGCCTTTTAAAAAATTAGAATGATTTTCACAAAAACATCTTTTCTCTTTTAAGAGTAAGTAGGGGGGAGGAGCCAAGGCAGCAAGGTGGCTCAAGGGATAGAGCATCAGCTCTGGAGTCAGGATGACCTGAGTCCAAATTAGACCTCAGACACTTAATAATTACCTAGTTGTGTGACCTTGGGCAAGTCACTTAACCCCATTGCCTTGCAAAAACCAATTTAAAAAAAAGAGTAAAAAAGGGTTGTTAAGAAAATGGCTCACACTGAAGATTCCGATCCAAGATCTTTCCAAAATGTCAGTTTCTCAACCGTACAAATTATGAACAAATCCTTCTACCAGGGACCCAACTCAGAATATTATTTTTCCACCAGAGATATGGCCCTAGTGAGAGAAAAATAACATGGGGGCAGGGGGAGAATTAGGATTTTGTCCTGGAGAAGCAACACCTTCTAAAAGTGCCCATCACCCCATGCGTTATATCCTTGGGATTCTATGCGAATAATCTCCTCCAGGATGATCATGGTAAGCTATACACCAAAAAAGGTGGAAGGCATTCCCCAACAGAAATCTACCCACAGTTGGACGATCCGGGGAGTGACCACCACACATCCTGCAACTATTTTCCCCCAAGCAGGATTATTCTTAGCTCTGGATTTTGCCTCCCATTGTTCAAAAAAATGCCAATGTCTGCTAAGATGCTCAGCTTTATGGGGTGAAGAAACCAGCTCAATTCCAAGAGAAAATTGAAATAAGGACTGAGTATAACACCAGAACGGTTATTTTGAATAGAAATAGCCTAGTTATTATGTTTTAATTTGCTTTTATTTAGTTTTTCCTTGATGCTAGAAGGGTTTAAAATAGTTCATGTCTTCTTTTCTGCATCACACAGATGATGAATTATTAAGAAGCCATTTGGTCAATGAAAATGAAAGACACAACAATCCCACCTTCAGGAAAGGGGCTTGGATAGTGTCCAGCTAGTGTACGCTTCAGTGACACGGCTTCCAGGAAATCAAGGCAAACCCATCCCGTAAGAGGAATGCGATCCTTCTGAGGGACTCGATGGGGAAACTGCTGCTGAGGAGTCATCTGGAGAGCCAGGAGTCATTCTATTCTCCATGGGCTGGACAGCTTTTGACCATCTAGTCTACCTTCTGCGATGGATGCACCGTTGTCCAGTGCTTGGTTTCAGGGATCCTATGTTTCTCCAGGTCTCTTTGCCATAGGACCGGACTTGTGGGTAGTCCCCAAGCTTCTTCATTTAGAACCAAAGATGTTTCTCAGATGTCACCAGCCTTTGGTCTCTGTTCAGAGTCAGATCCAGCCCTCAGCCACATTGTCTGTCATTGCTATCCATCCCCCTTTCTCATGATTCCACTCTGACTTTGTCTTTCCCCAGGCAGTTTAGACTTGAAGGCTCAAGAGCATCGAGTTAGAGGGACCTTCTGCATTATCAACGTAGGCATCTAGAGTCAGAAATGCAGAGTCCAGCTGGCACAACCCCCCTTCTTTGACAGTTGAGGAAACCAGATCCATTGAAATGAAGTGACTTGTCCATGGCCACGTGGCAGTGACCTAGCTGCCCATCAGACTCTCAAAGTCAGGTTCTTTTACTTTTTAGTCCAGTCCTCTTTTCATAGAACCATAATGCCTCCTCAATGACCTCAAGTGGGTGGTTTTCTTCCTCCAATAGTTTTTTTTAGTTGAATTTTTAGCAATTAATTTATTCAATATTTGTTAAATGTCTAATCAGGTCAACAAGTCAACAAACGTTTATTAAGCACCTACTATGTGACTGGGGAAACAAAGAAAGACAAAAATGGATGCTATCCTCAAGGAGCTCTGAAAAGAGAGCAGACTAAGAAAGGAGGAAGGTGAGGAAGACAGCCAGGGCAAAGACATGGTAGGGAGTCAGCAGCCTGGTGGAGGACTACCAAGAGAGGCCTCACAAGAGAGCCTGGTGGAGTACTGGGAAGGGAGTAAAGTGAGAGGAGAATGGAAAGGTGGGAAGGGGGAGGCTGGGGAGGGGCTTTCCTGGTTGATCCTAGAAATAGCCGGGGCCCAGTGGGGTTCATTGAGTGGGGGAGAAAAGCCATCAGACTTGTGGTTTAGAAAGATGGATCAGGCTCCTGAGTAATTGGCCCAAATGGGGTCTGGAAGAGTTGAACACACTTGAAATGATTCAGCAACAACATAGCGAGGCACATGTATGTTAACACACAAGGATATGTGTGTAAGTGTGCATATATGAATATGTATGAGTGTGTGCATGTGTAGTCCCAAAATACAAAAACTTATTTTTCTTGAATTTTGAATTTCAGACAATTCGATCAGCATTGACCAATGCTACTAAATTCATTGTGCTTGGAACTGAAGAGATGGAAAGGACACAAAGTTTATCCTGATGACTTTAGAACTCAAGAAGGGAATCAGAGAAAGACATCATCTAAGACTGTGCCTCAGGGGAAATCACGCTGTATTGGAATCAGGGAAGACCTCCTGTATGAAATGGGCTCTGCGTTATCATTAAAGCATCTTTGGAAGTAAGTGGGTCAAGAGAAGAAATTAGGACATTGCAGGTCCAGAGAATCATATGAAAAAAGACCCTTCATGCCGGGAGAACTCAGGACACATTTAGGAAGTGGAGAGTGATTCAGTTCGGATGGGGCATTTATTAAGCAGGCATTGTATCTTGGGCTCATTGCCAGGGACAATTACTCTGTGGTCATAGTGGATTTTAAGTTTGAGTCAGAAAGACAGAAGTTCAAAACTAGTTTCATACACTTAGCATGTGATTCTGGGGCAAAGTAAACTGCCTGCTTCAGTTTCCTTATCTGAAAAATGGGGTTAATGATAGTATCCACTTTCTAGGTTGTTATGAGGATCAAATAAGAGAATAATTATAAAGCATTGTGTGCAAATAAATATTAACTGTTATTATTATTAACCACATACAAACAAGACAGTTCCTATCTTCAAGGAGCTTATGAGAAAGGGAGTTGGCATATTATTCAACTTAAGTCCACCCTCTAAAGCTACTTTTTCTGTATTTTTGCATTTATTTATCCGAGTTCCGAGTACACGTTGCATCCGCCTCTGCCTCTTCCCCCTTGCTCCCCTTCCCTGAATTATGTAAGCTTTTGAGGACGAGGATAGCTTCATTTTTGTCTTTATATTCCTAGCACCAGACTGGCACAAATACACACACACACACACACACACACACACACACACACACCTGCTTAATAAACACCTGTTCAACTGACTTGAGTGCAGAGATTTAAGGATCATGGAGATCTTTGGATGCTGGCAAAGGAATAGACAATAGGGAGCCCTGGGAGATTTTAGAGAGGAGTGACATGTCTAAATGAATGAATGGGGAAAGTGATGGACTGGAGTGTGGAGTAAGTGGAAGGAAAGGAGCCTTGTTAGGGTACTGTGGACAAGAGAGATTGTGGTGAGGGTCTGGATTAGGATATAGTCAGTGGGCCCTATTGGAAAGAGTCCAGAAGACTTGGATTCAAATCCTTTGTCAGACACTTACTAGTTATATGACCCAGGGCAAATTACTTGGCATTTCTGAGCCTCTCATCTGTGAAAAGGGGATAATGACACCCACGCTCTCAGCAAGTTTTACAGAACTTTTTAATGTGAGTTGGTATTGCTGTGGGGGTGGTCATGGGAAGTAAGAGGAGGGGATGGATGTTTGTAGAGAGATAACATTAAAGCATTACTAGCTGGATCTTTCAAATATGGTCTTAAAGAATTGGTGCAAAGTCTGTGATCAATGTTCACAGTGAGCCATGTGGTATCCGATTCATGCTTCCTTCCAACTGCTCTTCTCTCCCCACTGGGGGCAGGGAGGGAAGCACGGCTTCAATTTATAAGATGTATTTGGAAGAGGAAACAGGCACCACACCACCCCTAATTTCTCCACCTTCCCAGCAGGGCAGGCACTAGGAGTATTTATAAAACCCTGATAGGATGGGAGACTTCCCAGCCTATCTACAGATCTGTAGCCTCCTTCTCTGAGCCAAAGGGTTGGCTCATCACCTCTTATTGGCCCATAGTCAAAGGTGGTCAATCTTCCATCCATCACCGATAACAACCATCATCTGTTGTCCTTAAATACCATAGCTAAACTCCACCTTCGAAGGCTGGAATGGTGACCCAGTTACTAACATTACATTCCAGTCACTCCCTTGTTTCCACAGTTCTAGGTGGTGCAGTGGATAGGGCAGGAGGACCAGAGTTCAAATCTAGTTTCAGATGATTCCAAAGGAAAAAGTGAGACTGGGGGCTTAGCACAGTACTCCCCCCCCCCCCCCCCCGCTCCAATCCACTTTATGTACATGTCTTGAGAGTGAATGACATCACCAAAGTTATGAAGGTAGAGAAGGAAGAGAAGAGGGCCAAGGAGAGACCCCTGGGGAATGAGAAGGGTGTGAGATCAAATCTGGGAGATCGCCTTAGGAAGGAGCACAGTGGCTGTGGGATCTCTGCTTTATCAGAACTCTAGTTTAGGTCTTTTTGTTCAACGTGTCACACTTGCATATGAGGTGTCTAATGCATTTGTGAGGTAATAACATTCTTCATGCTGTTTAATGGCCTTTGAATAGGACCCTGAAAATTTTATGAAACCCATAAGCCCAGTGGAAGGGCTCTGTTCAAATTCAATCTGCTTATATGGGATGAATTGATGGAATTACATATTTCTCCCTTCCCATTAGCTTCCAAATATTTATGATGAATTTGATTGAACTCCCTAAAGAGTTTATGTAAAGAATAGCAGGGCTGACGGGAAGCTACCAAATTGACTATTTCTTGGTAAATGATGTATGTCAAGAAACATTCTCATTTTGTGGTTTATGTCTTCTTTATTATATAATTTTTTTAAAGAGCAGGGAGATTTCAACCTGGAGGGGCATTCGGAATCTAATGGAGAGGGCACCAGACTTGGGGTCATGAGACCTAAGTTCAAATACCACCTTGACCCTTAGTAGCCATGTGATGGCTGGTAATAATGACAACGATGATGCCATTGTTTATAGAACATTTGTGATTTACAAAGCACTTTACATCTTGTCTGATTTGATTCTCCCAGTCCTGTGGGAGTAGATACTATTGGAGGGACTAGAACATAGAGCATCTCTGGGGTTCTTGTTCTGGAAAAGGTGTGATGATGACATGTAATAGAAATACCTTAGAAAGTCTGGAGAGTGTGTAGACATACTGGTTCAGGTTTGCTAAGCATGTGCTTAGGAAAAGACTTTTTAATTGGCTGAATAGCTAAAACTGGGGTGAGGGGGTGGGAGAGGGAGCTTCCACAGACATGTTTGCCAAACTTGATATAAGGAGAGAAGTCTCAGGTCTTCTCTTTCCAAGGCTAACCTGTATCTCATGAAAAGGGGATTTAGTTTTTTGACTCAATTTATTATGTTAGGTAAAGAACCTTAATCTTGGGGCTCTGACCCTGTCAGTTTAGGAGGACAGCTCTCTGTACATCTGAACATCCAGGGGTCTTAAGAGTCAAGGCCAAACTAAGATTTTGCCAGAGTTAACAGGTTAAGAAAGCTGCATTTGGATGTAAGCTTGGTGTGACTAATTCTATCTAGAAACAGTGCTAAATCTGGGCCCACTCAAAGATCAAAGTGTTTTAGAGTGCAGTTTCTCCTAATGCTGTTGGGGGGAATGTTCATATTTTTGTCCTTTCTATATCTTTGAGGTAGAGATGTATGTGTAAAAAAAATGAACCTTTTGGGTGCTCATCATTTACTGTAGGTAATAATGTTGGGAACATCACTGATGGGGGTTTGAGCCCATCGAATTAGAGAAGTACCCCAAACCCTACAGGGGTACCCCTAGAGCCCTAAGAGTGGGATCAGAGTATATTCACTGTATCCCATTTTACACATGAGGAGTCTGGTGCTGAAAGACATGACTTACTCAGGGTCACCCAGTTAGTGTCTGAGGCAAGATTTGAACTCAGGTTTTCTCTATCCTCTATGCCACTTCACTGCCTTAAAGAATCCTCATATGTCATAACATTTGTTCCAGAGGCCACAGGAAACAAGAAAGTCTTTTTGAAAAAGAAAGAGAGACAGTGAGACCACCTTAGGGAGAAAATTCAGATTGGAGAGGGGAAGCCATTGGAAGTAGGAAGACGGATGAGCAGGTTATTATAATGGACCAAGTGATAGTGATGGGAAGAGGGCAGGGACTGTGTGAGTAGAGGGAAAGGGATGAGTATAAGGGATGTCATGAAGGAAGAATGACGAGATTTGGCAACTGATTACAGACTCATCAGATCACAGACGGAGAGCAGGAACCAATCTCACAGTTGGCAAGTCTATCCCCTTATTTTACAGATGGGAAAATAGAGAGGGTGGGGAAGAGATTGACCTATGATCACACAAGTAATAAAGGGTCAGAGTCAGGATTTAAACCCAGAACCATTGACTCAAAAATTGCAGAGTTTAATGGAGAAGTTTTGAACTTGGGTGGCTGGGAGGATTTCAACAGAAACAGCCAAGTTTGGAGGGTGGTTGGATTTAGGAGAAGCTCAGTTTTGTGTATGGTGGCTCCAACCACTACCCCAGCTGAGAACCTAGAAACCCAATGCCCAGTTCAATACTCTACAGATCACAGAGAAGCTTATAAAGCTGAACTAGATGTTTGACTCTCTATCTTTTTGGTTGTTTTTTTCTGTTCTTCAAAAAACAAGCCAACTCCAGAGAATCACTAGAGTCAAGAGAAAGAAGTCTTTCTTCTCAGTTCCAGAAACTTTTCTTTGGGTTCTGCCTAAGAAATGAAAACAATAAAGGTAATGAAACTAAGTCGCCTTAGGAAGGGAAGGTCCCCCATCAGTGTTGGGTGATGAGTGAGAGCCTCAGGAAATTGTTCTTAGCAATGAAAATAGCAACACTGCACATTCTTGTGGCACTCTATATTTTACAAAAGTCCCCCTCCCTTTCCCCATCCATGATCTCATTTAATTCTTATAAACAATGCTTTGAAGTAGATAGGGCAGGTGTTCTTATTAGCTTTTAACAGATGAAGAGATTGTGTCCCAAGGAACTTAGGTGGTCTGCCAAAAACCTGTTGGCTGAGATGGGATCAGCACCACAGCTCTGATCTCCTTTTGCTGACATATCTATGTATGAGGTGGTTTTAAGATCCAAGTTTTCTGTTTGTTAAGAGATGTAATCCCTCTTTCCTTCTTATTTCCTCTGTGCACTTTAAAGCCCTGGATTCTTACTGGAAAGTCTACTAATTACTCCCTCACTGACATTCATTATGGTTTGTCCAGGTTTCTATTTATTGAGCCAGAGAAAGATAAATAGCTTAGGTATCATTACTCCTTTGTCCCCCATCTCTCAACTCAAAACATCATTTGAAATGCAATTCAATTTAATAAATACTTCCCATGTGCAACCACAAAAAAAAGTGGGGAAAGCTAACATTTAAAGATGGGGGGTTTTGCATATATTATCTATGTGAATTCCAATACCAAGTGAGGTACGTTCTATTGTTATTCCATTTTGTAGGTGAGGGACCCTAGTTTGAACAAGGTCACGTGATTTTACCTACAGCAAGATTCAAATTCGGGTCTTTCTAGGTCCAAGTCTGGCACTCTCTTCTCTACACCATCTAACTGCCTCTACAAAACCCAAACCAGCATCTATTAAACACCTCTTGATAGCCAGATGTTCCTAGGAGCTTGCATTCTATTGGGGGGTTCAAAAACAGCAAATATTTGCTTATTGGTTGATAAGATTCCATTTTTGTGGGTTATTCACCGCCTTTTCCCTGATTCATTATTTTCCCCAAATGTCTGTTTGAACTAGAAACCAGGTCAATGGTTTAAGTTTCAGTGATTCTCAAACTAAGTAAAAACGAATAGGGTTTTTCAAAAAAAACCAGAGACAGCAGAGAAGCTGAAGAATGATTTTCTTTTGCTTTCATAAAATGAAACTAAAAAGGATCCATGCACTGGTGAAAGACGGGAGAGGGGAGAGAAGGAAAGAGAAGGATGTCTGAGTGGATAAATGATCCCTAATTAGGTTGTTTGAACATACGTAAAAGTCATAGCTTTGAGAACTTGCCAAACAGTTAAATCACATACTGTTTAAAAACAAGTTTTGGATACTTTTTGTTCTAGGTTTACAGTCATTTCTGGAAATAGCCCCTCCCACATAGACTCCTTCCTCATAAAAACAATAACAAAAACAAAAAAGGAAGGAAAAATATATCCCCGCATATATGTCGCTGGGCCTCAGGAGTCCTGCACCTCTCTGCTGTGAGAAGGAAGGTATATAAAGCTACATAGTCTAAGAAGAGACCAATTTTCTTCAGCCCTGCATCTTGGTTATAGTAAAGGTCATTTATATCTGAATCCATTGGGTAAGCCACTTAAGCCATTCTCACCCAGGGTCAGGAACACCAATCCCAAATGTCAGAGGCCGAAATGAGCAGAAATCACACTCAGGTGTGAAGTCAGAGGTCCCTGGTTCAGGTGACAACCCTGGTTTAAATTCTTTGCTATCTTTGTGATCTTAAGGTCTATGGGCCTCAGTTTCCTCATCTGTAAAATGAAGGAGCAGAACAGATGACTTCTGGGGTTCCTTAAGCTCTATGTCTTGTGAATAAAGAGTCTGGGTGGAGTCTCCAAGTTGGGACCAGAAACACAGAGATCAGGAATAGGGATTCTGGTCAGTAATGCAGAAAAGGAGAAATCAGTCCTTAAGTCAGTGTTTATATCCAGGCAAGTGGGGGCAGGGTAGGAAGCAGCCTCATGTTTCACTCTCACAGGCTGGAACAGGATTGGGCTCTCTCTTGGAGGAGAGAGCACCTGAGGGCTTGATGAGCCTGCATCATCACCTGATAGTGTCTCCTCCTCCTCCTCCTTCTCCATCCCAACTATCTGCTTAACTCCTGCATAGCTGGACCACATTTCTCTTCTCTAAAGCTTATCGGAGGTTCCTGAAGACATTGCTTTCCCTAAGAGGAATTTAAAAAATTGGTTTTTTCCTTTCATGCCACCCTGATTCTGCTCCTTCCCACTGGACCTCAGAGTCTATAACCTAAAAAAAAAAAAAAAATCTAAAATGCAATTTTGAAACGCCTGCTCGAATATGCTGTTTTCATCACTATGTATCTGTGAGTCAACTCACAGTTTCCCATATCTAACCAGCCCCAGATAGTCATCACGCTTCAACCAAGCCACCTTCATGACACAGTCTGCCATCCACCTCTGACTCTGGGACCATAATTAAATCAATACCACTATTATTGTAGACAAGGGCATGGCAACTGATTGTCTTTTGGCTACACTCATCATCCCAGTCTGATACTCCCAGACACTTACTGTCTTCCACCGTTAGACTGTAAGCTCCCTGAAGGCTGATACTGTAATTATTTTGTGTTGCATTCCTACCATTTGACATAGATTCTGGCCATTGGAAAGTGCTTAATAAAAGTTTGTTCATTCATTCAAATGAGAAATTCTGTTGTTCTTCTGGAAAGAGGAGTCATTGAGTTGAGTGATCGATTATGTCACCCCACTTACAGCAGGTGGCTAGAATCTAGGTTCTGGTTCCTTAACCAGGTGAGAACACATCTCAATTAATTAATCAAAGACCTTAGCCTAGGTATGAAAAGTCCATGGAAAGCCATAGAATGGACTGGAATGACAACAACAAGAAGTGTTTTGGTTGGTTGATGCTCTTGGTCATCCCCTCGGCTTGAATCAAACCAGAAGTTAGTTCAAAACCTAGGAGATTTGGAGCAAGTGGTGAGCCAGGGGAAAATATTGCAGCCAACCCCTTCACAAAGAATCAGTTGGGGTGGGGGAGAATGAAGGAAGATAATTATTTGGCCCCAACCTAAGCCTTCTCCTCACCCTGTGTCATTGGTTGGAGGAATTAAAATTTTACATTGATGTTTAGGCGGTGTCCCTGGAATAGTAGTAATGATACTGTGATGTCTGATGGGGAACCTAGAATTTGCTGGACACTGAGGCAATTCTAGGCTCTTTATGGAGCTCTAAGAAAAGCTCTACCATCCTTATAGGCAATTTCATAAAAGTCCCACTAAGCAGAGGAAAAGACTGACTTCCAGTGACCAGGAGCTTCTTATCCTTTGCCAAATGCATTCTTTTAATTTGACCACATTTTCTCCTGGGTTCTATGATGGGAGGAATTATGATCACAGATCTGGGGGAGCATATTTTGTGTCAACTATACCACGAGAGTACATATTCATTTCTGAAAACTCATTAAGTTTGTCTGACTAATTTATATCAACTAGTAATTGAAAAGAGGAGCACACAGATGGGGGCTCATGAGCTATATTATAAGAAAGATATCCATATCTCTACCCCTATAGAAGCCCGGGGAGGGATGAAGCAAACTGGACTTTGGGTATCTGACTTGTCATTTCAGGAGGGTGTATGATAGGGACCCCCATAATCTATCTTGCCAACTTTAAGTTCCTGGCAATTGTTAGGAGATGTGGTGGTTAGAGTTATAACCAGAGAGCACCTCCTCTATTGACACACCAGCTTACCTTTAAAGTATTACCCCTAACAATTGGCAAGTTAATAACAATAATTAATAGAGCTAGAGAGGGGCAGCTAGGTGGTACAATAGAAGAGTATTGGACCCAGAGTCAAATCCAGCCTCAGGCACTTAATAATTGCTTAGTTGTGTGAACTTGGACAAGTCACTTAACCCCATTGCTTTAAAATAAATAAAAAAAATTTTTAAAAACAGGTCTAGAAAGGGAGATACTTTGATACTGACCAGTCCAAAGGTCTTCCTTTGATAACAAACTACCATTTGCCCCGGACGCTATAGGGGCTTTCCTCCTGGGAAAGATAAAAAAGTATGGTCCAATGGGACAAATAGCTGTGGTCAAGCCAAAAGACTAGATGGCCTCTGAGGTCACTTGCAGTCCCAGATCTCTGATCTTATGCATGATCTTTGCCATTTTTGTTATTTTCCCTGGAGTCTCAATTCTCTCTTTTGTAAAATGAATACATTGGACTTGATGGCTTCTGAAGACCCTTCTAGCTGTGAAGTTTATTATTTATCTTCAGATAATGAAGTATTTCATGAATCATAGTCATGGGGCACCCCAAGAGAGGTGGGCTTTGTTACTCATGAATTTGGGGGATCAATGACTGGACTGGACAGTTTCCAAAATATACTCAAGCCCATTCACTTCTTTCTGTGCAGTCATACATTGTTGGACAGTTTCATTAGAGTCTCAGAATATATGTTCTGGCAGACTAAGTCACTGGTTTGGAACTGTGCCATCTTGGAGATTGTGGCTAACTAGGGAGGGGTGGAAACTGGTGGTATGTCAGAAGTCCTACCTTTGGAAAAAAAGAGTCTTAACATTTTAAAGCAGTGATAGGTATTGTTTCATGGTTTCAGACTCTAAAAGGGAAGAAGGATAAAGAGGAATTGGTGATTGTCTAAATATTCTGTGAGTGCTATTCCAAATGATCCCAAATGAAGAAGAAAAAGATGAAATGTCTAAAGGGATTGATATGGCCTCACAGGGAGCTCTCTAATTTAGTCAAAACTAGAAAGCACTCCTAGGAAAAGTGGAAACATAAAAAGAATAGTATGAAGGAGGTTAAATAGACTGATAATAAGCTATATCAGTAGATCTGGAAGCAAGCAGATTTCATTCAAGCCCCACCTCCAATTACTTACTAGTTACAGGACCATAGACAAGTACTCTGAACATCTGAAAAAGGAATCTTCTATGATTTGTACTACCTATCTCACTGGGTTAGGCTGAATGCTTTGCAAATATGAAAATACTAGAAATAGCAGGTATGATTATTATTAATAAAAATATGCATAATCATATATTCCAGAATAATCTGACTTTTAAACAATAGGAAAGACACCAAACAAAAGGATACTTTGGGCAAGTTTAGAATGAGATAGAACTGGTTTTATATAGCTTTATTTGCTTGTTGTCCTCCCCACTGATTGTAAGCTCCTTGAAGGCAGGAAATGATCATCTTGTGTCCTCCAGCTGTTATCACTTAATAAATATTGATTGAATTGAAGACAAAGTCTAACAAATGACTTAGATTGTTGCTGAGGCTGGGTTGTTAACGGGTATCAAAAGTGGAGTTGCCTTCCCTCCCCCATCCTCATTTTCCTCCCATTTTCTCTTTGAAGGAGAGTGATTTTGCACCTGGAAAAGTAGAACAAGTGTGCTTAGAGAGGAATTTAAAGCCTGAGTTATGTGAGTGTGAAATGAGCACTGTTACTTAGCAAGAGCTGTCATTGGGAAACCTGGTGATGTGAGATGTGAGAAGGAAGATGGGTCAGGACAATGCCAGACCTAGAATGATGATTCTCAGAGACTTTGCTTTCCCTCAGTCCCTCTGACATGGCCACACAGTCAGAGGAGCTTGGATCTGTAAGGCACAGGTTTTCTAGAAAAGAGCCCTGGTTTTTTACTCAAAAGTCCTAGGTGCAAGTTTTACTAGGTTTGAATTTCTGATGCTTCACATTTGTGTGACCCTGACCAAGATATCTCCACCTCCCTAGACCTCAGAGCTTGGACAAGATGATCTCTGAGGTCTGGCTCTAACTCTGTGATTCATCCTAGTGAGGAGGAAAGGGGCTTCAGAGGGCAGGGGTCATCCAGAGGGGCCCATGATACGTCTCAGGCTTTCATGAATTCTCTCAGTGCTGGTACTACTCTTCTGTAGGGAGTCCAGGAAGATGAGTCCTTCTTCTGGACTCCTTTGATAGTTACACTGCAAGCACTGTCCTACATTGCACATTCCTCAGTCACAGTTCCTAATTCCTCTCACCTGTCCTTCCCATAGGGCCGCTAGAAAGTGAAATGAATAGAGCAGGAAGGCTTAGAGTCAGGAAGACTCCTCTTGCTCAGGTCAAATCTGGTCTCAAACTCTTCTTAGCTACGTGACCCTAGGTGAGTCACTTAATTCTGCCTTAGTTTCCTCATCTGCAAAAAATGAACTGGAGAACATGAAATCTGAAGCCACTACTTGGTTTGAGTTTCACCTTTGACACTTATTCACTCTGTCACCATGGGTAAGTCAATTTTTTTGAGTCTCAGTTTCCCTATCTTCAAAGGGAGAATAATGATGCCTATTGGTCCCTCCTCATGGAGTCATTGTGAGGATCAAATGAGAAGACACAAACATGGAGAACTTTGCTTCAAAGACTTGAGTTATGATGATCAGCACTAGTCAGCTGCTTCACCAGATGTAGTGCCTACTTTCTCGATTGGTGTAGATTGCATCCTGACCATTTCCTTTCATCTTTGTCTATGGTTTCCCATAAATTTTCCAGGGAGGAATCTTCCATCACAGGGAGTGCCTTCTTTCAGATCATTTCCATTTCATGGGAACCAGTGACCCATCTGGTCATTCTATTGTCTTTTCTAGTCAAGTTCTTTCCTGATAAGCTGTAAAACCCTCCTTGCATATGTCTTCATTGGAAAAATATGGCAGTCTATTTGGACCTGCCATGAATCTCTCTCTGGTCCTTGATGGCCCCTTGAAATGAACATTTGAAGGCATGGTGCCAAGGAGAAGCTTGGGGTCATTGGAAACACTGTACAATTTCCCAGTTTGTTTCATCTCTCCCATTCCCTTCCATTAGAGGCTCTTATGACTTCAGATCTAGACTGCTGCAAAAAAAGTTATCAGTATCTTCCCACCTCAAGTCTCTCTTGACTTCACCTTGCCAGCTGGCAAGGTGATTTTCCAAAAGAAGAGCATGATCATACCACATTGCATTCCCATTCAGTCAAGTCTAGGGGCTCCCTGTTACCTCTAGGATCAAATACAAGATCCTCTGCTTGGCTTTTATAGCCCTTCATGTCCTTCTCCATCCCCAACCCCACCTTCAAGTATATAGTTTATACTAATCCTCCATATTTTGTGATAAAGTAACATCGGCCTCCTGGCTGCACCTCACACACAACATTCCAGCTCCCATTTCCATTCATTTTCCTGTTCCCCCATGCTTGGAATTCTCTCCCTCCTCATCTCTACCTCTTGGCTAAGATAAAACCCTATCTTTTATAAGATACCTTTTTAAGTCACCTTAATGCGAGTGTCTTCCTCTTTGTTTATTTATCCTCTGTATGTAGCTTGTCTGTACACAGTTGCTATACACATTGTCTCCTCCATTAATTTATTAACCTGTTGTCTTTTCCATTGGATTCTTTTTTTTTTTTAGTTTTTGCAAGGTAATGGGGTTAAGTGACTTGCCCAAGGCCACACAGCTAGGTCATTATTAAGTGTCTGAGGCAGATTTGAACCCAGGTCCTCCTGACTCCAGGGCTGGTGCTCTATCCACTGTGCCACCTAGCTGCCCCTTTTCATTGGATTCTAAGTTCCTAGAGGGCAAGGACTCTTTTGTCTTTCTCTGTATCCTCACACTGTTTAGCGCGCGCACACACGAGCGCGCACACACAAACACACACACACACACACAGACACATACACATACACAGTAGAACCTTAACAAATGCATACTAGTTGATGTGACTTAGCAGTGACTTCTTTTTATCTTCCAGTTTTATTACAATGATATCAGTAGGATACCCTTTGACGCAGCAATAACACTACTGGGTCTAGACCCTGAAGAGATGAGGAAAAAGGGTAAAAACATCACTTGTACAAAAATATTCCTAGCAGCCTTGTTTGTGGTGGCAAAGAATTGGAAATTAAGTGAATGTCCTGCAGTTGGGGAATGGCTTAACACACTGTGGTCTATGTACGTCATGGAACACTGTTGTTCTATCAGAAACCAGGGGGGATGGGAATTCAGGGAAGCCTGGAGGGATTTGCATGAACTGATGCTGAGTGAGATGAGCAGAACCAGAAAAACACTGTCCACCCTAACAGCAACATGGGGGTGAGGATCCACCTTGATGGACTTTGCTCATCCCTTCAGTGCAACAATCAGGGACAATCTGGGGGTATCTGCAATGGGGAATACCATCTGTATCCAGAGAAAGAATTATGAACTTTGAACAAAGACCAAAGACTATTACTGTCAAATTAGAAAAAAATATATATTATTATGTAATTTTACTATCTCATACTTTATTTTTCTTCCTTAAGGATATGATTTCTCTGTCATCACATTCAACTGAGATCAATGTAAACATGGAGCCAATGTAAAGACTAACAGACTGACTTCTGTGGGGGCAGGGAGCAAGAAGGGGGGAATTGTAAAACTCAAAATAAATAAAATATTTCTTAAAAAATTAAATTAAATTAAATTAAAAAAACAAGAATATCAGTATTCTGTGCCTCTGTTTTCTCATTTGAATGCCACTTTGTAGGTCACTGGACAAAGATCTCACATTTGGAGAACCTGCTTATTAATGTTTATAGATATCTAAAAACTGGGCTAAGCTTAGTACTCTCCGACCCAGTTTTCTCCTTTTCCTATTGTACTATATCTGTGGAAGTAGAAAAAGGCCACACAGGACTGAGGGCTATTTATTAGTTTCTTTTGCCTTATGGGTAAATAAATAACCATTTTGTGGTAAGACTAATGATGAGTAGCCTCTCAATATTTAGTTATGTTGGTCCTTGTATAGTAGAGTCTATCTGATATCAGGACCACATTCGACGTGTCTTTTGTCTTTCCTTGTGTCCCCAAAACCATGCCAGCACATGGCTGCTGTTTAACAAATGCTCATTGACTAACTAAAGCAGTATCAGTCTGGTAGAAAATACCAGTTTTATATTCCCCTCACATAGACTTCAAGTCTCCTCCATACTTTACAGGGGTAGGATTTAAGGAGGCTAATATATTTCTATTTTGGAATATCAATTGTTGAATGATTCACCACCTGTATAGCATTTCTCGTCCATGGTATCCCATATGAAGAGGGAAGAGTCTATTCCAAGAGCCATGTTTGTCTTGTCCTTTCCAGGCCAAAGGTCCTTATTCTTTTTTTAATTATATAAATATTTTAATTTGTTTTCCAATTATATGCACCAGTAATTTCTACAATCAATTTTTGCAAGGTTTTGAATTTTACATTTCCCCCCTCCCTTCCTTCTCTCCCCCTTCCCCCAACAGAAGACAATCTGATATAATCTTTACATTTGGTCCCATGATATGCATAGATCAAAATTGAATGTTTTGAGAGTGGAAACATATCCAAAAGGAAGAAAGAAAATATTAGAGATAGCAAAATTATGTAATACATAAGACAACTTTTTAAAAATTGAAGATAATAATCTTTGGTCTTCATTTAAATGCCACAGTTCCTTCTCTGGATCCAAATGTTATTCTCTATCTTGGAGCCCCTAAAATTGTCTCTGATCATTGGATGGAGTAAGCATGTCTATCACGGTTGATCATCACCCCATGTTGTTCAGATGCTTAATGTCTTTCTAGTTCTGCTCATCTCACTCAGCATCAGTTCAAACAAATATTTCTAGACTTTTCTGAAATCCTGCTCCTCATGATTTCTTATAGAACAATAGTGTTCCATCATGTACATATACCACGATTGATTCAGTCATTCCCCAACAGATGGGCATCCCCTCAGTTTCCAGTTCTTTGCCACTACAGAGCTGCTATGAATATTTTTGTATATGTGGAATTTTTATCCTTTATCCTGATCTCTTCACAATATAGACCCTGTAGAGGCATTGCTGGATCAAAGGGGATGCATATTTTATTACCCAAAGGTCCTTATTCTCGACAGAGAAAAATCAAGCAAACAAATATTTATAAAATGCTCATGGGGGTACAGTAGAAAGAATACTGGACATGGAGTCAGATGACCTGGGTTCAAATCTCAGTTCTGCCACTTCTGTGTAATCTTAATCATCACTTCCCTCCCTGGACCCCAGTTTCCTTATTTGAAAAGTGGGGGGAGTTGTATAGGATTTCTAAAAACCCTTCTACCTTTAAGTCTTTGATCCAGTAATTCTATAAACTGTCCCATATAGTGCTAGGTATTGGAGATACAAAGATGAAAATGAAATGATCCCTGCCATCACAGAGCCAATGTATACTGGAAAAATGGACTAAATAAATACATAATAAAACAAAGAAGAAAAGTAAGAACTGAGCCATTTCCCCTTCTCTGCCCTCAGGATCATCTGGAACCAGGAACACATGGAGGGAGAAGCTCCCCCTTAATAGAGTTGCCACCCACATTTATTGTTTCAAGTTTTCTGTTTCTATATCTACTGTGAATCTTCTGTTGGTATCATTTCCTCAATATTAAATTGGACATGGCCATTTGATTCTTAATTTAGATTTCACCAAATAGTCATATATCAAGAATTTTCCAAGTAAAAGGGAATGAACATCATTAATTTTATTATTTCTACTCCTCTAAGTTCAAACTTCCATAGCACCTAAGTGAGATTGACAGAAAAGGGTTTAGAGAGTGATAAGCAAGGAGGGAGGCAATCCTGGCACCCAGAGGTCACCTGCCCAGAGAATCCAGTTGAATGTTGGCCTATATTTCATTTTGTGTTCTCTTTTCCCCTCTCATTCTCTCTTTCCCTCCCTCCTTTCCTCCCTTCTTTCTTTCTTTATCAAATAGGCTTAATTTTTTCCAACTTAATAGCATTTTATTTTTTCCAATTACATGTAAAGATAGTTTTCAACATTAACTTTTATGACTTTTTAGTTTCACATTTTTCCTCCTCCCTCCCCAAGACAGCAATCTGATATAGATCATACATGAACAATAATGTCAAGCATTTCTATATTAGTCAAAGAAGAATCAGAACAAAAAGGGGGAAAACATGAGAAAAAAACAAAAAAAAAAGTGAAAATAGTCTGCTTTGATCTGCATTCAAATTGCACAGTTCTTTCTCTGGCTGTGGATAGCATTTTCCATCACAGATCTTTTAGAATTGTCTTTGATGCCCATATTTCTGTGATGCACTAAGTCCATCATAGTTATCACACAATGTTATCATTACTGGGTTCTGGGTTCTTCTGGTTCTACTCAGTTCACTGAGAATCAGTTCATGCAAGTCTTTCTATATTTTTCTGAAATCTACTACTCATCCCTATTCTATCACATTCATATATACCACAATTTGCCCATCCATTCCCCAGTTGATGGGCATCCCCCCAATTTCCAATTCTTGCCATCACAAAAAGCTGTTGTAAATATTCTTGTACTTGTGGGGTTTTTCCCTTTTCTATTTTATTTTATTTTTAGGGATTTTGCAAGGCAATGGGGTTAAATGGCTTACCCAAGGCCACATAGCTAGGTAATTATTAAGTGTCTGAGGCTGGATTTGAACTCAGGTACTCCTGACTCTATCCACTGTGCCACCTAGCTGCCCCAGTTTTTTCCCTTTTTTTAGGATCTCTTTGGCATATAGACTTAGTAGTGGTATTGCTGGATCAAAGGGTGTATATAGTTTTATTTCCCTTTGGGTAGAGTTCCAAGTTACTATCCAGAATGGTTGGATTAGTTCGTGTGTCCTCTTACCGTTCCAGGCTTTTTACACCTTACAGTCTAGCATCTGGTGACACAGCTCCTTCATGATACCCCATCTCCTGTCTCTGGGCATGATTCTGGAGTCTGGACTTCTCTCCTTCTTCATCTCTACTTCCTGAATTGCCTTATTTCTGCCAAGTCTCAGTTAAGATTCTACCATCTGCAAGAAGCTTTTCCTTCCTTTCCCCACTTTGCTGTAATTATCTCCAAATTATACATCTTGTTTGTACATAATTGTTTCCATGTTGTCCCTCACGATTCCATGAACCCGTGAGCTCCTGGAGAGGAGGGACTGGGTTTTTTCCTCACTTTGTCAAGTGATTAACATAGTGTTTGGCACACAGTGGGACCTCAATAAATGTTTGTCAAATTGCCTTATTTCCTCTTTACTGCATTGTTGTGAATTATATTTTAGTTAGAAAATAGGACTTGATCTTAAAGAATCCTGTTTGGAGAGACCCAGGATGGACATAGGATAGTCAGGAAACTGGTTATAAAATTAAAAAGTGAAGGATAAAATAATTTACTGATTTGGAAGTTTTCTTGTGGGTGATTCATGTTAACCTTTGGCCATGGGAAAGGAAAGCTGGGCCAATGCTCCTGAGAAAAACCAGTGAGTCAAGGGGATACTTGAGAAAAATCTGCAATAAAAATATGGAGGTTGAGAAAATGGGGGGCAGAGGCAGTACCAAGGGTTCTAGAAAGGCTATTGTCACCTCCAGGAAAATGGATCCATCTTGGTGCTACAAGGGGACTCTGGCCTTAGCAAGACTGGTCAATGGAAGACAGATTCAGTCTTACCTTGTGACTGTACTTCCCATCTTCTCCATCCTGGGGACCCAAATCCTAAGCATGGAAGAGTCACTTTCTCCTCCCCAAAACAATAGGAAAAACAATATGGGGGCAGGAGAAAGAGCTAGCATGAAAGACAGGAGATAATGTAGTCCTTCTATCTCTGAGGTCAGAAGACAAAAGTTCAAATCCTGCCCTAGTGTCCATGATGAGCATTACCTTGGACCAATCCATTTCTATTCTTTTGTCCTCTTCTTTCCAGGCCAAAGGTCATGATCTTGGGTAGAGAAACTCATTTGAAAAGCATTTATTAAATGTCTAAACATTAGTGTGGTGGAGTCAGAGGACCCTGACTGAAATCCCAGTGTTGTTTAAACCTTTGGACCTCAGTTTCTTCATCTGAAATGAAGGAATTGGATGAGGTGGTCTTTAAGGTTTCTTCCAACTGGAAATTTATGATTCTGTGATCATTATTTCATGGTTCTGAGTTGGAATCTCACCCCTACTGTTGACTTAGACATCTTAATGACTCAGTTTACTTATCTTTAAAATGGGATCATTGATTTAGATGATGTCTAAGGCAATATGATCAGGCATTTCTAAGTCAGACAGGCTTAGTAACTATGGGAAAAGCTTTTCAAGAAGAATTTTAAGACCTTCAGTTCTGATGCACCCTGGAAGTCCCTACAAGATTCCAGGTGCAGGTTCTTAGTCAATGATGGAAAATCACCCAAGATGAGACTGCGGAAGGAGTTAGAACTCCCTCTTCAAAGGCTGCTTAGGAGTTGGTTTGTAAATCTCTGTAGGGCAAGTCCTAACTGGGGCCAGGAGTGGAGCCAGCTCCCCTCGCCAGAGGAAGCTTTGTCTGATGTTCCAAGATGAGTCATTGTCCGTGGCACTGAAGTTGGGGAGTTGGGAGTATTCAAGACAACAGTCAAAACCAGAGGCAGAAGTACCCATCTTGGAGAGGCAGTGAGGTTTTTCTGAGAAGACCCCTAGCTCTGGAGTCAAAAGTTGGGTTTGAACCCTATTTCTGATAGGTACTGCCTGTGTGACCTTGGCTGAGTCACAACCTCAGTGTTGTAGAGAAGACCGAGTTAGTAGATGTAAAAACTGTTTTCAGACCTTAAAGCTCTCTATAAATGCTAGCTAATATTGTTTTTAAATCTCCCTGGGCCTCAACTTCCTTGATTATAAAATGGTAATAATGACAGGGCTAGGCTAAGGACTAAAGCTGTGATTTCATAGGTGTTGGAAACTCCCGCTACTGATGTAGGTTGGAACTTGGCAGGAGAGCAGGGTGTATCTCCTGTACAAGAGGCTTTTGTGAGTTGGGTTGCATGAATGTGTTTTAAAAACATTTTGATAATTATGTCAATAATTTACTATTATGCTTTCATAGCTTAAAATTGCACTGATCTGTGAGATGCCCTATTCAATTGGTTTTCCTTGGTAATCCAATGCATTATATTTTATACATTCAAAAATATTATCTGAGAAGAGATGTTCACCAGACTAGCAGCAGGATTCTTGATTCAGAAAAAGACTAAAAACCTTTTTGCTCTACAAACCACCGCTTTAACTGAGCCTAGAATGAAAATACAGAGATGGAAGGTCATTTCTGCCAGAGGGGATCATCTATACAAAGACACAGTGATAGGAAATGAGATTTTGAAGGCAGGGAGCACATGAAGGAGAATAGATTAAGTCTAGAAAACTGTGTGAGAGTCAGATTGGGAAAGAGAGAGGAGGCCAAGAGCCATAAGAATGGCCAACCAGGGGGTGATTCTTCTTGTCTCAACAATTATGAGGTCAGTCTACTAGGATTTATGGGGAACCCAATCTTTCTTGTTGAGAAGAGCTCCCCCACACAAAAGACCAGAGATTCTTGGAGTATGAGCAATGGAGATGGTTCTACTTTGGCCCTCTGTCTTCTATGCATCCTCTCTTTAGACTCTTGCACTGTGGGAGTACCTTCCTACTACTGGTCACTGTGGTAACCACCCAGACCACGGGGCTGTGGCTTCCTGTCGAATGCTCATAATATCTGAATGCCAGCCTCCTGTGGAATGGGGCCGGGTGCCCAGACAGAGAGTTAGGCGTCCATAGACTGATGAAACATGTCTTGGCTTAACTCTAGTTGAGTTTAACCAAAATAAAAAATGCGCTAAGTATTAGCCTATAGGAAGTTATCAACAAATATTTATTAAGATGTCTTTGGATAGGTCACTTCCTCCTCCGAGGATCTCAGTTTCCTTATCAGTAAAGTGGACTGGTTGGCCCAACATGGGATCACAGATTTGGAGCTGGAAGGGGCCCGTAAAAGACATGAAGCCCAAACCCTTGTTATACCAATGAAGAAACAGTCTGAACCACTAGTCCAAAGTCAAATGTCTAATAAATATCTGAGGCAGGATCAGAAATCAGGTCCTCCTGACTTCTGATTTATGGAGCTACACGATGCTAGGGGCCTTGGGAGACAGACATGGTAAACTGAGGCTTGGTTTCTGAGGAATTTATAATACTGTTGTGCTGCTAAACTGTGACAACAATAGCCACCTAACAACTCACATTTCTTGAGCATATAGCCCAGCACTGCCATTTAAGTATTGGCCTAGAGTCCACCAGCATAGATATCATGGACCCAGGCTATTGTGGGTGATTTGCTTAGAGAAATCTGGGAGAAGATGTTAAAAAAGGAGAGTGAAATAGTGTCTTCCATTTCAATACATAGACAACAAAGCCTCTATCTTGGGCTTCCTATGTATTAGGCACTATGCTAACTGCTGGATAGCTAAATACAAGCAAGAAGAAAGATAGTCCTATCCTCAAGGGGCTTACCTTCTAATGCAGGAAGGCATCTAAGGGAGCTGAGGAGATGGAAGATAAGAGGAAATGGAGGATGAGAGGAAGTGCAAAAGTCCCAAGTCAGAAGCAGAGTTGGGAGAGAAATGAGCATGGCTGGTGCTTCCTCAAATGGAGGTCCCATCAGGAATTCATCATTTAGGGCAAGGGGTCACATGAATGGTGGCATCTCCATGCTGGTGGCAGCCCAGTGGATAGAGTGCTGGTCCTGAGTTAGGAAGACTGAAATCCAGCCTCAACACTCAATTGGGAGACACTGGGTGAGTCACTTTGCCCTGTTTACTCTGGTTTTCTTATCTGTAAAATGGGGATCAGAACAGCACCTACTTCCCACATGCTTGGCATCGTGTCTCCACATAATAGGGCGGGTACCAAATGAATTAGCCATTACCTCCAGGGTGTGAAACCTGCTGGGGTGGAGGCTTGAAAGGTCAGAGTCTGCAGACACGGAGGCAAACAAAGTGAAGTGACTGGCCCAGGGTCACCCAACTGAGTTTGGATTTGAGCCATCCCAACTCAGGGCCAGTGCTCCATTCACTGTGCTGTCACTTTTGTTCTCCCTTTCAAGAGCCTTGGTGTTGGTGAGGCTGATGAGCACATTGGCCATGCAGATAAGGACATTGGCTAGTTACCCTGAGAATCCTCAGAGGCATTCTAGTTCCGAAATGTGAACAGATGCTCCCACACTGCCTAAGGAACTCCAAGATCTCTCTCTTCCCCTTCCCAGAAGGAGGAAGGAATCTGAGCCAAAGAGCCAGATTTTACTCTTGTAGTCAGCAGTGGCTGCTACTGGCTTCTGGATAGTCAGTAAACTGGCTCCCCTAACCTTTTGCTCTTCTGCCTACTCCCAGATGATCTATTCTACTGTTTATTTTTTAAAAGAATTGTAACTAAGCTTTTTTGCACAATCAGCGTGAGCATATGAGCTTGAGACTGGGGAAAGGAGTTCATCTGAGAAGAGCAGGAGATGCATTCAGTCTCTAGGGGGATGCATGTGGCAAGATGGCAGAACAGACCTTTTGGTTCCTCTAATTCTGTTTACTAGTCAAAAGTTGATTTATAGGAGAGGATGTAAATGGAGAGATAGTAATAAGGCAAAGAGAATAGCAAATCTCAACTAGAGAAGGTAAGATCCTGGGAACAATCAGGAACTAGTGCAGAAGTGGAGGGCAGAGGGGTTGCTCCTGTGGGGGACATGTGGATCCTATTTTGGATTCCTTTCTCAGGAATGCTTTTCTCTTTTAAAAAAACCTTTTCCCCCTTCCTTCTTTTTCTTCTTTCATTTTAAGTTCCAAATTGTCTCCCTTTATTCCCTTCTTAATTTGTACTAGGGGTCAAATATAACCTCAGACCCTTCACCCTGGGCAAGTCACTTAACCCTGTTTGCTTCAGTTTCCTCATCTGTTAAATGAGCTGCAGAAGGAATTAGCAAACCACTCCATTATCTTTGCCAAGAAAACCCTTTCTCTGCCCTTTTTCCTTCTTCTTTTCTCTCCCTATCCCTCCCCTCCCTTTCTTATACTTCCCTTCCTCTCTTCTCCTTTCTCTTTTCTCCTTTCCCCATTCTCCCCCATCTCCTCTTTCTTTTCTCTTCTCTTTCATCCTGCCTTCACCTCCTCTGCTCCCCTCCCTTCATATTAACTCATTTTTCCCCTTTAACTCAAATTCAAAGGCTATTTAGATGTTCAGGATCAAAGGCAGAGGAAGCTGGAGATATGCGAAGGGTGTTTTTAGATTTGATCTGGGAAACAAAAATTGAGGAAGGGGGAAAAATCCTTTTCCAGATGATTTGATGCTGGGATAGATCCAGGGTCTCACACAAGTGCTGAAATCCCACACTATTCTTTCTCTTCTTGTCTTGTCTCCTTCCCTCCCTTCCTTCCTTTCCTCTCTATCCTTCATCCCAAACTCTGAGTATTTTTTCTTTCCATTGATTGAAATTGAATGTGTTGAGAGAGAAATCATATCCTTGAGGAGAAAATAAACTATTAGAGATAGCAAAATTATGTAGGACAAAGACACTTTAAAAAATGAAGGTAATAGACTTCGGTCTTTTGTTTAAACTCCACAGTTCTTAGGTACTCTAAAATTGTCTACTCTTATTGCATTGATGGAACGAGCAAGTCCATTAAGATTGCTCATCACCTGATCCACCTTGAAGGACTCGCTCATTCCATCAGTGCAACAATAGGGAACAATTTTGGGCTGTCTGCAAAGGAGAGTGCCAGCTGTATCCAGATAAGGAGCTGTGGAGTTTGAACAAAGTGCAAGGACCATTCCCTTTCATTTAGAAAAAAACAGATATCTTATTGTCTGATCTTGCTACCTCTTAGACTTCTCTTCTTTAAGGATATGATTTCTCTCTCATCACACCCAATTTGGATCAAGGTACAACATGGAAACAAAGTAAAGATGGACAGAGTGCTTTCCGTGGGGTGGGGGAAGGGAAGTAAGATTGGGGGGAAAATTGTAAAACTCATATAATATCTTTAATAAAAATAAATTTAAAAAAGAGATCGCTCATCACCCCCACGTTGCTGTTAGGGTGTACAATGTTCTTCTGGCTCTGCTCCTCTCACTCAGCATCAGTTCATACAAATCCCTCCAGGTTTCTCTGGAACAATAGTGTTCCATAACATTCATATACCACAGTTTGTTCAGCCATTCCCCAACTGATGGACATACACTCAATTTCCAATTCTTTGCTACCACCCATAGGGCTGCTATGAATACAAACGATGTTTTTACCCTTTTTCATGATCTCTTCAGGGTGTAGACCCAGTAGTGGTATTGTTGGATCAAAAGGTATGCACATTTTTATTGCCCTTTGGGCATAATTTCAAAAAAGTTATATGAGTTCATAGCTCCACCAACAATGCATTAGTGTCCCAGATTTCCCACATCCCTTTCAACATTGAACGTTTTCCTTTTTGGTCATATTGGGCAAACTGATAGGCATGAGATGATACCTTAGAGCTGCTTTAATTTGCATTTTTTTCTAATCAGTAGTGATTTAGAGCAATTTTTCATATGGCTATGGATAGCTTTGATTTTCTCTTCTGTAAATTGCCTTTGCATATCCTTTGACCATTTGTCAACTGGGGAATGGCTTGCCAAACTGTGAGTATTGAAATCCTCCAACATCCCATCTGGAGGCAACTCCAGGATGTAGCAGATAAAGTATTGGATGGGAAGTAGTGAATATGGAATTAGTATCACCTGAATTCAAGTCTTCCCTCAGCTACTTCCTGGCTGTTTGACCCTTAACTGCTCTCAGGTGGTGTTTTCTCATATGTAAAATGGGATTCATCTTAACAGCACCTACCTCCTGAGATGGTGGTAGGGATCAAATGATATAATGAGTGTAAAATGGTCTGTAAACCTTAAGGAGCTACTCTATGGGTCTTAGTTTCCTCATCTGTAAAATGAAGGTGTTAGATTAGATGATGGTGTCTCAGGTTCCTTCCAGCTCTAGAAAATAATTAGCATTTGGATACAAGATCCCTGTGTGCAGTTGCCCTCTTAGTCACCAATGACGAACCTTTTCTTTGGTGGGCGTCACAATGTCAAAAGGACAGGTGAACTGTCTACCTCTTGTCTTATTCCCCAATGGCTCATGATCCATAGAAGGATCCAGGGTATCCAAGCCCAGGACTGTCCATGAGATTACCTTTTGGGCTTCTTCAGGGGATCTTTTACTGCTCGACTACAATAAATATATCCTCCAGAGTCTTAATGGTTTTGCTAATAAGGTAGCTCACTACTGGGATGGGCCACTGGAAGATGGTAGACATAGGCCAATGGCATCTTTACAGAGAGAAGATTCTTTTCTATGAAACTCAGAAAAGAAAAGAGCTCAGCAGGGTGAGCTTATAGAAAAGCAAACAGTGGCCATGTTCCTGCATCCCTGATGGTCCTACCTGCTATGTGCATGAGGTCAGGTCCCTTCACCCTCTCAGAGAGCCTTTGTACTGGCTGCTCTCACCCGGAATGCTCTCTCTCCTCACTCCTTATCTTTGACTCCCAGGCTTCCTCCTAATCTCAGATCAAATTCACCTTTCCCCATGATTCCAGCGCTGCCTTTTGGGATACTGTCCATCTGCTCTGTATGTATCTTGTATGGACATAAAAGTTATGATGCCCTTCCCATTAGAACATGGATTTTTGAGGAGGGCAGGGACAATGTTTTTGCCTTTCTTTGTATCTTTAGCTTAGTGCCCGATATAGAGTAAAGGCTTAGTATGATGTATTATATTAATAATATATTATATCCTCTTATTATATGAATATGATATAATAATATATAAGAAATGCTTAAAACCTAATAAATGCTTTTTAATATATTTAATAGAAAGGAAGCAGCGACCACTGGGGACATTTCTCAGCAGGTTGTTCACAATGTCAGCTTTCTCTCACATTAGGATCAGCCCGTTTTGGTTTGTAGGCCCACTTATTTCTAATAACACCTTCTAATAATACCACTTCCTTCCAGGATTATAGATGATAGACTGTCCACCATTTTGATTTTCCCTGAGATTGTGATAGGCATTCAATGAAAGGCAGCATAAACTAGTGAAGGAAGAGCTGGCCTTGGAGTTGGGCTGCCCTTGGCTCATCCTGACTATATGACCTTGGCCAGTACACTCAACCCCTTGGTGCTAAGATTCTAAGTTGAAAAGAAGGCCCCAATCTGCCTTGGTGGAAGGAGTCTCCTTATAGGGAACTTGCTTACACTAAACATCCAGGCCCTTTTCTTTATCTCATGATTTACAGTCATCCAGCTTCCCAGAAAGCCTGGTTGTTGTTTACATTTGTGTGTTTTTAAAGAGACTTTAAAGAATCTTGAAGAAACCTTTTCTTTCCTTCCCATACTCTTCACTTCCCAGGTTCTAGGATTGTCCCTTGAAAAACAAAAATTAACCTGGGTTCAAATCCCATCTCAGACACTTAATGACCTAGCTGTGTGGCCTTGGGCAAGCCACTGAACCCCATTGCCTTGCAAAAACCTAACAAAAAAAATTTAAAAGAAAGGTTGCCAAGTTTAACTTGTCTACATTCTGGTAACTGCATGGAAAATGGCCCCATACCCAAGAAATAATGTTTCATGGCGGCTTCTACAAATCGGAGACTCAGAAAGTGGCTGACAAGTCCGCTGATAATCTCACAATGACTCTCCAAAGTGACTCAGTGGATGTGTTAAGACCACATCCATGATTCACATCCGGACTTTTTAATTTTTTAAAAAATTTTTCTATAGAGCCAAAAAGTTACGTTAGTCACCTCATATGACAGAAATAGTCAAGGACAATCAACAACCTTGACCTGTAATTTTTGGGGGCAAAAACAAAAACAGAAACAAAAGATTCAAGTGAACTCCTGTCTGGATCAACCCTAATAGAAGGTGTACATTTTAATTTAGGGTCTTAGACTTGGACAATACCTCTGGCATCTTCTAAAGAAGCCTCATTTTACAAGACTGATAACTGAGACCCAGTTGAGTGAACCAGTAAAAGTGGATCCCCTCTACAAAATCTCCAGCAAGTGGTCATGTGGCTTATGGGGCAATCACTACCTGCCGTGGAGGCCTCTGTTACATGTCAGTGAGGTGGCATAGTAGATAAAGTACACTTGGAGTCAGGCAGAGCTGAGGGCAAATCCTAACATTTGCTGAGCATATCACCCTGGCTAAGTCACTTTGATTTCTACCGGACTCAGTTTCCTAAGGATCGACTGGGACAATTCTTCATAAAGAACCTCACCACCCTTAAAGTATTATAAAATTGGGAGTTATCGTCGTTGTTGCTACTATCGTTATTGTCATTATTGCATTACTACAGGGTCACTCTCATTTCTTAGATCAGACCGAAGGAAGAGATTGAAACTCCAGGCTGATGTTGAACTAAAATTGGAACGCCGACATTTATGCAAACATAGGACGTGCATCTATGTTCAACACATGTTTGACTGAATTTAATTTGGATAAATGTGTAACTCTCCATATGTGTGTGTGTGTATATGTTGTTGGTGTTATTCTTTGGCCATTTTTCAGTCGTGCCAAACTCTTCTTCTAACCCATTTGGGGTTTTCTTGGCAGATATTGGAGTGATTTGCTACTTCTTTCTTCACTTCATTGTACAGAAGAGAAAACTGAGGCAAGCAGGGTTAAGTGACTTGGCCAGGGTCACATGACTAATAAATGTTAGAGGCTGAATTTGAACTTGGGAGGATGAGTCTTCCTGACTTCAGACCCAGCACTGTATACATTGTTCTACCTATATGTCCATGTTTATATAATCTCTCTTCTCTTCTCTGTCTCTCTCTGTCTTCTCTGTCTCTCTGTCTGCCTCTCTTTTTTCTCTCTCTCTTTTCTCTTTGTCTCTCTCTGTACACACACACACACACACACACACACACATGATTTTGAAGGTCTTATCCAGAAAGGAAATGTTGGAAGGAGCTTAAATTGATATTTATCAAGGCAAGAAAGTATAAGGAGGTAGCCAGGCTACATGTTGATTAGAAGCAATGACAGTCAGTAGCCCAAAAAGAAGGCCCCCTTTGCTTTGACGCATCCTGAATAGAATCCGGAAGGAATATAAAATTGGCAACTGAAATAAACACAGAAACTTTAGTCAATAGCAGCACTTTCACTTTTCATAAGAAAAAAGCAAAATTGAGTCAGTTAGTAAATAAAGCATTTATTAAGCTGCCTATTATTTGACAGCCCTGGGTTGAAGTGCTGGGCTACAAAGAACAGTCAAAGGCAAACCCTGCCCTCAAGGAGCTCACAATTTAATGGTGTAGAAAACATTCAAATGTATAGACACACTATAGATAGGAAAGGCAATGGAATCAAAGAAAATGAAGACAGGTCTCCTGAGAAAGTAGGGTTTGAGCTAGAACTCAAAGGAAGACAGGAAATCAGGAGGAAGAGAGGAAGAGAGAAAACATGGGGTCCACTGGGGACAACCAGAGAAAGTGTTGATCTGGGAGAGGGCGGGCTTTGTTGATGATGGGACCGGATGGCAGGTGGGAGAGCATGGGTGTAAGAAGACTGGAAAGCTGGGGCGAGGAGGTTATGAAAGGCTTTTGAATCTTTTGAAAAAGGATATATATATTTTTTTAGTTTTTAGTTTTTGCAAGGCAATGGGGCTAAGTGGCTTGCCCAAGGCCACACAGCTAAGTAATTATTAAGTGTTTGAGGTCGGATTTGAACTCAGGTCCTCCTGACTCCAGGGCCAGTGCTCTATTCACTGCACCACCTAGCCACCCCTTGAAAGAGGATTTTATATTTGATCTTAGAAGGGATAGAAAACTACTGGAGTTTAGAGTGTGTGTGTGTGTGTGTGTGTGTGTGTGTGTGTGTGTGTGTGTGACATGATTAGACCTAAGCTTTAGGGAAATCCCTTTGACAACTGTAGAGTAGGAGAGACTTATGGCAGGTGAATCTGACCCCTGTGCATAATTTGACAGGTCATGGTTTGGTTGGGTTGGAGGTGAGGGACGTATGGAGTTATTCATACATTGAGGAACATAGTTGATGAATAACTGGAATGTATTTTGACCATGATATCAAGTCCTTCCTGAGTCAATATAAGAACATCTGATAGAAATCTTGAATCTCTCAGTTCTGAGTCATTTCTTGGTCAGATTTTTCACTGTTGTAAACAAACACTAATATTATTCATTGATCTAGCACATTTAGTGTTCTTTAATAGAACCATGACTTCTTAAGGGTAGATAGATTCTTCAGCGGTGTCCATCGCAGCCCCTCTGGGGATGTGTGATTGTTCTTCCTATCTTGTCTTGATTCCACTATAGAGGGTCCCTATGACACTCAGGAGGCATTCTTCCCATGTGTCTTCTAACACTCTACAGGGCAGTCTTCAACTTGTCCATGATATGGTTGGCCCCTTTCCCGCTATCAGTCTTTAAATGTTGACTTTTAGACCCTTATCTTGGCTAAGTCATCATTGATAACATCTACCCTCCCTGAATTCCTTCAGTGTCCTCTGAGGCCTTTGTGCTTTTGACTCTTGAGATGGAAGCATTACATCATTTGTAGCCATGTCAGAGTCCTAGGATTATGCTAATATTAACAAGAGGGGCTTTTTTCAAAATTATTAAACTTATAAAACTCTCAAAAGAAGAGACTAGTCCAAGTTGGAGGAGTTGTGGGAAGAAAGACATTAAATATTTTGATGGTAGAGCTGGAAATTGGTCCACATTACACAAAGCAATCTGGAAAAAAGCTACCCAAGTATTTAAAATCCATACCTTTGGATCCAGTGATCCCACTGACAGAGTGATCTAAGGATGGTCAATGAAAGAAAGATTCACCCAAACTCCAAAATATTCCTAGTAGAATGTATCTATATGTGTATGTGTTCATTAGCAAAGGACTGAAAACAAAGTATATGAACATTGATTGGAGAATGGCGAAACAAATCATGGTACATGATTGAGAGGCTATCACTGCGCAAGAAACAGTAAAGCAGGGGAAGATGCACATGAATTGATGCAAAGTGAAGGAAGTCACACCAGAAAAACCAAACATATCAGCAACAAAAACAATAAGATTGACTCAACACTATGGAATTATAATGAACTAGCTTGGATTCCAAGAAGAAAGGTGAAAATGTACTTATCTGCCTTTTTATTTTTTTAAACAAATTTTATTTTTAAGGCAATGGAGTTAAGTGAGTTGACTAAGGTCATACAACTAGGCAATTATTGACTGAGGTCAAATTTGAACTCAGGTCCTTCTGCTTCCAGGGCTGGTGCTCTATTTACTATACCTACCTAGCCCCCTGCTTTTTATTTTTAGAGGCAGCTGAATGGCTGAGTAGAGCCAGCACTGGACCTGGAATCAGGAAGACCTAAGTTCAAGTCTGGCCTCAAGACACTTACTACTATGTAGCTTTGGGTAAATCACTTAATCTCTGGTTGCCTTAAACCATGGGAAAAGGAAATGGCAAACCACTTCAGTATCTTTACCAAGAAAATCCCATGGATGGTATTGGTATGCTATATAGCTCATGGGGTCACAAAGAGTTGGACAAAACTGAATAGTAACCTTCTTTCAGCAGGGAGGAGCTATGGTATGGAATGCTATTTATCTTAAGTTTACTTGATGGCTAATTTTGCTGAACTTTTCCCAGCTTTTTCTTTCTTTCTTATACTATGATGAATTTTTGAATAAAAAAATGGCATATATTGGAAATGAGATATAATGTGAAAACTTTGAAAGATAAGCCTTTGTGGCAATTGATGGCTTGGGACTGGTGAAAGTCCCATGCCATTTCTAACATGGGATCTCTTCCAATAGATCACAGATTAGAACTGAAGGATTTGTGTGACTATTGGTACCCAGGGAGCGGTGAGAGAGTTGCCTATGAAGCTGTTGTCTTCTCTGGGTCATCCACCATTCTAGCTTCCATGGTTCATACATAAAACTGGAAATAGATTTTTATCCATAGTCATGAACTCACAGACCCCAGAATCAGAACAACCAAAATGGATGTCCAGCTCTGCCACTTACCTCAGGAGTGGGTTGATTTTGGCAAGTCACTTGCCTTTTCAAGCTCTCAGTTCCCTCACATGGAGCTTAAGAAAGCCTTGAAGGACCAAGCTGCACCAATTGTCACTGAGTTGTTTTTTGTTTTTTTCTTAAAGGCAAATAGAGTAGGATGAAAATTTTATTTTAAAGTAAAATTCAAATATTAGTTTGTAATTTTTAGCCTTGGAAGTATTTGATGGTATTTGAACAGAGAAATTATAGTAAAATTACAATTTTTTTCATCAATTGATGTATCTGGTACTTCTAGTATGAATGGGGGAGGGGGGAATTGGTATCATTTGCAACTCAAAAAAAGGAAAATGTCCAACAAGGGAATGGTTAAAACCAACAACAAAAAGGGATACTATATAGAATGGATATGGGGCTTAGTGCACAGGAGGCTGGCCGGGGAGTCAGAACCACCTGGATTCAAGGCTTGTCTCATATATCCTGGCTATGATGTGGGATAGAGGCTGATTAACCTCTCAGTTCTATCGGGAAATTTCTCAACTTAACTGTAGAATGGTGTTTGATCTACAACAGTGAAGGGACTTTCCTTAACAGGAACAGGACTGGATTAAAAAATTAATAGAATAAAACAATGAGAAATTCCTCATGCTAATGAAATGACCAGCCTGGAAAAAATTAATATAATAAGTATTATGTTATTATAATAATATAATATAAAATAATACCATTTAGAGAGGAATGGGGATCATAGAAGAATCAGGAAGATGTGTCAAATCCTATCTTAGATAAACACTAACTGTAATCCTAGACATTTAAATCTCTGACAGATTCAGGTTCTTCAGCTTTAAAATAGGAATAAGAACACCTATCTTTTAGGTTTGTAAACCATAAGGTGCTATATAAATGTTAGTTGCTATTAAATAATGTAAATCAAATTACAACCAGACAGACTCTATGCTATGATTATCTGCAAGGAAAGGTAAACAACAATGAACAAAGAAATCTGATGGAGACACAAAGTACCTGAAAAGTATTATGAGTAGTTGCTAACCAAGTTTTGTGGATGGCACCGATGTTTATTATTGATACTTTTTGTAAATTATTAAGAAGAAACCCAAACCAACTGCTCAAACAGGTTGACCTCCATATCTCTACGATCCCATCTAGCTCTTAAATGATTTTACAAAATGACTATTTTATTATATTTACACTGTGCAAATAATTGGTTTGAGACCCTTTCCCTCTTAACTCAAGCATCTCCATAGAACTGTAAAAAGACAGTTTCCTGCAATTAAACACCAAAAATATTTGGATGAAACAGCTAGGAGAGAAGACTCTGTGGCCCTCATTAGAAAATCCTCATGACCAAGATGAACAAGCAGGTCCAGCTTCAGGAAGGTGGTTGTTTCGAAAGGATCAAACTGACAACTGGAAACTGGCTTATTTTGAGAGACTTCAAGTGAAATTATGGTAGATGGTAAAGTGAAGCACCTAGACAACTGGGGGACTGCAGAAGGTGTCTAAGTCAACTGCATTTTACAGATGCGGAAAGTGAGGGAAGAGATCTTCCCGAGTTACTCGGGTAACATCAGAGGCAGGATGTGAACCCAGGTCTGTGACTTCAGAGTTCGGACTCTTTCCACTGTTCCAAGTAGCCGTGGTAGTTCTGGCGCACCAGGGATGGAAATGAACAAAACCAGGAAGGGATAATTACCTTTAGCCAGGTAAGCATAAGGAGACTTCAGTGCACGCATCAATGAAGAGTTTTAACACAATTTATTTTTATGCTTAAATAATTAACTAGATCATCCAGTGTGGTATTTTTCATACATATGTCATTAGAGCTATTTGTCAATGAATGCTGTTTTGATATGAATATAATCAACAAATTAAAGTATTTCACCAAACCCAAATAAAAATGCCCCTTAAAACACAGCAGCCTTAAGAACCTAATATGCTAGAATGGTTACAGATGATTGGCTCGCTGGAAGATTCTACATCTGAGCGCCAGTACACAAGACGGTAATAATTTTACAGCGTGCTGCCAGTCTATGAGCTAATATTTTCTGTTCAGTTCATTTTTTTTAAATACCAAAACTTGTGCCTCTATTGAGCACCAACCCATCTCTAAAGCTGCAAGCATTACCCCCCCTTGTAAGCAGTAACAGTTAGCACCCCCCTCCCCCAAAAGCAACTATGGTAGTCTCTTTTTTTTGTTCCTTTTTTTTAGGTTGTTTCATTGAAAAATTGGCAACAGCAACAAATATTAGATGAAGGGCATTGTGTTTACAGATAAAATCTCTTTTGTGTCGCAGTATACTGTAGTGTTTGCAAAATTGGAAAAGATTTTAATCAAAATAAGGTGATACACATGCATCAAAATATTAGTACTCTGCAGAAAAATTTTCACAGAACTACAGAATTCCTCATTTTGGGAATTATTTAAATTTGCAGCAGATTTTAAAGATTTTTTTAAAATCAAGCTAGCAGTTTTGCATATACAAACATTATAATTGCTAATATACAAGAATCAGTGAAGATCCCCACTCCCTCCCATCCCCGGCCCCAAGTCTCCCCACTAGGTGAAGCCCCCTTGGACCACCTAGTCTGTTAAATGCATTTGTGATATTTCATCTGTGTCCTAAGAGGCAGTGCCTTATCCATATTTATTCTAATTTTTTTCTGTTAGAATTTATACAGTGTTATCTATTTACAGCAAAACTACCGATGTTTTAAAAAAAGAAACAAACAGTGTTTATGCCCTGACATTTGGGTCCAAGAGAATAAGGCGAGCTGCTGTGGGTTAACCATTTGAGTGTCCTTCAATCACTTCTGTCGTCTTGTCTTCTGTCCCATCGTCCAGTTGCAGGAATTGTGATCTTTTGTGATGACGTTCAAGGAAGCTGGTAAGAGTGTGGTCATTGTCTTGTGTGTGTGCTGCGTCTCCAACGGTGAGCTCTCAGATCCCGGGAATGAGAGGGAATTTCCATGCTCATGCGAAATTAAAATGCGTGGGGTGTATCTTTTCTTTCTTTTTTTCCTTCCTTTTCTTACTCTCTTTTTTTTGTTGTTGCATAAAAACCATGCGGTTCTGTGGAAGCAGCAAACACACATACACGCGCACATTCACACACACACACACAACACACACACACACACACACACACACACACACACACATTCTCCTTGGTAGATTTTTCAATTCCTGTTGATTTTTCTTCCATGACTCTTTCCCTTGAATACTGGCAGTAAAAGCATATACTCCTGTGGAAAGATAAGGAAAACCACTGGTGAGAGAGGATAGCTTTCACACATGACCTTGTTTTAGGTTTCATTCAAAGTCAAAAGAAAAACCAATGAATGAATATCTGTTACTCCATATTTTATCTAGTAAGATCTTTTCTTTAGTCAATGGCATGGAATTAATGGTTTCAAACAATTAATTTTATTTGTGTATTTATATACAAATATTTATATATTCTCTTAGAAAACTGATAAAGTTAATTTAATAAACAACATTTGACACAAAAATTTCAAGAAAGTCATCTTGGTGGAGGAGGAAAATTAATGGTCTGGCATCTATTAGTCAAGGAATCCTTCACCACTAAGATGGTGATTTCCACTCTATGATTTCAGAATCCACAGCATTTTGGATGGTCTTGTACATGTGCTATAGATTGAAGCTGACCTACATAAGCAAGGGGTACAACCCCTTGCTGAAATCATGTGCTTTTCAACAATTAGCCAGCCCTATATTGCTGTTAGGTTTCAGTTCTGTATGTACATCCACCAGGGACCAGCCAAGAGTTGACCATACCACCTAGACTGAAGTCAGGAGAGAATTCATACAGAGGAATCTTTTTTTTTAAACTTTTGCCTCTTCCTGGCAAACAAGCTTATTAAATACACTCTACAATAATACTCCACTTCTGTCTTTTTCTCTGTAGAACTAACATTAATTTTCTCTTCCATTTGGGCCTTTTATACTAATGCTCTGAGCTTAAGGTCTTCCCTGATCTACTCTGAAAAGGGAGATGGTCTTTCTGTCACCTGAAGGAAGGAAAACATTTCTATTTTAAAAAAACAAAAGAAGGGGCGGCTAGGTGGTGTAGTGGATAAAGCACCGGCCCTGAAGTCAGGAGTACCTGGGTTCAAATCCAGTCTCAGACACTTAATAATTACCTAGCTGTGTGGCCTTGGGCAAGCCACCTAACCCTGTTTGCCTTGCAAAAAACCTAAAAAAAAATGAGATTTATGTTCTAAATACTTTAAGATTATTAGCATTAAATCACCTAGAGTGGGGATAGGTTAGATGAGACAAAGGATGAGAAAGGGTATTTGTCAAATACATTAATTCCTCCAAATACATCCATTTCTTGTTAGCAATACATTTAGGACCAGTATCCCAGTGTGAAGAAAGCATTTCTTATAAGGAGTGAAGGGCTCTGCACCAGTTATAAGGTTACATGAAAAAAATATGGTTTTCTCAAAACTTGGGCTGAGTGAGGTGTTCATTGTTTGACAATGCTTTGTATTTGGGACCAATATCACAGTGTGGAGAAGGAATTTCTTATAATGGGCAAAGGGCTTTGCACCAATTATAAAGTTGCATGGAAAAATATGGTTTTCTGAAAACTTGGACTGAGTGAGTTCATTGTTTGAGATCCATGATGAGCAGTAAAACATCCACATGCTTTTATTAAACAAAAGAACCACTCAATGGAAAGATGCAGAGGGAGGCATCCTTCATCCAACTTGGGTTCCAGAAGGAAAATTTCAAATTATCTTCCCTTGGTACAGACAATGCTAGAAAAGGAGTCAATTGTTTGGACTCTTTTCTCTACTGGTTTTATGTGTCTTTTTAATCTCCAAAGCAAGGAAGTCATTTTTTGAAACAAGTCAAGTCAGATAGCAAGCCACTTCTTGTAGGTAGATGGGGGAGGACAGGCGCACTTTAGTACATAGTCTGTTACTTGGGAAAACATTCTAAATATGGAAAAGAACACTTCTCCATTTGTGCTTTGGGTGGGGGTGGGTGTTTTCACTTCTGAAATCTGTTATTTTTTTACATTTCATTTTTTTTAAGCCCAACATGGTGTGCTGCCTCCTGTTAAGTCAGAATTCAGGGCAACTAAGCTGCTTCAGTCTAGGTGGTATGGTCAACTCTTGGCTGGTCCTTGGTGGACGTAGGTACATAACTGAAGCCTAATTGTTGCAGAGCACATGAACAAACACTTTGAGATGGGAAACTACATGCTTCCACAGGTCTACTGCAAGGCCTTTCCTAACTATTATTCCCTGTCCATTTATACTGTATAATTTTACTTATGTAAACACTATCACCCCAATCAAAGTGCAAGCCCCTGCTGAGAAGGGTATTTTTCATTCTCTGTACTATATCAGAGCATGGTATCTGGAACATAATAGGAATTTTAATAAATACTCGTTGACTCATTTTAAGGTTTTGTGGAAAACCACATGAATTTGGATCCCACCAGCTGAGTGGGAATGAAATCAACCTTTGTACTATTGATGAACAAAAATTTGCTGAGAAAATGATAAAGTGAACAAGAGGGTACAGTATTTTAAACTCCTTATAAGAACAAATAATGTGTAAGAGTTATGGATGTTGTGTTCATGAAAGCCCACTAAATCTAAATGAAGCTTATAAGGGCAATGCAGGGAAGTAAAGCTCAGAGGCCCAGGCCACACCAATATTCTGAGTAACACTGGGATTGCCTAATATTCCAATCGTCGCTAACAAAATTCTTGCCTAGCTGTTTACCTCCCCTGCATTACTCATCCGTGCTCCAAGTCGATATCCTGACTTTATACTTCCTTCCTCTCTGCTTTCTAAACTCCTTTGTTTGAACAGATCCCAATTCAACAAATGCACTAAACATCTAACATCTAAAGGAGCAGGGCTAGGCTGGCAATGAAAATATAAAGACAGAAAAACAATCTCTCTGCCACTTAACTCTTCTTTTCCCATTTTCCCTGTTCAACTCTTCCATTCTCCCCTAACATAATTAATGACTGTTAAAGTCTCAATGTTCACATCAGAATCAGTAAAATGAAATAATATACACATTTCCAACCCCTGGGTGGCAAAAACCAGTGGGTTGGATAGAGATGTGTCCTCAAAACCAGTGCCACCTCTGACACCAAGATGGGGGGGGGGGGGGAGTCCTGGGCAGATCATTTAATTTCTCGGGGTTTTAGCTACTGAGACTCAAGTTGTAGAGAAGGTACCAACCTGCATTGGTAGAGAGAATTTCCTCATCTAGGATCTCCCTAAACTAATAAAATCACAAGTTCAGCTCTTATCACTATTACTGTGGTTGTAAGTTCCTTTCCAGCTAAAACTTATTCTGCAAAACTGTATCTTGCAAACTATATTGATGAAAAGGAGAATTATTTTCATTATTTTCCTTTTGGAATTTTTCCTGTATTGAACAAATAAGCTTCTGTCTTTAAGAATATGTCCACATCCTCCTCTCCCTCACATTCTTGAGATGAAAATGCTGCCAGCTCCGGGCAGTGAGGGCTGTTCCTTCTCCCCTCCTTGCCTTCCTTCCAGACTCATTGAGTCCTCTTCTTTCATGTCTACTTTCCACTCTGCCATCATTATTCATTTTCCTTTCTTCATGGTCCTGCCTTCCATCCGTTCTCCAAATTCTCACCTTTTCACCCCAGCTATCTATCTCTAAGGCCAGGCTCCCATTTCCTTCGATGTGGCCGATATTTGGCTCACAGTTTTCTTCTCTGACCCCATCTCCTGCCCACATCCTCCATGACTGACATCTAATTGATGCCATTCTCTTACCTCTTTGTCTTCCCTCTGCTCTGATTTAGTGGTCTCTTGAATCTCATCATCACTGAGAACTGTTGTAATATTTTGACTTTCTCTCTTAGACCTACTGAATCTAATATTTCTTCTTGTTGACAGACTCCTTTCCTGTTCTCCTAACCCTTCACCCCTTTCTGATTGTACTTACTTCCCTATGCATTTAGAACTCCTTATCTCAGGGTTAGGAGGATCTTGAGTTCTTCTCATCCAATTCATGACTGAATGAGACGCTCATCTTTTGCAAACCCACCAAGACAGAGGAAAACTCACTACCATCACAGACAGTCTGTTCCACCTTTGGAAATGTTGATGCAAACTTTTGCCTTATATAAAGCCTAAACCCATTGTTTTGAAGTCTGCCATTGAGATCAAGCTAAACAAACCCAAATGTTCTTCACCTGAAGACAATATTCTGTCTACCTATCCCCACCTCCTAGGATAAACATGTCTGGTTCCTTCAAAGGATCCCTATGTGGCATGATCTATCATGAAACCTTCCACTAATAAGTGGGACGCTGAGACTGGGGATTCTTGTGTGAAGGGGTAGGAGTCCCTTCAAACTCTCAACCTCAGTGGTCCTGCTTGTCCACTTTGAGTTGATTTACAGTGATGGCAAACAAGTCACCAAATTTCTTGGGAGCTCAGCATCCTCATCTGAAAATCTCTTGCATGGAATCCTTTAAAACCAATAATCAGCATTACAGAAACTTCCGGCAGTCAGGTTTTAGATATGAAATGATAACTTTTATAATTAAGGGGAGAAAACTTTAAAATCAATGACAACAGAGGTTAGTGACTTTGGGCAACATTCTGTGGTTCAATTTTTTTAGGAAAAATAATTTGATTCCCACACGAAGGCAGCTTTTAGCTTTCAAAGCTCTGACAGTGTTCCTAGCCCACTGATTTTCTTCTAGGGTTCCCATTCAGCATTTCGAAATTGCCCATCATATTCCTAAGCCAGAATCCCAGGAACCCTCTTGGAAAGTGAGCCGTCATAGTCACATCAAGTGACAGAAGACAGCCTTTCTGCCTTGAACTTGAAACACTGCTCATTTCCCTTTTGGAAATCCTGCGGCTAGTTTTCAATTTCAGATTAAAATTGGCGCAGCCTGTTCTAATCTAGCCCTGAGTTGTTTAGCAGCCAGCTCTGCAAAAGGGAGAAGTGATATTATTCATAAAGATCAGGGTTAGGGTTAAAAATAAAAGACCACTTCTGTATTCATGGAGTCCCACTGAAGGACAAAACCATTCTACAGTGGCTCAGATAACAGGAGGCACCTACAAACACCTGGGGGGTGGCAGTCCCAGTCTCAGATGGACGAGAGAAAAAAATCCTAATTCCACATGGCACATTCCTCTCATTGTACCATAAGCTAGACACACCCTACAGGTGAAGTGACTGTAGTCTTTGTACCCATAAACTTGGTACAATAAATAAACATTCTTTCAATAAGCCTGACTTTATATTAACTAAAGAAAACAGTACAAAGGGATAGCAATGAAAATTTGATTCAACTTGCCATTAGTTTAATTTCAATAAGAACCAAGCTATTAGTTGCTGACCTGTGAAAATGCCAAGGGGCGGATCAATACAAGAACCATTTAGTGGGAATTGTGGGTGGGCAAATATTTAGTCAGACTGCTAAATCTTTTTAGGCTATTGGATTTCTTCACAAGTTACAGATCCCTGAGAGAAGGGAACCATTAAAAAAAAAAGCAGAGATTCCATCTTTGTCATTTGTTCTTCAGATGCAGGTCTAATTAGTGAGGAGAGAGTTTATAGGCTGTGAAATGACAAAGACATTTCAGGGCTCAGATGGTAATATCAGAAATATAGGAGGATAATATCACTAAGGATCCTTGTAATTCTTTTGCTTACTCTTCCAAGGAACGAGGGAGTATTCAGACTATCTATGGATTTATTTAAAGCAGGAAGAAAAGAATGAAAGAAAGAAAAGGAAGAAAGAAAGAAATGGAAGGAAGGGAGAAAAAAGAAAAGGAAGAAGGAAGAAAAGAAAGGAAGAAGAAAAAAGAGAGAAATAAAAGGAAAAAAATAAGAAAAAGGAAAGCAAAGGAAAGGAAAAGAAAAGGAAGACAGAAAGAAAAGGAAAAAAGAAAGGAAGAAAGGAAAGGAAAGGAAAGGAAGGAAGAAAAGAAAAGAAAGAAATAAGAGGAAAAAAGTAAGGAAGAAAAAGGAAAGAAAAGGAAATAAAAAAGAAAAGGAAAAAGAAAGGAAGAAAGAAAAGAAGGAAGAAAGAAAAAGAGTAAAGGAAAGGAAAGAGAAAAGAAAAGGAAGAAGAGAAAAGGAAAAGGAAGAAAAAAGGTAAGAAGGCAGGAAAGAAGAAAGAAAGAAAAAGAAGCAAGAAATGAGAGAGGGATGGAAGGAAGGAAAGAAGGGAAGAAAGGAAAGCAGGAAAGAAAAGAAAAAAAAAGAAATGGAAGGAAGAAACTCAATGGGAAGATGGATCCCTACTGTTAATCATGTGCTCAGTGGCAAGCTCCACTGGGTCCTCTTCCATTGGTACAATGGGGTCATCCCATTCATAAAGTCACGGGGCTGTAATTTCAAGATAAACATTGACTGACCGTTCACCGTCCTGTCGTTATGAATGGCTCTTCTTTTCTACAGGGCGGATTTCTTTCTTTGTCTTCACCTTATAACCTTCTCCCTGCTTTAAAGAGAATGTACTCATTAAGATTTTAGGCAGAACAAGTTTGGAGTTATAAATCAGTTTTCCCATGAGTCTCATGAGGCTGTATTAGGGTAATCAAAAGCAGTTCCAATCACTCCATCACACCACTTCCAAGACTATACACAGTCCATTGCCTTAATTGCTTAGCATAGCTTCAACAATATGGGATCGAATGCCATCAAAATGCCAACACATTTGTTTATAGCAAGCTGAGTAGGTTAGTGATGAAAGAAAAACTCCCTGTATCCTCTCTTTATGTGGGTTCAATTGGAAGCAAACCATCACTAGCTCTCAAATATTGTCATATTGTGTCTTCTGGAGCAGACCCTGGAGAGACCTTTCTCTACTGTGCTGAAAAATAACTCAGTGTATCATTACTCTTTAAGAACAAGTACCACTAAACAATGAACCAATATGCCCTTATGTGGATTTCAAGGATGTGCCCTCCTCCCAGATCCAAGCACATAGGATTATTAAAATCTTCTCCAACTATAGGTGAGGACTCTTTTTCCCACAATACCACTAGAAGCTTTTATTTCTTTTTCTTATCATCCCCCCCCCCCCCAGTCTGGACCTATTATTTCATCTGTATGGGAAATTCCTGATGTGGAAATGATCTCTACCCTTGTAGAATTGCAGATATGCTGCAACTTAAAGCCTAGCCGAGGACACTGTGAAGCTGACCCTGATCATTTTGCTTAGGATTGCTTGTTCAGTATTCATAAGATGCAAGACTTGTCCCAGATGTTCCTGATTCCAATGCTAGACTTTAGTGATCCACCACCTCTTATTAAAGCATATGTCTCAGAGACAAATTTAAGAATGATAAACATTCGCTTTTGGCAATATCTTAAAGGAAAACAGAGTGGTTCCTTTCCTCCTTACTTTTTAACAGTAACTTTTCTATTCAGTGTTACCTTAAGTTACTATAGCCTTCCCTTCATTTCCATTGGAATTTTCATTTCTTTGGTGTAGAGACAATGTGTCTTATGGAGAGGATAAAGAACTGACTTTGGAGTAGGGAGACCCAGCCTCAAGATCTCCATGGCATATTCTGGTTGAGTGACCTGAGTAAGATACTTAAAATCTTAGTAATCCAGGCAACTCTCAAAGGTAGGTGTTCTTAACTTTAGGTTGGCTCATGAAGAACACTTGCAGCATTCTGGAGAAGTCTAGGGAGTCACCACTTCTCTGAGCAATATTTTTAAATACATAAAATAAAAAATGAGATTACAATGAAAGCCAATTATATTGAAATATAGTTACCTAAATATATTTTTAAAAAGTTTATAGACCAAAGGTCAAAAACATCTGCTCTATGACCATATGTTAAAGTTAAGTTTCAATGTGTACCATCAATAAAATAGTTTATAGAAGCTAAGGAAAAGGAAAAAGAAAAGAATAAAGCTCTATGAGAAAAGGAAGGCATGAAATTGAGACTTGAGGCATCCCCTTTCCAATACCACAGATAGAAGTCAAGTTCAAATAGCAGGTAAATTGAAGATGGGACTTCCATAAAACCATCCTGTGAAAGAGTTCTGTTAGGTGGCTTATGGGGTAGGAAGATTCATGTTTCATGTTAGGTTTGCTATTCTACCCTTAGACATTCAGAGGGAATAACATGGTAAATACAGTATTGAATTTTCTTATTTCTTAGAAAACTCAGAATTTCCTGAAAATGTCTATTTCCAGGAAGTTGATGGGGGAAAAGCTATCACTCCCAATGGCTGCATAAACAATCAATCAATCACCATTTATTAAGTGCCAACTATGTGAAGGGCACTGGGCTAAGCACACACAGGAACAGCCAAAGCAGTTTAATTAAGGCTCCTTCTTATTTTTTTTAAAGAGAATTCCATCTGAACAGAGATAGAATTCTGGAAGCTCATTACTGCTTTCCTTGTCTAAGAAGAGACAATTCCATTCAATCACAGCAGGAAAACTCGCTCTTTCAGCCACATAGGTGAGATCATTCACACAATCCTTTATTAGTCCTCTGCCTTTTCCCCCTTCTTGACCAGCACACGCCATTACCATTTCACCAAATATCGACTCTTGTGGTAAAGCGATACGTCTGACTACTTTCCGCGTGATCTGTGGGGATCAATAACGGAAAACAGATTTTTCTCCCATGGATAAAGACAAAACAACAAAAAAAAATCCATAATTTTTTTTGGAATGCAGAAAATATGAGTAGCAAGAGCAGTATGAAACCCCAACGGTCATTACTTTTCTTGTGATGATGGTGCCTTCTTCATCAGTAAACTGTTCTTCTGTAACAGACTCACCGGGAATGTTTTTTGCTTCCTCTCCCTAAAGAATGTGTCATAGAGGTTAGCAACCAAACAACCTATATTCTGAGAATTCCACACCATTCCACACACCATATACATGCGCTGTCAGAATTTAGGAAAAGATTTAATACTCCAGGGGAAAAAATATGAAGACAGTAACTAAATATTTCTAAACACACAATGGTTCTGGGAAGCCAGTGATTGAGCACTGGGAAGATATCCCTACTCTGTGAGCATCATGGAACATTCCAGTAATATTAAGATGCAGTAGTCTCTGGTTGCATGAATGTAAGCAGTGGCCTTTGTACAGACATGCACTTGTACAGTCATATGAAAGAAAATTAGCAACAAGAAACAAGAATGTAGAAAGCGATAGGGGGCAGAATAAGAATTATAAAATCAGAGATGATAGAATTAGAATGGCCCTTAGACAGCAAATGGATAGTAGCAGCTATGTGACACAGCAAATAGTGCACTGGCCCTGGAGTCAGGAGGATCTGAGTTCAAATCTAGCCTCAGACTCTAAATAATTATCTAACTGTATGACTATGGGCAAGTCACTTAATTCCATTGCCTTGCAAAAGCCAAAAAATTAAATAACATAAAAAGAAGTCAATTGGATAATGGATCATTATGCATGAAGCTGAGAGAGACTTTACAAATCAGCTTGTCTTCCAGATATGTGGTTATTCCTTAGGAGTTTGTCCCACTCTCCTACAACCTACACCTCAAAAAATCAGATTACTTTATTTGCAAAGGGGAGGAAACATCTCTCAACCCCAGCCAGAACTCAGAACTGAAATTCAAATCACCACTTCGAATAGAAAACTTTGTTGTCCTTATTATAGTAAGTTAGTGTAAGATACTGTAAGATGTTTTTGTGTTTTAATAATACACAACTTGGAAAAAAGGTCCTATGTATTTTTCTCACTTTTAAAATCTTTTATTTTCTTAAAGGAAAAAATTAAATTTAAAAGAACTATGGGAGAAAAGAGAAGGTTCTGAAAAAACTTGTAAAGGTTTGGGAAATTATATCCTGGGAATTAGTATAGGTCTTTAATAATAATAATAATAAACATTTATTCATCCCTCTAAGGTGGCTTTTTCTATATATTATCTCATTTGATACCAAGACTTTATGAAATAAGTGTTGCTATTATTCTGTTTGAGATGAGTAAACTGATGCTGAGACAGAGGTTAGTGACTTGACCAGAGTTCTGTACTAAGTATTTGAGGCAGGACTTGAATTCAGACTTTCCCTACTCCACCAAGTCCAGTGCATCATCCAGTGTCCCACAGAGATTGAATTATCTAACACTCACTGCCATCGAACGCAGAGAAGACATGAAATGGTCCCTTTTGGAGGTGATTTTGCCATTGTTTATCTGCTAACACAGAGCAGTCTGGGTACCAGCTCTGGCTGGCCCTCCCTATAGGATTCATTCCATTTCTGTGATAGTAAGCACCTAACGATTGCCTTGCATGTAGGAGGAGCTTAATTATGGGTAATAAATAAAATATAAAAGCAACTAACCCCTCCCAAAAAAAACTGACTGATGTTCTATCACATCTTTTAAAACTCATCTAGTCTCAATCCAGTCTGATTCCCTTAAGTCTGGAGAAGGATGGGGACTTGCTCAAGGTCATCCCGGTGGGAAATAGCAGTCAGGATCTGAATCCAGGTCCTCATACTCCACATGCAGTGTTCTTCCTGCTCTCTCCTTGGGTACTTCAAATTCACGCTCATTATTTGATCAAGTTAAAAACTTCTCTCACCTCAAAACCTAAACTCTTCATTTTAGAGGTAAGAAAATTGAAAGGGACATTCCTGAATCAGAGCCTGGGAAAAGCCTGGAGCAGGATTTGAACCTGTGTCTGTTCATTTAGCACTCTTTCAGCCTCATTGCAACTTGTTTAAACTCATGTTAAATGGTCCTTGAGATCTGTGTGATATTCAAATGATTTCAGTGAGTGAATACATGTCCTGTCTCCTCTACATTTAGACCCACTTGAGGAGATCTTAATGAGCCAGCCAAGCTTCTGCAAGAATAGGCCATGCTGTTCTAAGACTGTATTCTTTTTTTGTTGTCTTTTGGACATTGGGAGCTTGTTGACCCTGGTTGTCTGAATTTTAGCAAAATTTGGACCAAGTCTTTCATCTGTGCCCTTTAGACAAAAAAGAAGCTATAGGTGATTCTATGGTTAGGCAATCCCTATGAGCAGCCTATTGACAAGCACCAGTGATGATGATTTTAATCATTTTATTTTTAATTTTAATTTCAATATTTACTTGGTTTGTGAAACATACTACATATATCATTTGGTCCTCACAACCACTTGTGAGGTACCTGCCAGAAGAGGGAATAGGAGAGATCTCTGCTTGGTTTGGCCCTCAACTCAGAGGCTATTTATTTAGCAAACCTTTCCACTATGGTTCATCTGCATTTGGAATGAGAGGACCTGAGTTTACATCTTAGCTCTTCTATGATCATCTATGTGACCCTGAATAAATCCCTTGGCTTCTAGGAGACTCATCTGTAAAAGGGATTGGGCCCCGTGACCTGATTCCCTTTCAAATATAAACCTCCAGTCTTATGTTAAAGTGTGGTACTATGGAAGGGTCACTGGATTGGGGGTGGGAGTCAGTCAGAAGACCCATGTAAAAGGTAAGGATTTTTAACCTTTTATAGGTCCTATATGTCCCCTTTGATGGGGGAAACCTATGGATTCTTCTTAGATTCATAATCTTTATGAACAAAATAATATAGAAAACAATTGTTGAAACATCAAAATATTCAAACAAAAAGTTCATGTATCCAGGAATAAGAATCTTCATACTAGGGCAAAAAATGACAGATTTAGAGAGGGAAGACTTGGCTCTGCTGCTCTGTGTGTGACTTCAGGCAAGCAGAGGCTCTGGGCCTCAGTTTCCCTTGGGTAAAATGAGGGATCTGAAGGAGATATTGGGTCTTTGACAGCCTTAAGATTTTAGGATCTTAAGTCAGTCATGATCTGGAAATATAGTGAAAAAAGAGCACAACTGCCCAAATGTCACTCTGACTTTGATGCCTTTCTCTAATCTATGGCTCAGGTCACTCATGGGCTTCTATCTACAGGGACTTCAAGATAATGCTGACCTTGTTAAAAAACGAGTGGCCCTAAAAGGAAAGGTGAATTCCTTTCTTTAAGTAAGGTGCTGGTGAAATACCATCCAGTCAAACAAATATTATCTTTATAGTGAGTCTATGCCTCATATCTCAATTTAAAATGAAATCATAAGGCAAGTTTCCTTTCCAAATGTACTCAAACCTAAGACTGATGTATTTACACATACAAAACCTAATTAGGACTGTGGCTATTTTTAAATTGTTGGGATTTTTGTTTGGGTTTCTCCCTCACTGTTTGCTGTCTCCTTGTGGCAATGAGGTAAGGCAGTATTTGGGGTTCATCATCCAAAAACATCCTATGTCAGTATGGAGAGGCACATCACCTGGAGATGGGCCATAGGACTGCCACACTACTCTCTACTCTCCCAGAGGCTTCAGTAATGATCATTTAATATTTGTTAACTGGTGGGAGAAGTATCCACACAAAAGAAGTCACAAAATTCATAATATAGTTTTCTCATTTGTAGGTCAAAACACATTTTCATGTGGAACTCAAAATCTTACAAAAAATCAATGTTGAAAATTATCTTTATATGTAATTGGAAAAAAATAGAAAATAAGGGAAAAAATCATTCCACTTCCTTTCCAAATTTACAAAAGAAATGCAGAGTAAAGCAAGAAAAAATGCTATTCTGCTTGTTTCTATTCTGCCTGTTTCTAAATAGACATTTTTGAAAATGTTAGACCATTCCCAGGGGCTAAAATCTGTTCATTCTTTGTTCTTGAGTGTTTATTATTCTTCAAGAGTTCTATTTGTCTGCTGGATCTCCCCACCTCTACCTGATGGTTGCGGGTTCATAGGCCAAGAGATTCAACAGAATTTAAACTCCTTGAGGGCAAGGATTGTTCACTTTTGTCTTTGTATCCTCTGCTTAGCAATTGAAAAATGCCTGTTAATTATCTGGAGCTATAAGTGACCTCAAAGGGCTTCTTGTCCAGTATCTCTTTTTACAGAGGAGGAGGAGGAGGAGGAAGCTAAAGCCTGGAGGGGTTAGGTGACTTGCTCAAGGTCACACAGGTAATAATCTCTGAGGTGGGATCTGAACTAAGATCTTTTGACTCCAGAGGTCACTCTGAATCCTCCTCTGAATCACCTAAAGACAGACCCCAGGGTCAAATGTTGCCTCCCAAATGGACCATGCGGGGCACCACGTTTCAGAGTTGTTTTGTGTATTACTCTGTTCCTGGCTCTGGCCATAAGGTGGTAAAGAGTCAATCCTGGGCTCCCTTTCTGGAAGGGCTGTGTTGGGGCATTGTGGGCTTCAGATGAAGGATGTGGATGCCCACTTATTGGAAAAGATCCAGGTTGTATTAGATGACCCTCCCAGCTGTGATGCTCTGTAATTCTGCATGGTCTTGGCAATGGGCTCATTTCTGGCAATCAAAGTAATCAATCAGGAATCATCTATTAAAACACTAAGTCATGTCCAAAGAGCCTCATCACCAGAAGGTTGGCCCCTTCCCCAGTTTATTTATTCCTTTAGATGCAGCCACTCATTATGAATGTCTGTTACAGTAGAGTGTGGTTCCAACCTACCCTGGTGAAGAAATATGGCGTCCTCAGCAGCTAAGTATTGATGAGTAAAGAATTTCAGCATGTAACAGTCATGTGGATTCAAACAATCAGCGGGCATTTATTAAGCACCTACCATATGTTAGGCAAGTGTACTAGGAACAAGGCACACAAAGAGAAAGCTAGGACTGTGAGACTTTGGGAAGTCGCTGCAACTCTACGTCTTAGCTTCTTCCTCAGTAAAATGAAGGAGGGGACAGGTTAGGTGAGCTGTCTCCTAGACCTAAATCCTGCTTTTTTTTTAAAGTGTCTCCCTGTGGTTAGAATAGTAGGTCAGGTATTTTAGACACTAACCATTGGGCTTTGCTCATATAAAACTGGATAGAGAAGCTGCCTCTGACAAATATCTCCTCTGGTCTGAAGCTCCTTTGGAGATCTCCCTGGACATGCTTCTTTCCACATGAGATTTCGGGGGATGACTTATTTTCTTTCTTATTATTCCAGAAGTCTTTGAGATTCAGGGAATGACTTATTTTCTTTTGTATTATTCTAGAAGTTTTTGAGATTTCAGGGTGTGACATTTTCTCCCTTATTATTCTAGAAGTCTTTGAAAGAACTTACTGTCCAAGGTCAAATCTGGGATGTTGCTTCCTTTTATCCATTTGCTCTTCATCAAAATCCTCACCTAGAGAGTTTCACAGATTCTGAACATACAGAGCATGAAACCAGCTTGTCTCCCTGGACCAATGCTCATTTAAGGCCTTCTAGAAGATAAGGACCATACAGGTGGTCCATATATATTGTTATTATTTATCCTTCATTCTTGAAGAAGATTATGACATCAGGGAGGTGATGCCATGACATGTAAGTAAATTGGATTTAAGTGAGGGAAGTACTAATATCAATTTACATGTGTAAGTATGTATGTATATGAGCCTGGTATGAATCAGATTAAAATATAAGTGGGAAATATTTAACAAAATAAATTTAAAAATATAGTAAAATATGGTTAAAATAAAATTAAGTTAATATGTGGCCTGCAGGAATCCTTATATGCTGATTAACTTGTACACATATGTGTGTTTCTTTGTTGAAAATACTCCCTTATTTCCCCACATTCTCTAATCATGACACTGACAATATTATGTCTAAGAGGATATGGGTAAAGTCATTTTTATAGGTGGGAAGAAGTATTCCACTGGACCCTGGATAAAGTCCAGGATCCATCTACAATGTCTTACACGAAACTCTAACAGCATCTAGGTTTGTGTAACTTTTAGCTCTTTATGGCCTAAGTGTCCCCCCACCCCTTCATGGTCATATGGTCATTGTCCAGTTTGACATAGGATACACCTGATCTTTTGAAGAATACACATATATGTAGCCATATACAAACACACATGTAAACATGCATATACATACACACAGATATATTTACATGCACACACATATGGAAAGCTTCCTTGGCTTTGATTCTGTTACCTCCCAAGGTTGCCCATACCTTTTCCAGAGGCCTGTAATTAATGAAGACCTGACTATCTTTTCTCACATTAGGAGTATAAGCAATGAGAATTTGGGACAAGAAAGAGGAAGAGTCGTAGTCTCCAGTTCCAAGCATATTCTTCATATCCTTGGGCAGGTGTTCTGTGGTATCAGACCTGAATTTCATTCAGTTACCTCTCTCTCCAAGATGGATTAGTTGTTCATGCAATCCAACACACTTCAAAAAAACAAATTTAACCCAAACACCAAGGCGTTTTCAAGATACTCGCTTATCGCAAAAGGTCCCACATTGGCGTCCGCTCAGCACAGTTGTTTTAGTAATCCTAAACTTTCAGGGACAATTAATCAACCATCTTTAGAAAGCAAAACATGCTTAATATCAAACTCCACTAGAAAGGAACTTCCAATCAAGTCCCCCACACCAGTCCAACTGTGGGATACCTTTAAAATCAAACGTCGGCGAATAATTCTGGTAGTGACTCTTCGTTCTTCCTCTGAGCTCGAATAACTCTCACTCTCTTTATCATCCTGACAAATGCATTTAGGGTAGAATTTTATCAGCACATTTAAAAGAAGAGACATATCAAGATGGGAAATCAAGAAAGAAATTGCTTTCCTCATTTCTTTTTTTGTGGTTTGAGGAAACAAAAATTTTCACATTTGTAAGGTTCTGTGCTTAAAACAGTGTGCTTCATACATTAGATGTTTAATTAATAGTGAACTGTTAAATACTTGAATTGGTAGAAAAATTAAAAAAAAACATCCAGGAGGTGACAATTTTTGGAGTGGGAAATGAAATATGATAACCTTCAGTGGATGCAGACAGAGTAGAGAGAAGAGAGAAGGAAAGGAACAGGGAAGTTTGGGGAGAAGTAAACACACACACACACACACACACACAAATTCACAAACTGTAGGACTTCAAAAAATATTTGAGATGTTGGAAATGATGTTGATTAGATTAGATCAGCAAAAAAATTGATTTTGAACAATTTTTTCTAAATTCAAACACCAAGAGATAATCAAGGTCAGAATTCTTGACAAAAGCCATCACACTACAGCCAAGACAAAGGAGCTGGAACTTCTGAAAATCCCACTGGAAATTTAGAGATCTGAGATTGTTTTATGTTAAAAAATGTAATTTTTATACATCACTATAATGGTATTTTTATTTATATATACTTATCTAGTCTATCATTCTTTTTTTTTTAAGATTTTTGCAAGGCAATGGGGTTAAGTGGCTTACCCAAGGCCACACAGCTAGGTAATTATTAAGTGTCTGAGACCGGATTTGAACCCAGGTACTCCTGACTCCAGGGCCGGTACTCCATCCACTGCGCCACCTAGCTGCCCTGTAGTCTATCATTCTTACAAATTCTATTTAAAAAGGAGTAAGTTATTTAGCACACTATGGATAAAACTATGGTACCAACATATGTGTGTGCATGTGTTCATATGTATTTCAGAACAGGTCTGAGATGATGTAAGTAGAAAAAAATGGAGCATTTTAGCAAAACAAAATTCCAAATATTTAAATATTATTTAAGTTTGAATAAAGTTAACTTTAAATAAATTCTTAAAACATTCCCTTAGATTCTTAAGATAAATTTTAAAAGAACAAAATTGGGAAGATGCATTAAATGTCAACAAATAATTTTGAAGTAGCTAACAATGTGAAGAAAAATTATACTCAAAAGAGTATCAGGGCAGCTAGGTGGCATAGTGGATAAAGCACTGGCCCTGGAGTCAGGAGTACCTGGGTTCAAATCCGGTCTCAGACACTTAATAATAACCTAGCTGTGTGGCCTTGGGCAAGCCACTTAACTCCATTTGCCTTGCAAAAACCTTAAAAAAAAGATTATTAAGAGTAGACAATGGCATTCGTTGAAATAATTCCATTTCTGATTTTCAGTGAAAGGGCTTTGGAAATAATACTTTCTATTTATTTTTTTGGCCCCAATAATACTTTATTTTCTAAGCTTCCTTATTTACCCCTAGAAAACAATGGCCCAATAGACAGTAACTCTAGTAAAGTCCACAGGAACAGAAAAAAAATCAGAAAAAAAAATACCAGGACAATACAGGATTAGCTACTATCAATTGTTTTGAATTTGTGAAAAGTTATTCAAAAACAGATGATAGGATAGTTCTAGGTTTCCCCGAGGGAGAAAAAGCTCATTAGTTGTATAGAGGTCTTTGTGACATTATTCCTGTTTTGTTAGGAAATTCATTTTTGCCTTAATTCTCTCCTGGGAGGGAAGCAATGTTGAAGGTATTTACTACATGGGAATAATTTAGCATTCTGCTATGCCTTAATTATCTGAAATATTAAAATATTAACTTGGGGTATTTTGAAGGGGCTACATGATTTGAGATAAAATAATAATAAACCACAACACAACAGCAAATGCCAACAGCTCATCTTTCCCGCGTGCTGTAAGGGTTAGTAGAACTGATCCTTCTCAAGGAAAGTTACCAGTCTAGGGTAATGGCATTAATGGGGAAGAGGAGGAAGCAAAGGGGAAAACTCGGAAAAGCCATATGCTTAATTAGTCAAGAACACTTTATTTTTAGACATAAAGGCCACCACTTGGAAAATGCGGAAAAGAGTAAAAAAAAAACAGCTTTCATTACAAAATCAAGGCAGGGATGGTCTTGCAGTCAAACAAAAGGATCTCAGAGTGAGCTCTCCCCGGTGTGCCAAAGTCATGATGGTGGCTTGGGAGAGAGTCTCCCGGCCCATGGGGCACAGCTGAGAGAACCTTCTTACTAAGTGAGGTAGAGAGTGGTGGGTGAGGAGTCCCCACTGGTCTCTGCCATGGACAGCTGCTGGGACTGGGGTAAGAAGCGGTGGTTATTTACCTGGTAACAGCAGGCAGCAATCCGTGTAAGAGTCACACCTGGACTTTTAACCTGATTTTTGGGGGGAACAAAAAGGGTGCTGTATTCTGAGCTGATACAGTTGATGACCTTGTTGGTTTTTCTACCCTTGCTGTAGCCACAAAGGGTGCAGCAAGGACCTCTCTGATATATTTTTAGTTTAGGGGTGGAAAGTATGTGAGTCTCAACTCCATATGAATGAGAAAGCAATTTAATTTCACCTTGCTTTTCAATCCTTTGTTGATTATGGCCAAAAGTGACTGGCTCCTCCTCACAATGAGGATGAAAACTCAAGGAAAAACCCAATGAATTCTTCAATTGGTCATCGTTTTCTATTGCTTGAGATGATTGATTACTTGATTTCTCCCATGAATAAAAATTCTCCTGGGAACTTTCTAAAGGTTTACCATGAATATATAGTATATAAACTCAATAAACTCTAAAAATCTATTGACTGTATTATGATCACTTCTTTTTTTTTAAGGTTTTTGCAAGGCAAATGGGGTTAAGTGACTTGCCCAAGGCCACACAGCTAGGTAACTATTAAGTGTCTGAGGCTGGATTTGAACTCAGGTCCTCCTGACTCCAGGGCCAGTGCTCTATCTACTACACCACCTAGCTGCCCCATGATCACTTCTAATAGACTCTTTCTGATTAAAGTTATATAACTAAATTACCATATAGTTGATGCCATTGTCAAAAATTTGGAAGAGAGGGTTCCTTCCAAAAGGAAACATTTACATTACCTTATGATTCATTTATTAAGGTCCACTACAAAGAGTTAAAGAATTAGGGACAGGTCCTAGAACTGTGATTACAGAGAATTCCCAGATCAGGAATCCCTCTCTACCAATGTAGGTCAGCACTTTCTCTGCATCTTATAGGTTTGAATTGTTGGGGTGCTCAAATTTTTGAGTTGATTTTGAGGCTAACTCATCACCTTGATGCTCAAGATGCTGTACTGGTGAAGACTAAAATAAAAGGAAACTGATATCTAGGAAAATCCTGCCTTTCAAGAATCATCATAATATAAATGAGTTAAAAAATGTAGATTCAGACAAACCATCACTATCATCCATACTATTATCAACTAACATTAACAAATAATATTACATGCATAGGCATTCATTTCCCTGTCTTCTCTCATTCTTTTTTGTTTTTGCAAGGCAATGGGGTTAAGTGACTTGCCCAAGGTCACACAGCTAGGCAATTTATTAAGTGTCCGAGGCCAAATTTGAACTCAGGTCCTCCTGATTCCAGGGCTGGTGCTCTATCCACTGCACCACCTAGCTGCCCCTTAAAGGAATCTTTTGAGAAAATCCTCTCTCACAATTGAAAAACTAAAAGAAAATGATCAAAAGGTCAAACATATGAGATAGCTTTCATTTTTCTCTTTGAAGGCTTTAGTGTAGACTGTGATGCCTGGGAGTTATGAGGGCTCAGCCAAAGGCTCCCAATGTTTTTGTCAGTATATAATACACGAATCAAGAAAGTACACACAAAGATTTATGAGAGAGAGGCAGCTAAAGGAAGTAGGAGAGAGCCAGCATGTTTTCCAAACTCTATGGACTTTCTATCACTTTGCTTTTAAGAAATGCCAAGTATGAAGATGTACTTGGAAGGGAACAGAAAGTTACCCCAAGAATCCTTTTCATAGATATTGACTCAAGCAAAGATATAGACTTAAAACAATTCAGAAAATGATAAGAGTTTTGTACAATTTTTTTTACAAAAATGATGTTTTGTAAAAAAAAATCAAGACCATTTAAATAACTTTCAGCTTTTAAATTTCCAAATTTTCTTCCATTTTGCATAAGTCAGACCTATCAAAACAAATGGAGAAAATTTTTTAAACAAGACCATAAAAAATGAGGCATTTTACCAGTTCCTTATTGTTGCTTCATAATGGTGAATGACTCCTGATTTGTTTGAAATTGAAGAAATATTTTCCTGTTTTTAAATACTCTCATGGTTAAAGAATACCCATGTTGGACCACAGGGTCTTAAAGGACAAAGCTGCCTAGATCTGGATGGTTACTATTGTGAGTTTATATGCACGCTCACATTTCTATAAGACTTTAAGGTTGACAAAGTCCTTCCCTTGCTTACAGTGAAGTAGGCCATACAACTCTTATTATTCCCATTTTTTACAGATGAGGAACCTGAGGCTCAATGGAGCTCACTCAAGGAAGGCAATGTCAAAACCGAGGTACAAACTTGAACTTCCTGCCTTGCTCCTTCTGTCATATTTAATTAATAAGAGTAATCATGTTAATTAAATGGAAGCAAAGATGAGCTCAAGGAAAGGACTAGTCATCTCTTGATAACATGAGCAGAAGGAAGGTCAGGTTTGGAATCAGAAGACCTAGAATCTAGATTTGGATCTGCCACTTAACACAACATTAGACAGGTCATTTATATTTAGTCTTTCCAAGGGAGGATGATGATGCGGTAGGTTCTCTCCTGGCTCAGTTCTTTGCCAATGAGAAAACATTATTATATAATTCAAGCTTTTAACCCCATGGACTTTTAGCATCGATATCAAAACCTTTGGACCACAAGGAAGTAGAGTGATTACATGACTCTCCTCAAAAGGAACCGAATAAATAAGTTAATCTTTAATTAGTGAACAATGTTAGAGAATTGGACCTTGTACCTTGTGGTCAGGATGGACAGCGCCCTCTTCCTCATGGAGGTTTAGTCGTGGCTTTGCATCCCCTGAAGAAGTCCTATTCACCTTTTTCACACTGACAGGCACAGAGGTTTTGATCTCATCTGCTAAATGCTTGCTAGTTTCTTCCACAGATTTCTGGAAGGCTACTGGACCGTCGCTGCGGCCAGAACCTGGGGTTTTTGGTTTCAGAGGCTCCTTGTCCCTAGGCTTTCCGACATCATTCTGTGATTCTTGGATATGAGACTTGGCCATGGTTTCGGAAAAGGCCTCAGGGTGGCTGCCATTCGCTTCAAATTTGCCAGCTTCTCCTTTGAGATATGAGGTAATAGAATCCCTACATTGGTCAGGGCTGGAAGAAATGAAAAAAGGACATTACAGACTGTCAGTATATTATGTGACAAAAAGAACTCAGTCATTACAAATTCTAAATTGTCACAAATCACATTTTCACTCTTTTTAAAAAATACTTCAAAAAACAATAAAGATGTATTTGACACTTTTTTTTAGGTTTTTGCAAGGCAAATGGGGTTAAGTGGCTTGCCCAAGGCCACACAGCTAGGTAATTATTAAGTGTCTGAGACCAGATTTGAACCCAGGTACTCCTGACTTCAGGGCTGGTGCTTTGTCCACTGTGCCACCTAGCTACCCCTGAGGTTTTTGACACTTAACAAGTTTTCTGTAACCTTCTGAAGCTGGGACCCCAGTGTTCAATAGAGGATATCTCCCTGGCTTCCCTTGAACTTGGAAATGATCAGAGCATTCTATCATGTTAAGACTATTATCTCCAAGCCTTACCTATACCAGCAACCTTGCTAACTAGGTAAATAAAAGTGTCCATTTTGTTAAAAAGTGAAAAAGGTTGTAAAACAATGAAGGAAACCTTCATTAGCTCCAGTAGATCACACAGAGGAAATCCAGGTCTTTCTGAAGCAATAGAAGAATCATTGCAATAAGTCTAGGTTCTAGGGTGACTACTGGAAGGATGACACTCATTCTGCTATATGTGTTTTGGTGTAGATGTTTTGCATAGGAGGAAATGGATATTAATCTAAATTGCTTAAAGAAAATTTAATGGCACTCTGCTTAACTAAGATATTGTACCCTTGCCCTGGAGAGAAGTTGCCATAAGACCAGGGGCTGAAGATTGCACAGAATTGTCGATCTAACTGACCTTCTAAAAGGGTCAACTTTTGCTTCATTTCATCTTTAGCTTGCCAAGTCTAACAGATTAGAGCTTGCTTTGCAATCAATAGTTCTCTATGGTATCACATTGTTCATTTTTAAGGAAAAAATAAAAGTGGATGAAATATTTGTAATAGAATGGTAGTCCTAGCAATAGAAGGAGTCTCGAGCATCAGGCAGCCAACAGTAGCTATTTTAATTGTGATACTCTTTTAGTTGTTAAAATCAGTCTATCTTCAGGAAGAGCAAAGGATACTGGAAGAACACAAGTATATGGGAATGGTTGGGACCTTCCTTTTGTAATGTTCATTTTCTTTAAAAAAGATGTAAAGAAGGCAACCCTTTGGGGACAGCAATCATTGAACAAGTGATAAATCTAGGACTTGATATGTTGTCTTAGGCTCAATAGCTGGGAGAGACTGGAGGAGAGGGAGGGCTGGATTGGGTAAATTTACTTTTCAGTTTCCACCCTCCCTATAAACTGAGGCAGTGACATTATTTAGGGCCTCTGGGTGAGAAGAAAATACAAGCCATAGAATTTAGAGGACTTAGAGGTCATCTGGAACAGCGCCTTCAATCTACAATTGAACTTGAAATCTAGGGTAGTTATGTGATTTGTCTGAGGTCACACAGAAGAGTGTGGGATTCGAACCCAGGTTATCTGACTCCAAGCTCAGTATTCATTGTTTAAAAACACACCGACTCCTGATATTCCTCATCTCTTGGGTTTGCAGGGCCTCGAGTCACCAGATAAGTCTCCTTTGTAATTCTCATTCAATAAGGCACTCTTGACTAAAGGTACAAGGACTATATTATGATTTTCTCCTTCATGCCTCCCAAATATATATATGGGTCCAAAAGGCGGCATTATCTCTATATGGGAAACAGCACTGGCTGTGTAGTTAGAGAAGCTGGAAAAAACTCTAAGCTAGTACACACACACACACACACACACTCTCTCTCTCTCTCTCTCTCTCTCTCTCTCTCTCTCTCTCTCTCTCTCTCTCTCTCTCTCTCTCTCTCTCTCTCTCTCTCTCTCTCTCTCACCCTCACACAATAAACACACACATATATACTCACATCTTGTTGGCAGAGCATCCTGCAAAATATCAATACAATTCTCACTTGGAGATTTTATTTCTCTAGTTTAACATGAGGAACAAACTTCCTGGACCTCTCAGGGCCTGGAAACTTTCTGAGGTTCAGAAATGAGGCTCCAGGTGACCTCATCACCCCCCACCCCTCATGGGCTTGTCCATACCTGTTATCCAGCCGATCCAATAACCCACCAGCTATCCTGCGCCCTGGCATCGGCGGCTCGGGGTTGCCCGTGGAGGCCTCATTCTGCCAACCTGTAATTGAATACATTTCCCGTTCGACTTGCTCTACCCCTCTGAGCAGAGCCTGAACCTTTTCTTCTGTCATCTCCTCAGACTCCATCCCTTCTTCCAGCTGAATGTCCTCAAAAAGAGACTTCAGTTTTTCTTCCGTCATCTCCTCCTCAGGACCAGAGTTCTCTCTCTCCTTCTGCTTAAGGCTCATTTCTACTTTGCTAGTCTTTTCTATTTCCTTTGAGAGCTCAACATCTTTGCGGACCCCGGCCAAGCTTCTGAGGTGGTGAGGAGACTCGCTTAGACAAATGTCCTCCAGCTGGCTCTCCTCCACCTCCACACCACCAGGAACGACTTGGTGAGGCACCGAGAAGTCCAACTTGGTGTCTTCTAATGAGGTATCTTCCGCCGTTACAACTGGAGGTCCTTCTGCCATGCCATCTACATTTCCCTGGGAAGTTACTAGCCCATCACTCAGTCTACTGGGAGTTCTAAGGGGTGACTCTATGCTAGAGAGATCACTAAAATAATCATCTTGCTGGAAAGGGGTAGGTGGAAGGTAGTGCAACCCACTGGGGGTTTCCAGTTCCATTTGAAGGGAAGAGTAACCTATGGAAGACAGTACATTTGGACGAACTGGAATGAATCATGATACAACAAAAACAGATGTAAAATGACCCAAATTATATCACATATGAAAATGCATAATGAGTTGATAAAATGGTGCCAGTAAAATTACTTAGTTGAATTTAATGGAACAACAGCAGCAACAACAACAAAATACTCCCACCCAAACCCAGTGCAATATAAGTATATATTAAAAATGCTATTACTTAAGTAAAAAATACTAGGGTCATAGACTTAAGAGTCAGATGGGATCTTAGAGGCTGTTTAATCAAAATGACCTCATTTTACAAATGAGGAAACTGAGGCCCAGAGGAGGAAGTGACTTACCCAAGGTCACAGAGCTTGTGAAGAAATTTCTGATAACTCATTAATAAGCACCATACTCTGGGTGACCAATTTTTGTTTTCTATTAGGAGTATGCAAATTTCATCTTGCAAGAGCAATGAACAGAGCAGATCAAGACAAGCAGCTTTAACAAGTAATTATTTCTGCCTCTTGGTTATCCTGCTTTTAAAACCCCATTCCAAACCTTTGCTACTTGACTCTACAGCTTTTATTTTTATTTATTTGGGGGGTTTTTGCAAGGCAATGGGATTAAGTGACCTGACCAAGGACACACAGCTAGATAATTATTAAGTGGCTGAGGTCTAATTTGAACTCAGGTCCTCCTGAGTCCAGGGCCAGTGCTCTATCCATTGCACCACCTACATCCTTTAAAAAGTAATGACTTTGGGGTGGCTAGGTGGCACAGTGGATAGATCTGGCCTCAAACACTTAATAATTACCTAGTTCTGGTAAGCCACTTAACTCTGGGCAAGCCACTTAACCCCATTGCCTTGCAAAAAAAAAAAACAAACAAACCTAAAAAAAAGTAATGACTTCATATGAATGTCAGAGTCAGCACCGATAATATGATTTAAAGGTAGCCAATGAATGAATTTAAGTGCCTATGAAAAACCCTGTCCGAGGTGCTGAGAATACCAAGAATAAAGGGAAACCCGCAGTGAAGGTTACAAGACTCCTAAGCAAAAACAGAGGGGTTTCTAAAAAGGGAAAGCACAGGAGAAGGATCAAAAAGCAGAAACTACTGATAAGGCTCTAGATGAAAATCTCAACTCCAGTAAACAGAGGAGAAGACTGAAGGGAGGAGGGAGTTCTTGGTCATCTGGGTGACTGAGGTGATTTCGGTGATGTGGGAACAATCAGAACCACTGATCAAACAAAAGAGAGAAAAGAACAGATGAACAATGAAGATGTGGAAACAACAATTGCCAAGAATTAGTCTACACACACAATGAATGTTAGGAAACCCAAGGAAAGTTTGGACCCTGAACCTTTGACCAACTTGCCCCAAAAGGAAGAAAATTGCATTTTTCTCTTTCCATGCCTTTTTTTTTTTTTTGCCTTATTTCATAGAAAGGTCAAAAGCCGTCTGGTCTTGGTGAGGAAAGGAAGTTCTGGGAGGTTTCAGAGAAGAGACAGAACAAACTGGCAACATAACACATCTATTTGTTCCATTAGTATTTCACAGAGACAAAGGGGTTAAATTTTCACTTGGCCTCAGAAGCAAACACCAATTTGGTATCCCTCTCTAGACATGCATGGGATGATAAGGAACAAGATTTTAACATAGGCTGGCTGAAAATTTGACCCAAGTAGGCAAATACAATCTCAGAAAATGATTCCAAAACAAGTAATTTTGTCATGTAAATAATTGCCACTGTTTGGGGTAAGTACTTGGTGTAACTGATAATTTTTATTTTTTTTGGAATATAGATTTCAAAATTTGTCATGATAGTTACACAAAAAAAATTTTAGGGAAACCCACATTTAAAAAAATGAAATTGTAAAAGAATAATTAATTAAATATATAGCAACTAAACTCCCTGAATTTAACAAAGTTTTATGGTTGAGGATTTTAACATCTGAAATGACCAGAAAGATATGATGCCACCAATTTATTTGATAATTTTTTTTTAAAAAAACACTCTGATATTTTGTGAAAATGTTATATGAGATCTTTCAACATTCAGTTCCTAATTAAGTATATGGAAGACCATCCTAAATTTGGTAGTCCAAAAGAGTTTTACTCAGAGTAGTTGGGAGGCTTCTTTATATTTAAGTTTGAAAGTTTCTGCCATTATTACTCCTCATGTGGATACTGCTGTTGAGGCTAAGGCATGGTTCACTTTGGGTGTTGACCTTTACCTTTAAAACAACAAATATTATCTATAATTTGAGTGTGTTATCCCTTAGCACATAATATACAGAGAAAACAGGAGTTAGTGAGTTTTATTCATAATCAGCCTACTGGAAATTATTGATATTGATCCATTTTTCTCCTTTCTCAATAAAGATTTTAAATATATTTTCAAAACTTTGGGCACAGATTAAAAAAGCAACTGTAGTCTGAACCCTCATCACCAAGAAACAAACTTCAACCTTCCTTTTGCTAATTTAACATAGGAATTTCAATTTATATAACTGAGAGAATCTCATTTTCAGTACCCCCTAAGATGTTTAACAAATAACTCTCAATATTTTAATACAAAGAGCTATTTCAAAATAAAAGTTATTTGTAAATAAAATATAAATAATTTAATATAAATTAAAAAGTCATTTCTAAATAAAAAGGCTAATTGTATGTTAATCCTGGCAATACAAATGATTCTCTATAATTCACCCAGAACAAATTAATAATTTCTTATCTCTTCCCAATGTATTGAAAATGTTTTAATGTATGATTCAAGGAATATGTCTTTCTCTGAGAATGTGTACTGGCTCAATATTAGATACAAATACATTCATTTTTGAAGGCTACCTTTTTTCATCAACTAATCAATATTTATTAAGAGTTTATAATGTGCCCAACATTATGTTAGGTGTGAGTTTTTTTGTTTGTTTGTTTTGGAGGTAATTGGGGTTAAGTGACTTGCCCAGGGTTACACAGCTAGCAAGTGTCAAACCAGATTTGAACTCAGGTCCTTCTGATTCCAGAGCTGGTGAGCTATCTACTACACAACCTAGCTGGCCCCTTTAGGTGGTTTTTCATCTCACTCTCTACCTCTTAAGTACCAGGAATTCATACTATTACCATAAGGCAACAATTTCATTTTTAGCCAGTGTATTGCTCATGTGGCAACAATCAAACTAGTAGTTTTAAAACAACATTAAAATGGTCAACGTGAAGCATTTTCAGGAAACTAACTATCCCACCATTTCAGAATAGAATTTTCTTATTTTGGGGGGCTCAGCTTTTTGATTACAGCCCATGAATCAAGACAAAATTAAGTAACATCTTTGTTAGATACTTTGGTTTTTGTAGTTCATGCCTCATAAAACATACTTGAGGTTTTAGCTCAATATTTCCATGCAGACAAATGTTCCACAATTGGAATTCTAGAAGGAAAATTGCTCTGAAGATGAGAAATTAAAACCCAAGAAAATCACAATTCAGTTTCTTTTTGAGCAACTATCTCAGTTTATCGAGTTTTCAGATTAATTAAATGACTAAATAAACATCAGATTCAATTACCATCAACGGGATCATGAAAAACATTGTTTTCTTCTGCGAAGCTCCTGGTGCCGGAAATATTTCCATAATCAAATATTGGTCCTTCAAGCAAGGTCACTATATCTATTCGGTTAATTTTTGTCAAGACTGAGGTTAAGGCATCAGCTGGAAAGCGAAAAAAAAGGATAAAAATATAACTGGGACAACTTAAATGCCATCATTCCCCCCCATTAAATATCTTCTCAGGTGGCCTCCCCCCCAAGGTCTGAGTTGCTCTTAAAGAGGTTGTCAATACTGCCTACCATTTTCAGAAGAGGGGAAGGGAGGGAGGGAGAGAGAGAGAAAAATTTGGAATTCAATATCTTGTAAAAATCAAAGCAAAAATTTTATAGGGGGAAAAATATTTTTCTTAAAATACTACTGGGGCAGCTAGGTGGCACAGTGGGATAGAACACCAGTCCTGGAGTCAGGAGGAACTGAGTTCAAATCCAGCCTCAGACATAATTGCCTAGGTATGTGACCTTGAGCAAGTCAGTTAATCCCATTGCCTTCATTAAATAAAATAAATTTTTAAAAAATATTTTCAAATAGGTTATTAATGACAGGGTTCAGAGCCCTGGCCAGGGGAGGAGGGAAAAGGTTGTCTGACCTAATAAGCACTCTGTAAGCTGTATTTGATAAGAATGGCATAAATAGCTTAGAAATCAGTTTTCAAAGTACCAGGACTTCCAACTATTTTTTTGTTATTGTTTTTTTTAAGGTTGTTACAAGGCAAATGGGGTTAAGTGGCTTGCCCAAGGCCACACAGCCAGGTAATCATTGAGTGTCTGAGGCCGGATTTGAACTCAGGTACTCCTGACTCCATGGCTCTATCCACTCTATCCACTGCACCACCTAGCTGCCCCTACTTTGAACTATTCTTCTTTTTCTTTGGTTACATGCCATTTAACCAAATATGAAATCGAATTTTGCTTTTTAAGATGGCAAACTACCAAAATCAATTTGATACTTAACAATTTAATTAAAGTACTTGCTTATAGTACAGTACTGACAATGCAAGGGAAATTACTCATAATTCATAGCTTAACATTGTTTTTGTTTAGCCAAAAAAATGGACGGTGGGGTGGGAGGGAGAAGGAGAGAGATAATGGACCAGAAGCACAAGAAATACCTGGCTTAATGGTGAACAAGTTGATGTCTGTCTCTTATTATTGTGAATTCCTCTTTGTCTTCCTATTCTTCCCCTCCCTGCGCACCCAGAACTTATTAAATGATGGTTCAAAGTTCATGTCAATCCATTAATTGCCACCATTTTCCAATCATAACAGACATGGATAAACTTACAATGGTGATATAAAAAGCCTCACATGATGACAAACACACACACACACAAAGACACACACACACACACACACACACACACACACACACACACACGACATTTGATGATTGACTCTCTAAAAGTCAAATTAGAAACTTTTAACTGAACTTCCACAAATACATCTCAATTTTTCAGACCAAAGGATTATCCACTGGCCTGGATGATTTTCCCATAAACTAGGTGGAAGAGAGTTGTCAAAGGTAAAATAATATATCTTATCATACTTGTCGCATTTTTTCCATCTCGGGTAACCCATTTTTTTAATAACATGAAGCTCTGAGCAATTAAAGAATTTGGATTTTCTACACGGATTTGGTTGATTTCATCCACGGAAAAATTCAACTCTCTCGCCAGTTCTGTAAAACAAGAGAAGAAACGAAAAGATTTAGAAAACCACCCATTATGGCTTCATCACATAATTCTGCAAATGCTTGCTAAGAGGCACCAACGATCAAAGAAGAAGAGTGATGCATATTGGCAACTTCTGATATTACCGATTTACCTTCCTGGGGTTTAAATCTAAGCCCCTTAGTTCAGTATGAAAGCAATAATGTTCTCACCTATAGGCTATACCTGTAATCATCTCCATAGAGCTATCTCTAAGCAAAACCTTAAAAGTAGCTACACAAAAATTGCTAATATAACTGATGATTTTTACATCAAACAGGAATTCGTTTGCTTTGTTACCACTGATTCATTTATTCATCTAATAGAATTTGCTATATATCTATTGTGGGCAGAATAACAAGGAAGGTACTGGGGGAAGACACAAATATTTAGCCAAGGCAAGGGGTTTGCTTTCATGGATCTTCTATGCAGAGAAGTCCCACCTCCCAGTACAAAATTACATTTCTTTCCTGGAAACACTCAATCATGAGTACTATGAGCACTGTATTAATTATTTAACGATAATGATATTTCATATTTACCTATTACTTATTTTACCTGATATACTTCTGTCTATACAAAGTGTTCCAAAAGTCTTAGACTTTTTGGGATTCTATGTAATCTAATTTAATCTTCGAAACAATCCTGTGAGATGGATGCTATTAATATTACAGATGAGGAAACAGACTCAGAGGTCTTGTCTAAAGGCACACATTGTTTTAAATATCTGAGATGGGATTTTTACTTGAGTCTTCTCAACTTCCAACACTTTATTAGTTGGGTGAACTAAACCAAATCTCTTAATTTTTCTCATTCTCAGGTTCCTTATTCTTAAAATGAGGAGAATAATAATATCACAGAGCTGTTAGGAAGATAATATGAGATGACAGAAGGGCTTTGGCAAACCTAAAGATGTTCCATAGGGGCAACTCTATGTGTACAGATCTTGGACCACATCTCAAATTCAAATCCACATTTCTGCATCACTGCCATTTGTTTAATATTATTCAAGTCTCTTCCCTTTTTTGGCACAGAGAAGTGAGAGAACTGACTTCACATCAATAGAATTAACTTTTATTTCAGAGGGAATTTGCCCAATTTGAATTCCTTGATCACTGATTCCTAAAATAATTTTGCTATTATTATTATTATCAAACAATATAGAAAAGAAACTGTCATATAGAGAAATACTATTTTAGCCCCTAGAATAATACTTTGCATTGTTTCCTCCCTGCTCTAATTTATAGAGAACGGGAGAAGATTTGCCAGTCTTTACCGAGTACTCACCTGTCCAGCTCAGCCCCAGATGATCAGCCACAATGGCCATCCTGATATCTGTCCGTTCACATGGACTTTGTGGACCTGCGATGTATAATTTTTTAGTTAAAATACTCATAGGGAAAGACATCATGTTGGAAAATTGTGCTTTAAAAGTACTTGGGTTTTACAGAGGGGCTATTGCTGAAACTCAAATGTATCCTAATTACCTACACAAATTTTTTTTTTTTAATTTTAATCATTTTTTTTGACATGGTTTGTTATGTTTCCACCTGCGTAAGGCCAAGTGTCCGACTAAATGGATGTTGAATAATGGAGTTAAACATGCTGATGAGTTTGCTACAAACGGTTATGACAATTCTAGTCCTTGTTTTGGTGAAGACACTACCGCGGACTGGTCAACCCTCCGATGGAGAGTCGTGTTCATTCGTTAGAACCAATGTAAAGCGTTGAATGACACCAATGGGTTTCAGCATGCTTCCCTAGCTGTCTACAGTGCAGCGTTTGTTCAGAAAGGAAGAAAGAAGATTCTATAAGATAGCACAGACAGATGACAAGGACAATGAACACCACAGTTAATTCACTTCACAGGCAATCACGACACGTCATGCACTAGCATCAACAAGTGGGAAAGTTTTACAGACTAGGCTGGATCTCCAGGACGAGAGCCAAAGCGCTCTAGAAACCTGACTGCCTTCATCCTCACCAGTCCTTCTACTGCTCCTTTTCTCACTGCCGGCCTTTCCATTCTTTGATTTTAATGACGCTGCCTCCTTTCTCTTATCTCTAGCAGACTTCGGTGTAATGGGAGGTGGGCAAACCCGAGGCGCTTCTGAGGAGGATGTATTTCTGGATGTACTGTCTTCGTCATCGGACCCCTCGGGCTGCATCTTTTTGTCTTCCTCAGACAGACGGTCCACGAGCTTTAGCGTCTCCCCACTAATTCCCTTAAAATATTCAATTGAATGTTTACATACTTCCCTGAGCTGGGTCTTCCTGACTTTCCCTGTGGTTGTAGCCACACAGGCAGATCTTACCTTTACTGGTAATTTGGAAGGAAGCTGCTTGATCTTGCCTCTTTCTAACTGGCCTGGTTTTGGCTTTGTTCCTGGTTCTCTGACTAAAGCTAGGCTCTCTCTGTGTGGGTTTTTTATTGGAATCCTTGACCTGACTTCTACACATGGAGAAGAATGGAGGGTTTTGGCTCTCTCGGGTTTACTAACTTGCCTTGTTTTACTCACTGCCTTGTTTGGAACCTGTTTTGGAGGGAAGGCATCTTTGGAGGAGGTGGCCTTTATGGGAAGTTTGGATTTTGGCCTATGCCCTATTGATTCTTTTTTCTTTTTTTGTTCATCAGTTCCTTTCTGTGTCTCTTTGAGACAATGTCCTTGATGTGCCCCTAAAGAGCTTTTGACTGGGTTAGCCTTCTCAGTGGTACAAGTGGCTAGGGATTGGTCTGGGAGCACTATATTACTGACATTATTATCTGTCTGCATAGTGGATGAATCCAAATTGTTGTTGTTATTAAAATTATCTTTCTGAAAATCAAGCTTTTCTTTTGGCCTAAAGTCTCTCTGGCTATTTGCTGTATTTGGAATCACTGTTATGGTTTCATTTTCTAAGCCCTGACCACTGGAAAGCATAGCTTCTACTTTCTCTGTCCCTTCTCCGGGGCCATCTTTCTTCATCGTCATGGTGGAAGCGGAAATTCCCATTTTGATTGGTGTGCGCAGCTTGGGATCAACTTTGGAAGCGGTGGTCAGTGCTGGTGGCTTCTCCGGTGGGCTACTACCAAGTGCTGCCTCCTGACACTCTCCACTGGGTTGAAGGGCGGGTTTGGGTTCAACGGCAGTTGCCTCTACTTTTCTCTCTAGGTCTGTTTCTACTGTAGTGTCCCCTGACTGTAGCTGTGTGATGGCAGTGCCCATGGTTTTATCCCCTTCCCCCTGGTCCCCTGACTTCCCTTCAGAAGTATGCTCACCAATCTGGAAAAATTGGAGCCTTTCTTCCACAAAATCCCTCTTGCTCATGTCAATTGCGCCACTGCGAGTCATCTCAAACATCTTTCCTTCATGAAATGGGAAGGGATTGGGTTCACTAGTTGGGGTACTTTCATCAGTTGGCGTTCTGGCTGGGGTGGTATCTGGGGTCGTGGCTTGAGAACGATCTTCTACCGCCAGACCAAATGGCTTTGATTCATCTTCCCTTGATTTTGTCTCAAACACTTCATCATCACCTCGGTTATTAGACCAAGGATCAAAATCTAGACTTTTGGTGGCTACTGTCTTGAAAGGGGTGGCAAATTCTTCATCTACCTTGTAGCTGAAATAGGTATCCGGAAACACAGATCTATCGGGATGTCTGCCTTCCAATGTAAAAAACTGGGACCCTGACTTCTGCTCAGTTTTATCAGGAGTCTTTTCTGATGCTGAGCCTTTGGAGAGTGGCTTTTCTTCCTCAGGCCCTACCTTTCCCTCCTCCTCCTCAATCACTTCAAGCTTACTTTGACTAAAAGAACGGTCAGCTGGCTTTAAAATACCCTCTGTATTCCAAACATCTTTTTTGATGTCAATAGTTTGACTTGGGAGCTTAGAATCACTCTCTGTGAGGCCATCATCTTCATCTTGCAGGTCGTAGCCATCAAGAGAATCGATTTCAGTTGCATCTGTGTCATGAGAGAATTCTGCCGTGGTGGCAATGGAACACTCTGTGATTGACTGATCATTGTTCCCATTCTGAGCTACTTCGTTTTGGGGTGAATCAAGGCAAATGTCAAGTTCATTTTCCTTTCTAGGGCCATTACTTCCTGACTCTTTCAGGGTGGGCATCCTTTCAGAACTTTTGGACTTGGAACCCTCTTTCTGATCGTCTTCCACATCCTTTAGTTTGAAAGTGTACTTTTTTATGGGGACAGGTTGGTAGATCGATTCATCATCACTAGAGTCACTGACATCTGCCCCAGGAGGAACCGGAGAAGGGGGCTGCACTCGGATGACAGGCTCAGCCAACTGATATTTGTCATGCTCATCCTGCAGACTGACTTCAGTCATTTCTACCTCCCTCTCTGGGGAATAAGAGGATTTCTTATCTGGCTCTACCTGGTCTGCATCCAATGGTGGGGGAGGTGGAAACTCAATATAGGCAACTCTATTACCTTTGGACCTTTTGGGAGAGTCTTTGTTCAGAGCACTGGACATTTCTAGGTCAATGGTTGCCATTTGTTTTAGGGAAGTTGACTTAACCTGTTCCTCCTCCTCTGACTCCTCAGAAACCTCAGGGATTGGGCTGGGTTTGCCTGGTATATAAGCTATAAGTGAGTCGGGTGTCTTAGAAGTAAACTCATAACTCACTTCCTCTGAGCTAGGTGTTTCTGGGGTCAAAGGACTCTTCCCAGAACTGTCTAAGAAAGACACTTGCTCTAGAGTGTCATCTTCTGGGCTCCCCTGGGGAGAGGGGGGCTGTTTCTGCTGTCTGGTGGTAAAAAATGCCCCTCTGGTCTCTTGGACTGTCTTACATTCCTGGCTTATGATTCTCTTTACATTTCCTTGTTGTATTTCCTTTTCATATTGTTTTCCTACTTGGACAAAACTAACATAAACAGGCAGAGTCTTTATCTCCTTCCCTCCCTCTGTCTCTGCTAATGGTGCAGCCTTTTCCAATCCATCCATGGGACTGTGGTCAAATAAATCACTAGAGGGAGACTCCTTGCCTGGGCTAAATTCTAAGGAATCAGGAGATTTGGTTGGGGAGGTCTCAGGTTCCTCTAGGGGAGGGCACAACCCTACATAACTCTGATGCTTGGAGATTTTGCTGATCTCAGAATAAGTGACCTTTTCCTCTTCTACAGAATTGAGTTGATGGGTCTCAAATGTCTCTTTACTCAAACTGGACTGGGGCGATTTGGGGGACAGTTCATATTGGGGAAATTTGGACTGGTCACAGAAACCATCGGGAATGGCAGAGGATGATAACATTTTCCTCTCCTCGGCAATTCGGACTGGGATGTGTGACATGGCCGTGCCTTCACTTTTCTGGGGTGCTTGCTCACCGGTTTCGGTGATGCGCCCCCCTTCTTTAACCACAAACTCCCTATACAAAACCTTTTTGGATGGAGATTTTACAGTCACTTCCTTAATTTCGGAGTGAGCTCCATTTGTTAACAACTGGTGTTCTCTCTCAGACACAGAAATCAACTCGCTCTTTGGCTCAAGACCCTGATTCTCTGAGTGGTCCACGTGATTTTCATGTACATCATGAACAAGTACATGTGAGAGTTTTTCTTTCTGTGCCTTGTGGTTAGTGGCCCCTGGACTCTCCCATGTTCTAAAAATCTTTTTGTCCCAAGGTCCCTTAGTTGCCAGGTCCGAGCTCACACTGTATGTCAAGTCTTTTGACTGCTGCTCAGAATAATGTTCAGGATCTAATTGACTTGACATTTCAGTTCTTGGTTTCTCCACTTCAGCAGAACCAGCATCATCTAGAACCATTTCACCATTCTGGGGTTGCTCTCCTTTCATTCCTGGTACTTCCCTTTGCAAAGAAGCACATCCATCTGCAGGACCACCTACTACCTTCTGTGGCTTTTCTCTACCATACATTTGGTAAACAGGTAGCTTGCTTTCCTGAATCTTTTTAATTGGAATTTTGGATGAGCCGTCTGGTTTTTTTTCTTCTTGAGATATGTCTTTACTTTTTGGATGGATGCTCTGTTCAAATTTTAAGCGGATGGAACTGAGCTTGGATTGTTTGAGCTGGAAGCCAGCTTCGGTAGCTTTGCTCTGGAAAATACCTCCTTTGACTTCCCCTGTCATTGTGGTGTCCTCTGTCGGTTTGGACAGGAGCTTCCGCTCAGGACTGCTGGGCAGACTGGCGGCTTTTCTCTCCTCAGTCTTAGGCAAGCCCTTCCCATCACGCCCATGCTGCCTCACTTTACTCCACTCATCGCTGGAGGTCAATGACTCAGTCGGCGGCAACTTCTCAGGGCTGCTGCTGGCTGAGCTTTGGGAAGAAGGAGTGTCCTTGACATTCTGGGGACGGGCCTTTTTCTCAGGAGACTGCAACTCATCATTCAACTTTTCTGTTTTGTCACGAAAAAACTGGGACACTTCCGTTAGTTTCTCTTCTGCCTCCTTAACGGTCCTGTCCACCCTGTCTTCATATAGCAACTTTTCTCTACCTCTGTCTAATCTGTCCTCAGTAAATCGCATCCACATGGCATGTTTTGGGCTACTAACATCTCCAGAGTAGTGTAATACTGTCACTTTATCAAAATGCTCATCTTTGGACATTTTACCTAGACCATTTTCAGAAACATCTTTATAGATTTTGGAGAGAATCTCTCTTTTAGGGGCAGGGGTTACTTTGTCCCTGGATCGCTTATCAGACCCCGTTAACTCCATACTAAGGGGTACAGCGTGGTCTGTAACCGACTCCTCAGTATCAGAGTGAGATACATCTATCTTTTCTGAAAGAAGCATTTTCTCAGCAAACCTGTAAGATTCCCCTCTTAGTTCTGACAACTCATCATCATGGTATTCAATTGAGTGTTGACTCAAAAGCTTCAACGTTTTGTAAGAGTCATCAGACATGAGTTGGGCAGAACTAGGGCGACTGTCTTCTTCCTGGGACACGGGAGTGTTTACTCTCGAAGATTCCAGGTAGGAAGGCAGAGACTCTTCCGCGGTCAGCTCTTCTTCCTCTTGTGGACCCTGTTCCTCTGACCCAGGAAAAGGCTCATGTTTCTCAGGCAGAAAATCTTTTAGGTTAATATCGCCCCGAGATAAGTCTTTCTGATACACAAACATTTCCTTTTCTGGATGCTTTTTGGTCTCTCTAATAATGACTTCAGTGGGTTCGGCTTGGTTACCTTTTTCGATGTGGACTTCTATTATACGCTCCAGTTTGGGTTTCATTGGGATGTCTCTCTCTGCATGCTGGGGTGGGGTCTCAGCAGCAGACTTGTGCACATCTGGTGACACGGCAGACTTATGCTCAAACAGACCTGCCAGTTCTTTGGACGGGTCCCGCCCAGACTGAAAGGCTTTCATGATGTCATGGACAGACATGGTTTCTTCAATTCTCTCCGAGTTGCCTTCGCTACCCGGTGGTGAATGGTATACCATCCGCGTGGTAGTGGTTATGTGAGTTTCTTCTTTGACTCGGACGCCTTTGCCCGTCACCCGGTTACGATCTTCCTCTTCTCCATTGGCTTTCATCTGAAATACTTTGACTTTCTCTTTAATACTAGAAGTGGGTGGCTTTGGCTCCAGTTCCATAAAGGGTGGCGAGGGCTTGGGTGACAGGGGCCTTTCTTGGGCCTCGGGGATCTCTCCCGAAGAGGGCTCATAGCTACGGATCACATGAACTACTTCTGTTCTTGTTTCTGTAATGACTGGAGGGATGGGAACTTCATGGAAAAGTGGTTTGGGACCCGTGCTTTCTGCACTCTGTGGGGCAGAAGGCGTCTTCTCGCTTCTTGTTTCAAAGCCGCTATCTGATAAGGGGCTTTTATCTTGGTCATGCTGAGAGAAATCATCGGGAGATTCCAAAATAGTGTCAGTTCCATAGAAGGAATCGGCAATCTTGCACAATTCTTTTTCTGAGGTGGAAGGCCTCATGGAGGCGGGAGGCATCTTAAGTTTGTGCTCCTGCAAAGCAATTGCTGGCTTTAAAATTCTTTTCTGCCTCTCTTCCCCATCTTTCTTTGCATCCTCAAGCTTATACTTTAAGTTCGTTAATGAGCTACTCCCAATATCATTCGTTAAGTAATCAATTACTTTGGTCAGATTGTAATCCTTTTCAGACACAGTTTTTGCTTTAATTTGGACCTTTTCTGGTGTGGATGCAAGGGGGCATGGAGCAGTTTGTTGTCTTGCTTCCTTTATTTCTTCTGAACTAAATTCTGTCCAGTCATCTTCAGGGGAGTGTCCTTTGTCATTTTTGGAAAGTACGGATGCCCCTTTGCCTTCTACACATACATCCTTCTTAAGTATCTCACTAACTTTGACTAAGTCTTCCTTGACTTTCTCAACAATCTTAAATGGTTCTTCATCATCGATTCTCCCTTCTTTGGCTGGTTCTGGTTGGAATGGTTTTTCCTCGACCACATCGGTCTGCAGAATAGCAGTCATTCTTATTAGATCCTCCTTCATCTCAGCTACATCTTTTAGTATCTCCTGACTTGAAGACAAAGAAGATGGTGTAGACAGTTTAAGAGCAGAAGGTGCGAGGAACAAGGATGACTTAATTGGGGATGATGTCCTATTGAAGTGGGGCTGAGGACATGTCTCTGGAGTCAATGTTTTAATGGGTGACAATAGGGCAGCTGCAGATTTTGTCATTGAGGTGGAGTCTGGAAGCTTCTTCAGTGCTGGTTCTGACAAAACATTGACTACAGAGTAGACAGGAACAGTTATTGTCGATGAGGTTACTGATGAGGTAGTTGCTGATATCGATGACCCCAGGGATGAGTATAGGGCACTCACAGAAGGAGTTCTTATAGACTGAAAAGCAGATGGTGCCGAAGACACAAATGACCTGAGTGGGGAGAATGACATGGCAGTTGTGGTAGAAAATACTTTCTCAACTGTATCAGTGGCTGCACTAACACCACAGCTAATGGAGTTGGTGGCTGCAGAGATTTTTTCTTGTAGTGTGGCAGTGGCTGAGGCTTTGGCTCCATTAATTAAAGCTGAAGATGATGGATACTTCAGAGGCGAGATAGACCCATTAACTAATGCTACCTCTGCATGACCAGTCATATGTTTCACAGGAGAAGAGAGAGAGGAAGCTACCATCACTTTGGTGGAGGAAACAGCATCGACTGCCGATTTAGCGGGAGATACCACGGACTTTAAAGGGGAAGACACCAGTGGTGGTGCGGAAGTGATGATAGATTTAAAGGGCAAGGTTGAAGAATACATATTAATGTTGGACTTAGGGGATGCTGGGGGTGTCATGGTAATTGACGACCTCTCCAAAAGGGAACCGGCTGTGGTCACCGGAGAGGTCCGAGAGGAAAAGGTTGAACTGGATGCCAGCCCTTTTAAAGGAGTAATAGTAGCCTCAGTTATTGTGGGAGCTCTAACAAGTGACCCAGAAGAGACTTGAATATTGTAGGGAGGTTGCGAAACAACTGTTTTTATTGGTGAAGAGACTGTCCGGAAGGATCTGATTGGCGATGCCACATCGCTAATGGATTTAACTGAAGATGTCGTTGAAGCGCCTAATGTGGATTTGATTGGAGAAGGAGAAGAAACAGACCAAATTGACTTTAATGGAGAAGCTGATGGAGTGTTAGAAGAAGAACTAGACAAGGAAGTCAAGCCTGACTTGGCTTGTCCAGGCACTGTCATTGGAGCTGTTGTCCAGGACTGATAGGGTCTCGTAGAAAAGAATGACTTGTATGAGGAGCAAGTGACGGGTAGGGATCTCGTGGCTCCTGCACTCCGTTCAACTGTTTCTTAAATTTTAAAATCAAAATCAAACATAAAAATCAACAAAAATGGTTGAAAAACAGAGAGACCAGAGAAGAAAATTGGTCAGTAAATTTTGTAAATATTACAAAAGCAAGTACAATTGTTTGTATGATTCAGAATGGGAAAGGCAAAAAAGAATGATTGAAAAGAACAAGGAAAAAAATGATCCACAGATTCATAACTGATCCAAAGTAAAAGAAACAGAAATATATAAAAATAAGGAGCGATGAGAAATCAAAGACCGAAAGCACGCAGCAACCAAATGGGCCAACAATGAAAAACAAAACCCAAAGAAAGGATCCAAGGATGAGAAAAATAATCAGAACCAAAAAATTCTTCTCTTACTTCCTATTGACTTTCTCATATGCTAGTTTTGAAATCACACTAGCCGTCCCATTTTGCCTGTATGTTTGTGCAACCAAACGGATTATCATTTTAGTAATTTAGAATGTCCTCCCTTTGGTACCTTTTAGTGATAAAGATTGCACCTATTTAAAACAATATAAACTCAGTAGGTTGACAGAAGTATCTAGAAAACTTTGTCAAAAGCCACTCAAAGCCTACTTCATGCAGAACCCAAGATATCTTAAGTGACAGGCAACTGATGTGCAAACTGTGAAGCCACTGGAATTCAAATCTTTATCTCCCATGCACAATTCGTTTATGCTTCACACTCATAAAGCCAATAAGAGCAAGAAAATTTCTGAGTCAGAATTTAAAAAGAACAAAAAAAAAAAAGGAATTTTTTTGCATATGTTTTCCCCATGCAGTATATTCCTTTTATTTGGTTAAAATAAATAAACTTTAAAAAAAAACATGAAATGGTTTAAATAGCAGGTGTCAAACATGACAAATGGAAAGAAATATGATTCATGATCAACGTAAGCAAGCAAAGCAACCAAAAAGATCGGTATCATGCACAATATATCATGTCAAAAACAAGCAAAAGGATGGAATATAGTTGATAAGCCATATTATATGCATCATATATATATATATATATACACTCAAAAAATATCCACAAAAGGCATTTTAAAAGAAGAGTACACTTTTTCCATGAAAGGTGGTGTCTTGGTACCTTTTGAGATTTCTAGAAAAGCCAGTACACCTATTACTGAAGATTAAGAAATTTCTTCCAATGAGTATACTCAATTCTAAAGCCAGCAGCACCCCATATTTCAACTAAGAGTTGTCTTAACATTATTATTGTTGCTATTGTCAACGTAGTTAACATTATTTTGGTAATCCTTCACTTTAAATTCTCAAAAGGTATCACAAGGGAAATACAAAAGCAACAAAAGTTGTGCATGTTTTCAACATTTTTAATCACCTACAGTGAGTACAGTGTACTTACTTATCCACCCCCAACTCCCCCCACCAAATCTATCAGTAGTAAATAACTCTAGAATATTTTCAGAATATGGGCTCAGTTCCCAGACAGTCCAAAGCCCGCCATGATGTCTGAAGAGCTACCCCCTTGGGGACTGAGGCCACGCCACTAGTCTTCTGGCAATAGGGCCAAAACCTAGTAGCGAAGTTGGTGAGCTCAAAGGAGGTCAAAGCTGACCAAGCCCCCCAGCCTTTCTAGGTCTATAGCTTGGGACATCCAACCAAGCTCCCAACAAGGACTTGAGCCAGCTGCCAAGGAGTTAATGTTCTAGGTCAAAGTTCATCAGTCTCACTTCCAAAAAACACCAGCTCAGAATAATAGTGAAATGCGAAGGGCAAACGGAAGAGTCCTCGTCTCTTTATGTTCCTCTTCTTGGTACTACAATCCACTCCTTGGATTAGCAGCTACTCCCACAAGGGTGAAGATGTTCATTCCTAGTGTACATTTAAATTCAAATATTCAGAAAACATCCTCTCTGGTGCTTTCATCTTACTCTTAAAAAAGCTGGAAAGACTAGGGAAGACAACTTAGAATGGGGACCCCTAATACTCATGAGATACTCCCATAAACACACCTTCAAACTCTCTAGAAAACAGAATGAGCTAATACGTCATTTGATGAAAATACAAAGATGGTGACTTTTGAAATTCTTTGGGGTCAAAGATGAAGGGATCATCCTGGTGCCATCCCAATTCTGTGGACACTGGTTTGTTAGACAAAACTGCTTGGAAATAATTAGCTTTGTTTATGTGAAGACGAGAGATTCGCAATGTATTTTTGGTTACACAGTTTTGCTTTGGAAGATTAAGTCCTGTAAAACATTTGTTTCCCACCTTCCTCTAGAGGAAATAGCATACTGATTGTGCAAGATAATGGTTAGAGCACAGTCCTGGGAGTGAGAAAACCTGCTTTTGGGCCCAAGTTCTGTCATGAATCATCTGGGTTATCTTGGACAAGGTACTTCTTCTTTCTAGGGATGTGGTTTTCAAAAACCATTTGTATAAAGAGGTGGTTGGACAAGCTCATCTCTAAGGTACTTTCCTACTCTAATGTTTTATATTCTAGCCTCAACAGGTCTCTTCTGATTCTGTCATTCTATATCCTAAAGTTTTTTTCTGGAGCTGAAATCTATTTTCAGGAGTCTTTCAGCCCTCTCATTCTTTGCTCTAAGGTCCCTCTCAGTCCTCACCATCTGTGTTCTGAAGTCCCTTTCAGCTCTGTCAATATACATTCTAAGGTTCTTTCCAACTCTAGCGTTCTATGTTCTTAGCCTTGACATTCTATGTCCCAAGGTCTCTTGCAAAACTAATATCCCAAGACCCTATGGTTGGTAAAATAGTCTCCAATTTTATTTGTATTTGGAAGAAAAGGAAACACTAGCCCTAATTTCTTGTAGCCACAGGAGGGTCAATGGAATGAGAGATTTGGATTCAAGTTTCACTCTGACTCTTACTTCCTGGTGTGACTTTGGACAAGTGAATTTACTTTTCATATTTTAGTTTCCTTATTTGAAAAAGGAGAGTTGGAACCAGGGAACCTTTAATGCCCAGTCCTACCAATTTAATGGCTATGATTTCATATAGTAAGATCTGCTTTCTTTGTCTTTTGATTTCTCCTCACCCATTCTTCCTCCATCTGTGAGAGTTAGTCCTTTACCATTCTATCGGCATGCACAAAAAGTTAGTTGCCTTTTTTTGAGAAGGATAGGTTATAAATATTTTAGCTAAAGCTAAACAACATGGCTAGCCTAGCCCTTCCTAGCAGCTGGGGAAAACAGTAGCCAATGACCAGCCAGAGATTCTCTGAAACTTTGCACTATTGTTCTGTAGTCCAGGCATGACAAAAGCGTCTAAACCCTCTGGGATCACTCTGCAGTAACCCAAGAAAAAGCTACTAAAGATGTTGCTTGGGGATATGGCCTAGGAACCAGAATAAAAAGCAGGCAGAATTTCATTTAATTATCAGAGCTGTACTGAATATTCCTGATGATACTTGAACAGCAGAGTAATTCTAGACCCAGAGTATTTTCAGAGCTTGTCAGTAAATGGGAAACTGGGCTAAACTTTCTTGAGAAAACAAGGTCAACAATTTCTAGTTCTTGTCCTTCCATGTCCCTGACTGTGAAGCCTTCCTTCCTTCCTCCAAAGAAACCAACCTCCTTAGGTCAATATGAGAGGCCACCTGAACTACAATGGCCACCTTTTTGGTTCTAGGTTCCAGTTCCTGGGTTTCAGAATAAATATCTTGCTAAGTTTTTTCCCCATCACTGTGCTGCTTTCTCTGGATTCAAGTTTGAATCTCAGAGGTAGAGATTCTGCCATTCACATTAGAATCAACATAATGCTCTCATTTATTTAAGAAGACCATTTCTATTCCATGTTTGGTTTAGACCTATGATTCAACTTGAAATGGGAATTTTGGGAAAACCCTTTCCACCAATGCAGTTGGATTTTTGCAATATAATTTGTGTTCCTGCATAGTTTCCTGGGGCACTGAGAGGCTTAGGTATCTTGCCAAGGGTCACACAACCAGGATATAGCAGGTGTCTTCTCCTGACTCTTCTAACCATGATGCATACCACAGTGTACACAAAGTTCAAAAAATTTCATAGTAAGCTCCATGACATCAGGAATTCTTTTATCTCAATTTTGTATCTCTCCCCCTACATAGCCCTCCCAGTATTATTTTTGCATACAGAATTAGATATTTGTTGAATCTGAAGGCCATATACTTCTAATTATTTGTGTGTGTATGTGTGCGCACGCGCTATTTATCTCCCCTTGGAGGCAAGGACCTTATTTTATGTTTCATTCCTTTCTATGAACGGCAGCATCAGTGTAGTTTGAAGAATACTGGACCAAGAATCTGAAGACATAGATTTTTAGTCCAGACTCAGACCAATTATCAATATTAGCAGTGGCACATTGGGTAATTCACCCTACATCACTGGGTTTCCACTTCTCAATAAAATGTTGGGCTCCATGATCTTCAGGGTTCCTTCCAACTCCAATATTTTATGTGTCTGTGAGTGGGGTTCAATATATATTTTATAGAATGATTGCTACAATCAAATCAGCCACTTTTGGAAGAAGTGAAGGTAAAGGAATCATCAACCCAGTCATCCAATTATAGCTGAATTCTACATGCAATAATGGGTTTATTGACTGGGTTGGATAACCTCTACATGAGTCTAGGGATGGTGAATGAAGGTGATGAGGACCACAGAGAGAGCCCTCAAAAGAATAAAGATTACTTTATAAGGATGGCAGATGGCCCAGATGAACTGAAGATATTACTGGAATGGAAGGAAAGCTACACCTCAAAACTGCATTAGATAAAAAAGGACTGAAAAACTCTTGGGGAGAAGAAAAATAACTTAGCCATTTCAAGAGGAAACAGCTAGAGAACTGATGTGATTGCAAGGAGAGGAAATGAGAAAGTCAAAAGCAGAAGACTGGAGAAAGATGATCAATGAAGAGGAAGAAAAATGAATTTAAATGGACAATTAAGCTCTAACTGGGCTTGAAGGATGAGAAAGATATCCAGCTATACTACTATTTTGAAGAGATTTCAAGTAAATGACTGAGAATAAACAAAAAATCATCATGGACCATCAGCACTTTTAAGGGTATTTGAGGTTCTTCCTAACTTTAGACTTTTGATCCTAGGAACAAACGGGGATGAGAGTATGATAATGTGACAAAGAAAGAAGAATGGATCCTTTTAATGGAAGAAGTGTTCACAATGAGCCCCTTTTAAAATTGGACTTTTGAGTGATGAACTAGCTGTCTTTCTCCCCATCCTCCTCATCCCCATCTCAACCCAACTCTTACAGCAAAAAGTTTACAATTTAATCAAAAAATTTTTCCTGCAGAAATTTTCTCATTTATTTTGTGTTTCCAAACGACACCAAGAATTCAATGAATATAGAAAAAATGTCTCTTCTTATAAAAGTTCATATATTATTAGTAGTAAGTATATTAGGAAACTCACTCATTCCAGGGTCAGTCAAGTAGCTATAGCGCTTACGTAGGGCCAAAGATGCAAAGTTCTGGCGACGATCTGCTTTCTCCATCTGCCAAAGAGAAAAAAAGTAAAAAGTCCACGTTTCCTTTTCTGCTGAGTTTCCTTGAGACATTTGCAAAGCATTGAAATGTGCTTATGATGATGCCACTTAACATAATGTTTATCTCTATTTTGGCTCTCTCCATAATTAAACATTTTAGTGGATCTATCAAGTTCCCCCAAAGATACCTCCTTCCCTCCTCCTCCCTTCTCCCAATGAGCCTGGTTAGTCAGGTAGAGAAGCACCAACACAGAACACTACAAAGAATTACAAAGAGACATAAAACGTGACAGACTCAATTTTGGCTGAGGTGGATCTTTTTCAGACTCAATGAGTCCTAAAAGCACCTATGCCACAAGCTCAATTCACTCTTTAAAAAGTATAATAATGGACAGATCAATAAAGGTACAGAAGGAGTTTGTTTCTGGCAGAAAGTGAAGAGATGTGAATTTAAAGCATACTGAGATTTTTTATTAGGAAAAACAACAGTTGTGTCTCCAGCCACTATCATTTACAATTCTGATAAAGTGTTTGGGTTTTAAAAAAAAAGTCTTTCCACTGGCAAGGTCAACTGTGTTATCTTTCTCCTTACCTAGCAGAAGCTAAATAAATGTCTGTGGCATTTATTACAATGAACTGCAGTTTAACTTGGAGAGAGCTCTAAGAGTCTTTGGGAAAAGAATAAACTCAAAACCTAAGCCTTGCCTATTTGGATATGTATGTATTCAGACCATACATACATAGATAAGTGGATAAAACTGATTTAGACCTATGATCTCCCTGGAACAGTTAATTTCATAAGGTAATTCTCTCAAGGTAAAGTGATTTGGTCCAAGTCACACTAGCCAGAAGGTTTCAGAGGTGGACTTCAACCCAAGTCATACTGATTCCAATTCAAACTCTTTAGCTGCTCTTCTAAGATGTCTCCAATATACACAAGGTGTGTGTGTGTGTGTGTGTGTGTGTGTGTGTGTGTATATATATATATGGACAAATGTATGTACATATATATGAATAGTCACATGTGTATATCAATATATCATGTCAATATTTACATATATATCCTGTAAAATCCATATATGGATAGATCCAGTATAAACTAATTTTAATAGGTTGGAAGGGATCTTAAGAGGTCTCCCAGTCATTTTACAGATAAGGAAATTGAGACTGAGAGGTACATAAGACAGCCTCTGAACACAGACCTTCAGTCAGTCCAGTGCTCCTTTCATCAAATGCCTTCCAAACTCCTTCCAAACTGCAAATGCCACTTAGTTGGAAGGAAAATATTTTTTATCTACAGTTAGTGAAGAAACACTAATGACTCTGGCACAAAACTGGATTTCGGGAATGGCAACTCCACTCCAGAAGCTGACATCAAAATGAACTCTCATTTATTTCTGCTGGTTAATGTGGAAGAAATCTAGGTGATGTGGCACATAGGAAAGATTTCCAGTGGAAATTTCATATTTTGTGAGCTCCTCTTCAGCACAAATTGGATGGAGTAGCCTTTTCATAAAAGCTCTGAGAGAGGTGGAAAAACACATTTTTGCAAAAGGGGACAATTCTTTTTGGAAATATATTCAAAATACACTGTCTCTAAACTTAAAAGTCAGGCCAAAAAGACACAAACCTAGGCCCTAGTTTGATCATATTCCCACCCTTCAGCTTTCTGGTGCTTTTCTCAAATAGCTTTCAATTCTATTCTACTTCTGATAAAATAAAAACAGAAGTGGTCATATTACCTCATCATCTGGATCTGACTCTGTTTCCTTTTGGTCCCAAGATGCATTGCAGAGACAAGGAATATTATAATGGGCAGCAGGGAAAAGAATATCAGGATATGAAAAGGACTGAGTAGGGAGTAGAAAAGGCAAGCTGGTTTATAAAGCAAAGCAAATCCATAAAAGCAACACCAAGAAACTAGAAACTGCACACCCACAGCAAATTAACTTGTGACATTACTGAAAGCATCAACAGAAGGCATGAGCAGCAAACAGAAGACCAGGTCAGAACAATCAGAGGGATCCGACACCACAGTCACAAAAACTGAAGCCTTTCTCCACACAAAGACAAATAAAACTAGAGTTTGGGTCACTTGAATCATGTTCCAAAGCAGTCATTCCATGGCTAACATTTCAAGGTCCTACTTCCTCCAGACTAGCGGGGGGAGGGGATGGTGGCAGGGAGGGGGGGGGTCACGTGAAGCAAAGCAGGAAAAGATACCTTTTTATGTGCTGGAAGGGTAATATTTAAGTTGCAAACAGCTGTTTGGGGCAATCCTTTCGTAGTCTTTGGTTCTTTCAGAAATGACAATCGACCACAGGACTCTTGGCTCGTGTCTCTGATCTAGAAAAATGTGGGTAGGAGAACGTTACTGAAAGACAGATCATTAGGGAGTGGATGTCTATGTGGCAGGTAAGCATGTTGGATTGGCAAGGGTCTCAGGAAAGACCCCCTCTTTAAAAAAGTGGGACAAAAGGAGAATGGTAATAATGACAATGTCAACCAAGATGACCTTGGATAGACTCCGTAAGATTCTGAATATTTGAATACCTGTCTAGTACCAAACTAATCAGTCTGAACCAAGATATAGAGTCTATATCATGTGGTTTACATTTATCTTCTTTAAGACACGGCAAACCGAATTATTTTCCAATTACTGAACTCAAGAGATGTGGGTTTGTACATCAATAATTTGGATGGCCAATTGCATGATGCTGTGGCTGCTGAGAATTTTGAGTTTGCTCACTCACTAAAATAGCCCTCATGGGAAAAGGCCAAAGTGTAGGACTGGGCTATCATTTTTGTAGATGAGACCCATCATAAAGATTCAATGCTATATCTCACCCCATTCAAAACTGGAGACATTTTTCAATTGGAGTGTCTTTTCTGGGTTAGCTTACCTTGACTGAAAATGGCAGCCTATTCTCTTTGAAAGCAAAGAAGTTAAAGACTAATTGGTGTCCTCCTTTGGTGAGGGGAGCCAAATTCCCATAGCAATCGACATAAATGGGCTTTCCTTCTAGAACCTGGGTTAAAACAAAACCACAGTTAATCTCAATTATTTCATTTTATATACTTTATGCTTTTACGCATAGCAGCCCGGGAAACTGAGGTTTTAAAAAAAAAAGCAACCTTCCCAAAACTACAGAGTGTCAATGACAAGATTAAAACCCAGGTCATTTCAATTTAATCATAGGACCAGATTTATAGTCAGAAGAGATTTTAAGTCATTGAGTCCAATTCCTTTATATTGAGGCACCAAGGGGTTAAGTGATACATACTATTCTTTCTATTACACCACAATGATTTCCTTAGGATAACCCTGAGAAAGGTATCTTCAGTAGTTTTTAACCCCCATTTTACAGATGTGAAATAGAGATTCAAAGATATTAAATGATTTGCCCAAGGTTACCCAGCAAGTGAATGGCCACTCTAGGACAGAAATCCAGGTTTCTGACTTCAAAGCTCACTTTACTATGCCAGGGTTTTGAAACACATCATCATCATCATCATCATCATCATCATCATCATCATCATCATCATCATGTCACATTCTCCATTCAGAAAGATGACAGTGACAGACAGGCCAGAGAAAGAAAATTATCTCTTAACCATTCAAAATAGTTTTACCTATGTTCTCAGTAATGAGAAACCAGTATAAGAACTGGTTCTTCCAACAAAAACCATCATAGGATGCCATTCTGGAAAGTTTTTCTAGGAGAGTTTATGGTTATATCAAGGAAGAAGAGATTGGTTTCAAATATGGCTAATGGCTCTGGAATAAGTAAAGTAAGCCATTCCATGCAAAGATGTCAGGCACGTTGGCTAGTATCATGACTGGGATCTTAGGGAGCAGGTATTTTTAAAAAATCAGCTCTGTACAATAAGAAAATAAGCAACTTCTGTTCCCTATCACTGGAGGCTTTCAAATTATGGTTAGACAACCACTTGTCCCATTCTGTATGAGGGTTTCTATGTGACTTCTGATGGTCCATACAACTGTGCGATTCTTTATTTCAAGAATTCTGAATTAACAACCCCCTAATGACCAGTCATTCAATGAATATTATGTGCCTGCTATGGGCCAAGCACTCTGCTAAGCATGAATGTGCCAACATTCACAGAAAGCATTTGTTTTTTTTTTTTTTAAGACTATGGGAATAATTTAGTGAAAATAATAGGAAGCATTTATATAATCCTTTAAGGTTTGCAAAGGGTTTAACATATATTATTTCCTCTGAAAAGAACAGAAAGTATGATAAAGAGGAAAAAGCATTATATTTAGAATCAAAGGATGACCTCCATTTGAATAACCTTGGACAAGTAACATGTTTCAGTTTCATCATGTGTAAAATGAGGGAGTCCTTGCCAGCTATCTATGAAGCTCTGATTTCATGATTAAAAATATTCACAATTGTATTTTAAAAGATTTCCCCCCTTCCATGAAGTCTAACATCTCTATACAGATTCCCTGTTGGGGGAATGGGACCTACCTCAATATCTTTGCTTCTTGCAACCTCCTCAAAATTTTCTTGTTGCTCCAAAGTTTTATCTACTTTATCATCTGTCATGCAAAAGCAACGTAAGGAAGATTCCAAAGGATCATTCATTTTGGCAAAAACCACAAACTTGGCCATGTATGGGACACATATTAATTCTCTGTAAAGCTGAGAAGCTAACCCGACGGTTTCCATAACTTGATGGCAATCCGCAAGCCAAAACCTGAGAGAGTAAAGGCACAGAAACAGAATTAGTAAATGAAGAGTCTGACCTTTGAAAGTATCTCCATGCTTTTAAAATCAGGAAAATATAACAGATAATTCTGGAAAACAAATATGTTCCTTGGGCAAATATCATCTTGATCATGAAAGGGACAGAGGAAACTATGTTTAATCAAATGGAACCTTTCCAATAAGGTCATTAAAGAAAAGTTAGGGATTCCTTGTCTCTTTTCTTTCCTATTGCAGGGAACTATAACAATTCTATTCTAAAATTTCTAGATCTCTCTAAGTTTCTAAAATCTTTTTTTAGAATGAATAAGGATTTAGTTGTTTTTTGAATTCCTAAGACAAGTGCCAATAGTGGGTCCCATCAAAAAAAAATTCAGAATTTTGGAATTAGGTCCCATTTCCTAAAACTTAAAACCATCTTATCTGACCATATAACATGGTCAACCAGCATAGTACTCTTCCCTGCAGACCTTTTATTTACAAAGATGGCAGCCATACAAGGGCTGTAATACTACCCACTACCTGAGGACCAATCTCAGAGCTTTCAGTCCTCTCGATTTTCATACCTGGCTGATACATTGGTTGTAAAAGAGACAGAGTCCTTTATGAATGTCAATGGCGTGGTTCCTGTGATATCTTCCCACTGGGCAGGCGATGTTCCTCCTGAAATGATGAATGGCAGAGACCTTAGTTTTGTAATAGGGAATAGTGCATGTAAACATTACAAGTTCATTAACTTGCAGTCTTTTAAATCTTTGCTTTCTGTCTTCCCCCTCCTACTCCATGAGGCCAAAGTAGTTATTTAAAAACACAAACTGCCCCCACCCTCAACAAAACTCAGTGCAGCACTAATAACACTATAGCTAGCCTATTATAATCTCCTCCTTATTAAAGGTCTGATAGAGACTTTATGACCTGGACTAGAAAAAACAGTAATCTATCTTATAAATTATCTGAGAACTGAGGCTGCTAGACAGTACAGTGAATCTGGAGTCAGGAAGACCTGAGTTCAGATCCAGTGTTGGAGACTTTCTATGATTCTAGGGTAATTCACCTAACCACTGCCTACCTCAATTTTCTTATTTATAAAATGGGGATAATAATATCACTCATTTTCCAGAGTATTGGGATCATAAATTAAAGTAACAGTTGCAAATTGACTTACAAACCTTCAAATGCTCTCTATATGTAAATTATTACTGTCATTTTTATTGTGGTTGCTAATGAGTAGCTACACTCTAACCAGGGTAAACACTGAAGCCCTATATTGATAAATATGATGTTCATAACAAAAAGCTTTCCTCATATAGCTTTTACTTTACCCAGATGATAACTCTATGAAAATCCTACTGCTGCCCACTACTTGAGCACAAATGACAATGTTCTCACTGAACTTAGAGAAGTGTCACTTCAGAAGGATAATAGGAGGGAAGAGATGAGAGACAGGAAGGAGTCTGACCAGTGAGGAGGTTATCCTGATGGGCTGTATAAGGAAAGATGACTCCAAGGGGGATGTAGTATGGAAACTGGGGAGGTAGAATGTACAGATGGGAACAGATTTCACGGAGGTCTGACCAGACCGATGAGACCAAGCCTCCGGTCTCTAAAACAATGCATAGGGACTCTGCAGTGCCTTGTGACAACATTAACCATCCCTTATAACTACACAGAGAAGAATGAGGACTGAATTGACTGAGTCAAACCTGTAATGCTACAGAGAAGGCGCAGATTGGGTGTGTTTTCTCCTTTGTAGCCATTGGCTACACCTTCTCCAGAGGGAGGAGGCACAGGAATGGTCATCGTTATTGGTTTATGGAATTTCCTTCTTCTTGGCTCCACAGTGACAATTGGACTAAAAGTTGCTTTATTTCCAAGGATTTTTTTCACAATTTCTTCTGGAACAGGTTGGGCCTGGAGACAGAGAAAGGATATTACATAAATGAGGAAATTGTTTGTTAATCACAAAGTTTGTATCCTCCCCAACTTTCTTTAAAGGGAAGGAGGCTGGGTTGATTTTTAGTTACTTCTGAAAGAGAGGGGAAACAAGAACCTGCGATTTCCTTGCTAAAGTAAGGAATTCCACAATGTAAAGTCTAAAGAATTGCCTGAGACAACGAATTGACTTGCTGTAGCTCACACAACCACTAATGAGAATTCTGTTGTTTTCGTTGTTGTTTCGCAAGGCAGTGGGGTTAAGTGACTTGCTCAAGATTACACAGCTAGTAAGTCGCAAGTAGCTGAGGCTGGATTTGAACTCAGGTCCTCCTGACTCCAGGGCTGGTACTCTATCCATTGTACCACCTAGCTGTCCCCCAGGATATGATTAAAAGCAACTCGAGTCTTCTGGATTCCCTATCCATCCTGCTATACTGCCTTTCTTCTGGTAACAGACCAGGGAAAATTAAGTTGAACCCCAGGAAAATTAGGTTGCACCCAGAGGTAGCTGATCTAGCTGCTAAATAAACTAAGCTAGGTTGTGAAGCAGAAAAGTAGACAATTTGAGAATGGGGCCAGAAATGGTTTGTTCCAAGGTTTCTGTAGCACGAATGGTAAACATGATACTGATGCTTCACTAGACACCTTACAATGAACGGTTTTGTGACTTTTAGGCCTTTTAAATATGTAGAACGTCTCAGAGGTATCACAAGGACAAGTTTTGCAAGTGGAAAAATGAAGACATTCAGAGGTAAAGTAACTCAAAGTTGCTCAGACTCTCAGAGTGAAATACAATTCTGGTCTACCAATCTATCCTTCTCCATCAGTCTTCTCTTCCTATTTTGGCAAAATCATTGACCATATTCAATTGTAGGGTAATGTAATGAAGCTTCTTATCAAGTAAAGTGTAAACTTAAGTGGTTTTCTTCAATCTTCTTGTTACTAAAAATTTCCCAAATTATTTGATGTCAGTATATTGCTAAGTATATTATATGGTCCCTATATAACAAATGGACATTGATCTGACTCACAAAATGAGAAGGAACACAATGATGGTTATTTTAAAAATGGGTAAATACTTGAAATAGTTTGGTTAATTAATTTCCCAAGTGGGTTAGAAAGAAATTTTAGCTTCCTTGAGCTGAAGACATACAAGAAAAGCCATTCTTGGCCATGAGGTAGGTCTTTCTGATCTTGCCAGGTCAGTGGCAGGGACTTTGGCCATAGCCTACTTCAATTAACTCTTAAGTTAGAGAGTATCTGTGTTGGGTCTACTTCAATGAATAATTTTGTTTCCCCCTAACAAGGTCTTCTTTCAACTGTGTCTTTATATTTTCAATTTCACAGTGCCTAACCCATAGTTGTCTTTTAATAAATCCTGGTGGATTGACTGAGATTTCTAATTAGTTTTCAAAATCAAAAAGATTCAACTTGATTAGGATAGAAACCAGAACTTCTAGGTAATTTAAATAAAACCCAATTGGCAAATCACTCCAGTATCTTGACCGAGAAAACCCCCCAAAAAATCACAAAGAATTAGGCATGACTGAAATGTCTCATCAATGCAGCTTTCAATGGTCATTATACTGATTGTCATTTTTTACATAATAGAACATTCCATTGTCCTTTCTCACCCCAACTCTTGCATTATGGCTTTGTCATTTATCACTGGAAGCCAAGCAGCAAAGGAGCCCCAAACAATCAATATTAAACAGGTACAAGGAGCTACATAGAGAGACAAAAGTGAACTCATCTCCGCCTTCAAGGAGCAGGGTGGAAGGAACCACCAAGCTCCCTTGCATGTTTATTGCTTGCATGAGGTTTTTTTTTACTAGTTTCCCCATCTTCTGAGAGGGGCAATAACATGGCATGGTGAATGGAAGGCTAACCTCAGAGCCAGTAAGATCTGGATTCTAATCCTGCCTCTGATATAGACTAGCTAAGAGAATCTCTCAGGGTTCCAAAGCAAGTAACTAATAGTCTAAGATGTTGACCTACATGGGCAGAGGAAGTGTCTTCCTCTGGGTGCCTCTTGTATTAATGAAGTACAGATCTATTCCTATTACCCCAAAAGCTAGAGCTAGATGGCATAGAGGACAGACAGAGGGTCTTATTTGGAATCAAAAGACATGAGTTCATATCTCTGCTTCAGACTTTTACTAGTTATTTCACTGTGGACAAGAGTTAGCCTTCCTGTCTCAGTTTCCTCATCTGAAAAAAATAAAGGTTGTTTTAAGAATCAAGAGTGATAGCAGGTACATAGAGTTATACAAAAAGCATAGATGCTATCTCCCCTGATGGAATGTAAGGTCTGAGAGGACAAGAACCCACTCATTTTTGTCTTCATCTCTTAATGCTTAGCAATATAACAGATGCTTGTTGACTGAACATGCTTCAGTTTAAAAACCTGTAGCAACTTACAACTTGGCCTTGGGTTTTAAGCAGACGCTATTGGGGTGGAACAGCAGTGATGGCTTCCAGAACAATCTCTTATTTAGCACAAAATGGGAGCATGTCACCAGGGTTACCTGGAGGCCTACTCGGATCCTTTTTGTCAAAGCGCCCTCAGGAAAGGATGCCTGAACTAGGGGTACAGTGGTGCTGCTCAGGATCCCCCCTTCTGGACCGATCTGGTTGCTTTCCTGCTTGATCCGTGAGACCACTGCAAAGTACTGGGGAAAATCCTTCGTGATAATCCTACAGATGCGCTTCTTTCCCAACTCTTCAGGGCTGTCCAGTTCTGAAAGAACAAAGGAGATAAAACAAATTGGAGGCATCTAAGCTAGAAGGAAAACTCAGGATCTGCAAAAGTACAAAGACCCCCAAGGCACCTTTAAGTGAACCTGTGTGGCCAATTCAATAACCAAGAAGCAAAAGCAAAGTACCATTCTGTGATAGAGCTGCATTGATCTCTCACCCCCTACCTCTTCCTGACCTGCTAAAAGGATGGATGAGGTAGAAGAGGGAAGAATGCTAGTTTCATCATTTATTAGCAGCATGACCTTGGCCAAGTTTTACTTTCTTACTTAACTTATGTACTTACTTGAACCGCTTTGTTCACTAGTTTCTTCCCTGAAGAATGAAGAGTTAAACTAAGTGACTCTTCAGGTAATTTTCAACTCAGTCTATGAACCCTGGAACCTACAAGAAAGGCTCTGGGGCCATAGTGAAGAGGGTCTCTCGAAGGAATATGGCTTTTTTTCAACCAAAATTTCAACACCTACATTAAATAAAGATGATGATCTGTAGCCTCTCATAAAGCTGACATGTTAGATTGTCATTCTTTAATTACTGTGGCACAATGCATAGTGCATTCAATTGGGAGTCAGGAAAATCTGATCAAGACGCATTTTACTAACTTCATGATGCTAACAGCTCTCAGTCTCAGTTTCCTTATCTTTAAAATGGGAATGATAGGGAGCAGCTAGGTGGTGCAGTGGATAGAGCACTGGCCCTGCAGTCAGGAGTACCTGAGTTCAAATCCAGCCTCAGACACTTAATAATGACCTAGCTGTGTGGCCTTGGGCAAGTCACTTAACCCCATTGCCTTGCCAAAACTAAAAAAAACAAAAAGAATGATAGTACCTAAACATCTTCGGGTTCTTGTGAAGATCTAGTAAGATCCCTAAAGCATCCTGCCAACCAAATATAGCAAGTTAAAATGTTAGTTATTTTATCAATGTTCTTGTAGGATCAGATTCAAGGTCTCATGAAAGGATCAGTTCTTGTGATGCTTGTTGGTCAACAGACCTTGAGAAATGATGACGACATACATTTTAAATTGTGATCTAAACTTGGTTTGATCCATTGCTTGAGACAAGTGAGAAAAGTAGTTGGATCTTGCCCTATCTATTTCTTCTTGCCTCTCTTCTCATCTCTGTATCTGTCTCACTGGATTATTTATGGATTATAAATAGAGAGTTCAGAAATCATTGTCTAGAAGTGAGGGACTTGTCTAAGATCACATACTTAGTAGGTAGCAGCATAGGGATTTAAGCCACAATCTTGCATCCTAAAGGCCAGCATGATACAAATGGACAATCATGGTACCTACATATCACAGGCTTGTTATAAGGATCAAAAGAGAATACATCTAAAGCACTATCCAAATCCAGTGCCCTTGCCATTATTCCATCCTGGTCCTTTCTTCCTGAATCCTTGTATCCCTCCTAGCTTCCTATTTTTGTCCCCTCCTCAATTCTGTTCTGATTAATACTGGCCCAAGTCTTTTTCTGTCTCAAAGGAAATTAGGAATTAGTTTTCCCTTGTCTGAAAGGAAAAAAACAGGAAAGCAAGAGAAGGATATTGAGTTGACTTAGGAGTTCATCGAAAAGAGAAGCTGACAATGTTTGGGCCAAAGAAAAAGGAGAAGTACCAGAGAAAGCTAAGTTTGGGGATAAGTAAATAAGAAGCAAAGAAAAGAGTGAGAGGGAAGTGGTGCCCAGTGTCAGATTGATTTATTAGAAGTGGGAAAAAAAAGGGAAGCTGGCATGAATTAGATAACCATGAAACAAGAATGATTATAAAGAAAAAACACTTCCTGAATAGATGGGAAGGTGAAACATGTGATGAAAGGGTGATTGGGGGTTGGGGGGAGGGATGAATATAATACAGAAGGATTGCTATTCTGATCAAGAAAGAATTACAGAAAAGAAAACTGGAGAGCAGAGGTATCTAAAATGCAATTCACAACCCTCCTGAGTGTGGTTCAAATCAGAGTAAAATGAAGTTGGGAAATTGTAAAGTAAATAAATATTTGATAAAAACTTATTTCAAACAGCCAGTAGGCAGCCCAAAGGAATGGATAGATTCTTAGTCCATGGTTCTATTTGAATTGGACATTGCTGCTGTAGAGTCATAGGATTTAGAGTAATGGCCAATAACTTAAAAGAGATCTCATTTTACAATTAGGGAAACTAAGGCCAACTGCTTCAGAGTCACAGTCACTAAAGTCCAGAACTGGCTTTCGAGGACATCTGAGTTGACATTCTGTGCTATGAAGCACCCCTGCTTCATGGAGGGCTGCTCTGTTAATCCTGTTTTAGTCAGTTAATCTGCACTTTCGTGATGATGGGGAAGCTAGAAATTCGAACATGAAGCAGGCAATCGACTGGTCTGTGACTATTTAATGAAGTATGATTACAAAGCATCCAGTCAACTACTGATATTCAGCGTCTAATTCCTGACATGGATCAATTTTATTTTTTTGCTGTGGAGACTCAATATATGAATGTAGATCAGTCATTTCTGTGTAACTAAGAGTTGAGTCAGCTTGGGGCAACTTGGAGGTGTGGTAGAGAGAACACTGGCCCTGGAGTCAAGAGGATTCGAATTCAAATCTGACCTCAGATATTATATGATCTGGGCAAGTCACTTAACAACTACCCCACCACCACCACCACCAGCAAAAAAAGAGAATCAACTGTCTGGGACAAGGTAAAGGTCTAGCTCAAGGTCAAAGTCTTTGATCAAAGGCAGAATTTTTCACTTGGGTTTTCCCAGTCCCAGGTCAGATTTCCATACACTAAACCAAGTTGCCTCTCAGTTATTCTTTTTACTTTTAATAATACAATTAATAGTGAAGATTTAGTGTTGTGGTTTGGGGGCTTAAAAATCCAACTCTATGGAAGGCAATAAATTAAAATGAGCCAAGTCATCGTTTTGTAAATTATACACCAAAGGATCCTGGGTGGTCCTTTAAAGAGGAGATTCTAGGAATTCATTAGCATCTTCTAGAATACGGAGGCAGCTTGAATATCACTGGCTTTGGAGTTGTAAGATCAGGGTTTGAATCCTGCCTCTGCCATTCAATATCCCTGTGGTCTTAGGCAAGTCACCAAATCTGGATTTTACCTTTCTCAGGCCGACTGACAATAAATATCAATTAGATCCAGTAATGATTGATGATAACTGATTAACACATGTTGGCCAATTAATTAAATGATCTTAACTTTTAGGAACTCCCTTTCCTCCTCTGTAAAATGGGAGGGTCGGATTAAATGGGTTCTAAGTTCTTGTTCTGTTCTATAAGAAAAGAACAAAAGCGTATAGAGAAATAAAAGAATGGGAGCAAAGGCAGAAGAGAATCAGAGATGCTATCACAGGAGGAAAGAAAAGGGGGCATCAACATAGACCTGGAGTGGTTTGCCATTTCCTTCTCCAGTTCATTTGACAGATGAGAAAACTGAGGCAAACGGGATGAAGTGAGTTTTCTACTTAAGTATCTGAGATTGGTTTACATAAATTACACACACACACACACACACAAACAGAGTAAATGTTTCTAGGAAAAGGCTTAGGGTGAATTAGAAAGCTAATTCCAATTTGTATATTTTATGAGACTGTGGATTAGATTAAATAATGGTTGATGATCACTGAAATTTAGTCCTAAAAGTATTTGACTATACTCACTGCAAACAAAATCTGAGTTAGAAAAGATCTACCCAAGCTATTTGGAACTATGCCCAAAGGGCAACAAAAATGTGCATACCCTTTGACCCAGCAATACCACTACTGGGTCTATACCCTGAAAAGATGATGAAAAAGGGTAAAAACATTACTTGTACAAAAATATTTATAGCAGCCCTGTTTGTGGTGGCAAAGAAATGGAAATCAAGTAAATGTCCTTCAACTGGGGAATGGCTTAGCAAACTGTGGTCTATGTATGTCATGGAACACTATTGTTCTATTAGGAACCAGGAGGGAGGGGATTTCAGGGAAGCCTGGAAGGATTTGCATGAACTGATGCTGAGAGAAATGAGCAGAACCAGAAAAACTCTGTACACCCTAACAGCAACATGGGGGTGATGTTCAACCTTGAAGGACTTGCTCATTCCATCAGTGCAGCAACCAGGAACAATTTTGGGCTGTCTGCAAAGGAGAGTGCCATCTGTATCCAGATAAGGAGCTGTGGAGTTTGAACAAAGTTCAAGGACTATTCCCTTTAATTTAGAATAAAAACAGATATCTTATTGTCTGATCTTGTTACCTCTTAGACTTCTCTTCTTTAAGGATATGATTTCTCTCTCATCACACCCAATTTGGATCAAGGTACAACATGGAAACAAAGTAAAGAATGACAGAGTGCTTTCTGGGGGTGGGAAGCAAGATGGGGGAGGGAATTGTAAAACTCAAATAATATCTTTAATAAAAATTAATTTAAAAAAAAAAAAGAAAAGATCTACCCAGCAATCCCTCTCCAAACAAAAATGTCCTCCACAATATGGCTGATAAGTGGTCATCATACTCAATTATTTCCATCACTGGAGGAACTCTTTTCATGATACTGGACATCAGTCTTTTGGACAACTCCAATTTGGGAGAGGAAGTTTTCCTCACTCGCACTTTCACTCATTGCTTCAGTCCTATGCTTTGGGGTCTAGTCATCCACATGATGACTACTATTATACTTTTTTTTTAAAAAAAGAGCATGCTAATTCTCCTTAAAGCAAGGAGGAAAAGGTCACTAAAAGAGTTAGTGACTAGACACAAGAATGCATTTTTTTGATTACGAGAAGTAAACAACATTAAAATAGGCAACCCAAGACATTGTGCAATCTCTTTCCCTGAAGGGCTAGGGAAATGAAATAGTCAGGCATCCCTTTTTCGCCTCTGCAATTTCCCCTACCTGAAAGTAGGGTCCAGATTCTTAGACCTTTGAAGTTCCTATAGTAGGTGCTCAATAATTTTTCAAAGCACCACTAGTGGTGATAAAAACAAGGCAATAAAAAAAAGCAGAAAAGGGTTCCAGGAGAGTAAACAATTTGAGACACCTCTGAGAAACAGGCACACAAAATCTCATGAATGTGAAATTCTATCTACATGAATTGGAAACCACAGCTACCCCAAGGGCTTTGGAAAGACCTGCACCATATTGGCCATGCTCATTCTATGAGAACAAAGCCTGCACCTTTCTTCAATTTCTTTTCCTAATCTCTCCCTCCCTGAGCCAACCATTTTATTTACTCTAACCTCAGTGATCATCTTTGTGAAACTCAATCAGCAAACATTTATTAAGGGCCATGCATGTGGATGACCCCAAGGCTGCAATTACACAAATGAAACAATCCCTGACTTCAAGGAGTCAGCATTCTAGTAGGGAATCAGCATAGATTTAATCTGTCTCCACCTCCAATCCCTCCCCTACTTCCAGCCCTTACATTAGCTCCCCCTAGAAGCCAAACTCAACATTTCCTAACCTGAATTTGACTCCCACATAAAACCTGCCTCCTTTCCCAGCACCTACATTTCGGTGGATATCATTAGCATTTTTCCAGTCTCAGAGAGCTGGCTCCTTTTTCTACACCTCAATTCCTTCTCCTGTTCCAATCAGCTGCAAAATCTTATCAAGTCTATTTTCCTATCTTTCTGATCTTCCGTTGTCAATGCCCATCCCTCTAGCTTGGAATCAAAGAATTGGAAAGGATCTCTGCTTTCATCTCTTCCAACCCACAGCCAAGAAGGACTTACCACTACAACAATATGTTGTCAGTCTGGACTGGACTATTGGAATCTAGCCAGTCTCCTTGCCCTAGGTCTTTTCCTTCTCAAACCAGTTCTGTTGTTAGAGGTAAACTTTTTAACATACTGTTCTGATTATGCTATTCTTATATTCAAAAACCTTCAGGGCTTTTCTACTGCCCAATGAATAACTTGTGTTCCCTATTCTGGCATTCAAAGCCACACATAATCCATTCCCGGTCTCCCCTTCCAGGTATCACACACTCCACCCACTGGCCAAACTGGATTATGTATGATTATTTGTGAAAGGAAGACTTCCAGAAGTCTGTGGGAAGTAAACCAGCTGGGAGCTCTGATTATTTTAAAACAAGAAAAATGTATTTTTCTATGTGTTTATTTGCCATCTAAATTGTTTGTTGAGTCCTTTGTGAATTCCGTCACTCTAACAACTCTTCTGTCTCATCAAAACTTTTTCTTTGTGTCTTTAGAATTTCACTCTACATTCATTTCCCTGCAAGGCTGACTTCCTAGAACTTTAGGTCCTAAGATACAGCCTCTCCTTGCTCTGAGCCCTAGTTCTCCTCTCTCTTCTTTTCCATCACAAATTCTTGGAAGGAATAGTTGTTTTCCACCCTGGCCACCATTTCCTTCACATTCTTAAGATTCAGATGTCTAAAAGACTTTCCCCTTACTGGGGAAAGAGGAAATTATCAAGGCAGGTCAAGGAAGCATTAACTGCTCTCCTCTTGGATCAGAGAAAGCTCAAACACAACTTAGGATAACAGAGGTTCCCCAAGGCACCATGCTTCTCTGCGTAGATAGCTTTGGAGGCAGCTAGGTGGTGCAGCCAGTAGAGCACTGGCCCTCGAGTCAGGAGGACCTGAGTTCAAATCCAGCCCCAGACACTTAATTGCCTAGCTGTGTGATCTTGGGCAAGCCACTTAACCCTCAAGTAAACTTTTTTAAAAAGATAGCCTTGGAATCTGTTTCCTAAGCTCATCTCTTTCCCCTCCTGGGTCCAAGAGTTTACTCCAAAGATGATCCTGTTTTTATTGTTTTTTTCTATGTGTCTTTCCCAATTAGACATGTCTATTGCTCCCATTCTTGAATTTCCTCTGTCCTTCTTGACATGTAATTTCTTCTGAATAAGATATACTCTGCCACAGAGATATTCTGGGCACATTTCTCATCCCATCAAGTCCCAGGGATACCTCTGAGGCCCCTGCATTAGGTTTTCTAGCTCATCTTCTGTTAGATTTCAAGGCTACTCGGCAGTAGAGCTGGGACTTCATGTGAGGCTTCTGCCTGTTGTTTATTCTGAAAAAGCCAGATGTATCACTGGCTAACTGCTAGCCCTGGGGCCCATAGGGTCATTATTATTAGGGAAATTGGCTCCAATTATCTGTCACTAAGCCCAGGCTTCTGGGAAGATCACCTATCATTTGAGATTAATTATTACCAATTCCCTCAATCTCCACCTGAAGTAAAATTACATTATTTTTATTTTATTTTACTTTGAATTTAATAAGGATGATAAAAATTGCCATTTTGCAAAGTATTCTTTACATGTGTTATCCCTTTTGATCCTATGAGGCACATGGTATCATCATCCCCATTTTACCATGGAAGAAACTGAGACTAAAAGAGATTAGAATGAATTTTTCAGGGTCACACAAGTGACCCTGCTAAATATCTATGTTTGGAGGTGGGATTTGAACTCACCTTTCAGACTAAATCCAACATTCTATGTGTGCTGGTGCCACCTAGCTGCCTCTGGGGTATATCTGCTCTTGAATTTTATTTTCTACCAGTATTCATTTAAATTCTGCATCTGCCTACCATTTTATTATATAAGACCCAGCTACAGTTTTCGAGAGAGCCTACATGTTTTTCTCACCCTCAAAAAGATTATTCATTAGCAAATGTGCTTTAACAAGTAGGGTAGGTGCTGAGTTTGGAACCAGAGGTCAAATCTCACTTGAATCACTTACCCCCTTTGAGTGATCTTGGACAAGCATATTAAAAACATCACTTTTCTGGCCTCAGACTCTTCATTTCTTAAATGAAGGAATTAGACTAGACAAAGTCCCTCCTAACCTTCATCTACCATCCTAGGACCCTATGGAAATGGCTAAAATGATGGGTGTAAATTAGGATAGAATTATGTGGCAGCCTTCTTTAGGTGAGCAGAATTGAGGAGTGGGTTGGTGTTTGATGCTGGGGAGGAGAATATCATCCAATTTAGATTAGGAATTAGAAGAGTCAGTCTAATTACCCATGAGACAATGGATCCATTTAATCTCTCCAGGTCTCTCTTTAAAGAGAGAGGGTTGGCCCCCAGGGCCCCTGAGCTCTAGAGTAGGTGATGCCTAACCTAAGGTTCCTTCCTTAAATGTTAGGTTTATTTTCAGATTAGCAAGATTCAAAGCTCTGCTTCTTCTCCACGAGGTGGCATCACAGAGCTATAGATTATGCATCTCAAAATGGACAGCTCCAAAACCAACCCATTGGGATGCCCATGACGCTGGTCTATTCTTCTCTCCCTGTTGGCAAAGTCAAGGATGAGTTCTAACCAAACTACATGATATAAACAAAAACAAACAAAAGCAAAGCCCTGGAACATCTTCGTTTGCTCTTTGCTCCTATATTGTGTCCAATGTATGAAATACAATCTAGACATGCCCTAAGGATTGCTGGGAATGCAATGATTTCTTGACTTTTCTCAGGATGTAAATGATAGCATATTTCAGAGTAAAGGACCTACATAAATCGATTACCTCATAGACCAAAAAAAATCAATAAATCAAATCAATAAATCAAACAAACTTCCAGCACTTAAATGTTCACTATAGGCTGGGTCAGGCCTGGGCTACCAATCAATGAAAATAAAAAAATTCTTACTCTCTAGGACTTACAAAATAGAGAGAGAACCCCAATTAATCAATCAACAAACATTGCTGAAAATGCTTTGCTAGATGCTCATCAACTGAGGAACGTCAGTCTGAACAAGATATAGTTTATGATTGTGATAGAATAGAATTACGCAGTAAGAAATGATGAGGTGGTTTTTCAGAAAAACTTGACAAAATCTTTATGAACTGATGCAAAGTGAAGTGAGGAGAACAAGGAGATCATTGTACACAGTAACAGAAATATTGTAATGATAATCAATTGTGAAAGACTTAGCTACTCTGATCAATACAATGACCCAAGATAATTTTAAAGGACTCATGATGAAAATACTAGAGACCTGATGAACTCTGAGTGTAAACTAAAAGTTTTTTTATTTTTTTAGATGATATGGAATATTTTACATGATCTTATATATGTATAATTGGTATAGCTTGCTTTTTTGGTGGGTAGGGGCGGGTTAAGAAGGCGAGAATCTGGAACTCAAATTTTTAAAACTAAAGAATGCTAAAAATAATAAATTTGAAGACAAAAAAAAGATTCCCCCCCCCCCCAGTAGTTTCAGATTCAAAGGCCTTGATTTTTAACAACCATGTTTAGGGTCTTACAGTCCTATCACATTTGATAGGATTATCTACTGCCATTTTTGATCCTTACCATACTAGCTTTCCTTTCAGGTTTGTGCCCAAAGGCTTTGGAGAGGAGGGGAAAGCCAGGCCAGCCCCTCTTGGCTTATGCCACCTTAACTAGGATGGTGAGTGCCAGCTGGGCTCCAAGGTTGCTTGGTGGCCTCTCACTCCACCCACCCCATGCCAACCCCACTGTGGCATCATTAGCATCTCCTGCCTGGACTTGTTACAGATACTCCCTGTATGTCCCTTTGTTTTGGAGACTGGGCTGTGTACTTAAGGTGTGGAAATAATTGACACTCCTGCTTAGCTTTTAAAAAAAGTCTTTTAGAACCTGGCTCCAACAACCCACCTTTCCAGCCTCACTGGAGGCTGACTCTCCTGTCCAAGCTCTGAGAGTCAGCCAAGAGGCTCTCTCGGTTTCTCCCACGTAGCAGTCTTTTCTCCCATGGCCCTGGCTGCCTATGATGCACTCCCTCCTTCCATCTACCTCTAAGATGCTAGGTGACTGATGGATTGTCCCCAGCTCCTGGGGATTGTTTTCAAAAATAGCTACCTTTTATTGAATCACCTTTACTCTCTTCATCTTTATTCATCTTGCATTTTAGAAGTTGTCTCCCCAGATAGATTGTCTCCCCCTTTCTGGTGGGGGCTGCTTCATTCTTTTTATGTGACCAGAATTAAATAAAATTAAGTCACATAGCTAGCTAGCAAGAAGAGGGGTCAAGATTCAAGCAACAAATCCAATAAGGTTGCTCCCCCCCATCAGTTATTCCAGGTATACAAAGATTTTTCCTAACAACTCTGTGAGATAAGAAAGGCAAGCTATTATTTCCATTTTACAGATGTAGAAACTGAGATCCAAAGATAACAGAATCATTCAGGAAGCAGCAAGCAAGAGAGTATCCCTAGACTCCATCAAATTCTCAAACCCAGTCCTCTTGTCAATGCATCTGTATTATACAGAAGGTCCACAAAGAGTTGAGGATTTCTTAAAGTCTGACAATCGGCTGAAGGTTGGAGGTTCCTTCTTGGCTAAGTATCAGTCTTTGTAGACAAGATGGTAAATACATGAATTCTTTAGTTACTGACAATTAAATGGAATAATCAAGGATTATTCTTTCATTCAGTAAACATTTATGAGGCACTAACTATGAGCTACATAGTGTGCCAAGCTTCAGAGAAACAAAAAGGGATAGAAACGATCACTGGCCTCAAGGCGATTACAATCTTCTGAACCAAAATGCTCAACAATGTTCTGATGGAAGACTAAAATGTTTTTTTAAACTTTTGTATTTGTTAAGGTTCCCCAGAATGGCTTAGAAGCAAAGATAAAGGACACCTTATGGATATATTCCCATTTGCAAATTCCACTCAAATGAGATTCAGTATGTAAAGTGCTTTGAAGATGTTAAACCCTAGAAACACGTCCATTTTTATTTGAACTCCTAAAGTTTTTCTGTATTTTCCATTTTGACCCAATTTCCCCTTCTAATGGTAGCTTCCATCTGCTCTGCATGTATCTTGCCTATAACCTATTGGTGTTCCTATCACTAACCAGGCAAAGAGTTATTGGTGAATGAGTATTTATGAAGAACCCACCATGTGCTTTTTAGACATTGGGAACGCAAAGCAAGACAAAACCCTGCTTCAAAAAGCTTATGTTACAACAGAAGAGAGGAGGTGCAAACAATTATGTTCTCACAAGACACGTACAATTCACATTGGAAGGGAGGGGGAGAAAAAGGACAGAAGGAAGAATGAAGGGAGGGAAAGGAGGAAAATGGGGAGGAAGGAAGAAAGAAAGAGAAAAGAAAAAAGAAATGAAGGTTTCTATAACTCTTAAGAGTTACAACCAGAAACAAAACTAAATGAGTTCTCATTTGTTCTCCTCTTCTAATGTGTTAAAATGGCTGAAATGAGGGAGGGAAGTGGAAAGAGAAAAGGAGAGCAGGGTGGGAGGCGGCCAGGGCAGTGGATGCTTCTCTCTACCTGATTGTCCTTCATGTATTCAATATCACAGCTCAAATTTGCCTACCTGCCATATTTTATATTTCATTTTAAATTACTATTATTATTAATAATAAATTTATTAGATGTAAATGAATAATAATTAATTCAATAAAAATGTGGTAATTCTCCCTGCAGAATATAAACTTCTTGAAGGCAGGAGCTACTTTGTTTGGTCTTCTATTCCCAGAATCTGGTATGCTGCTAATACTTAATAAAGGTTTAATGAGGGGGGACAGGGATCGGTCCCTGGGATTTCATTAATATTGGTAACTACATATGCCAACCCCTTCTACCAGCGTAGGTGGCAGCTTCTCTGCAACTCAGTCTTAAGGACTCATCGAGGACATGGTCAGGATGGGTCTAAGGTTGGTCTTCTAACAGTTAGACTCAAATACACATCTAACATTGGGAGCTTTCCCAAGGGTCTCGAGTGACCAGCGTGGACCTTAGAGCAGATTAGAATTAGGAAAAGCAACAAGAACAGTACTGGAGAAGAGGGCTGTGGATGGGGCAATGGTAGTAAGGAGTGGGGCAGATTCACATAACGAGACATCAGAATTAGTAAGCCTGTTCTCAAAAATGTTCCATAGGGATAGTTCTATTCTTTCCATTTCCCTTTTACCCCCATTTAGAGAAACACTTTTGGTCCTTGGTAAGAAACAGCTCACATTCAATAAGAAAGAACCTCAAACAGCAATGTGCTAGAATAATAATTAGTAATAATAACTAACATCTCTATACCCTCACAACAATCCTGTGAAGTATCATTATCACTATTTTACAGGTAAGGAAATGAAGACTTAGAGGTGAAGAGATTAGCCCTGGATCACACTGGGCTCCGAACCAAGATGGTTTAACCCCATTAGATGGTAAGCTCCTTGAGAATAGGGGCTGTGTTTTGGTCTTTTTGAATGAGTACTTAATAAATCTTCTGATCCCTAGTAGATGCTTCTTAAAAGACTAATGACTTGATGATGGCCACTCTTGGCTTGTGGGGCTTTTGAGAAACTGGGTTTAAGAGGGAAGCATCTTCCCTTCCACCAGTGCATGCCTCTGATGTCTTCCTGAACAAAAACTCTCACAAATACAGAGATCCATCATATTTACCTTCATCCATTCCATTAAGTAACTCAGTTAAATCTTCATTTTTGCTGTCAAACTGATGTTCTTTCCACGTTTCACCATTTTCACTCCGGAGAACAATGAGTTCTCTTTCCTTCCCTCTCATTGATCCAAAGTGAGGAATTTCCACTATGACTGGGCTAAGGGAGGGGAAGAAAGGATCTACATTATTTGGATATCAGATTACATTTACAGTGAACTTTTCCTTAAAAAAAAAATCTCATTACTCTATCCTTTTGAAAATTAAAGGTGTCACTGTGGTCGAGAATGATTTCAAAGCTGCCCAAGCCACAGACTCATTTGCTAAGAAAAAAAAGCAAGTTCAAAGCTGGATAACATGCCAACCTGGATAAATGTGTTTTGGAATGTGAAAAGAGAAAGCTGTAGAACAAGTCACAGCTGAGAGAAGAGACTGGCCCATTTTTCACCCATGAAATTATTCACTGACAAGACCTTCAAAGGACACAATCATTTAAGAGAATAATTTGTTTTAAAATATTCCTGATGCTAATATGCTAATATTTATGATCTTGTCCTCAAAAAATGGTCCCGACCCAACACCTGCTCATGCCATCAGCCCTTAATGAGCTTTGTGACTGGTGCTGGGAAGCAGGATGCTGTTTTGATTTTAGTATATGATATGGGAGGAGGCAGCTTCATTCTCCAATTCTCACACATACACACACCCAGCAGTGTGATGTCTGTTCTCTCCAAAAACTCATTGGGTTATTGAGAAGGTCCGCCATAGTGGTTTGGGGATCAGGTCCGTGCGTATGTGACTGTGACCAGAAGAGTGGTAATGACTGCTCATTCCAGGTGTCAGTCCAGCAAAATTAAAAAAAAAAATCAAATTTTAAAATTAGGACAAGCATCAAAAAAAGGGCCGGTGAAAATAAATTGTCATCATAGGCAACTCATGTAGCTGGATTATGCAGCTTTAAGACCATTTAAACAGACAGTATCATTATTTGCCTACAGAGGTTGTACATAGCTTCACCTCTTTTCATAAATGATCTGTAGAATACAATGGTAGAAGTGATGGGGCTAAAGCGGTAAGGATGTAAAAAAGGGCAGCAGCTGATAGAAATCCAGTAACAACAGAGGACCGGATATAAGAGGATTTTGCCCTGAAAGGGGCCTTAAAACCATATAATCCAACCTCTGACTTTACAAGGTGGAGAAAGAAGATATCTCAAGGGGAGATGACCTACCCCAAAATTTGAGGGTCCTCTGATACCAACTATGGTGCCCTCTTCCTACAATACTGCCTTCCCTCTCCTACTAATATCAGGGTTAGTGATTTAGGACTGAAAAGACCTTAGAGGTCGCTCAAGATTCTCTCCTTTTGTAGATGAGAAAACTCAGGTTGGAGAATGTCAATAACATGCATGACTGAGAAAGGATTTAAACTCAGATCAGCCCAATGTTCTCAAACTTAATAACTTTCATTTATTATCAAAGTGGTTCTTTAAGTCAAATCCAGTCATTATTATTTGGGGGGCTTGTTTTTTTTATAGAAATCCCCACCCCCAAATTTTGAGAAGCCTAACCCCAGTCTTTTTTTCTGAGTGTAGATTTGCAAATAAGATCATTTCTCCTAAGGGGGCCAGAAAGTATTTGCTGTATAATTACAAAGGAATGTGCATAACAATGTTCAAAATTCCACAGACTCTTGAGGGATTTTCCATAGTTTTCTCACAGGCCTCAACTGGACATAATCTCAACATCTTAGAAAGTGAGATACAATCTTTGCAGGTTAATATGTCAGATACTGTCTTTAAAAAATTCAGGAGCCCCACAGTTTCCTGTATGAAAATTAACAAGACCTAGAGAGAAGGTATTGAACCAGGGTCTTTGACCAACAGTAAAGCCAAGCACAGATGCTTCTGAGCAGATTTTTTCCATGCAAATGCAAAAGCAAGAAAAAATTTTTTTTTTGCTTAAAAAGAACCCTTTCCCACCCCCTTTAAGCTCTGCAGTGATTAGATAAATGCATTTTGAAATCATGTTTTGGAGAAGTCTAACTGATTTCTATTTAGTTTAAAAATCTGTTTCTCAACTTGTATTAAAAATCACATTATTACTACTATTATTATTATTATTTCCTCATTTTGCCCATCCCCTGTGATGTCCACTACAGAGCCTATTGTTTAGGGAAAAAAAAACCACAACAATAACAAATTTTTCTTTTTGATCATTTGTTTCAAATGTTGATTCAAAGCCTGCAAATACCTTCTCCAACATAGGGCTGAAATTAAAGACTCGTCACTGTGTGTTGAAATGTAGACGATGCAGTTGAAACAGTTCAAATTCAAAACCAAAAATTACAAAAGCACAGAAATTATGAGAGCAGATGCTTGCGGTGAATTTCACATGCCCAGGAAAGCGGAGGAGGGAGCGTCGAGCTATAAGGGAAGTCAAGCCACTATGGTTTTTTGTCTTTCAGTGACACACATCGACTGAAAGCTTTGGAAAAAATCAAAACCAAAACCAAAAAAATCAAAATAAAAATCATGGGTGTGACGAAAATCGAAATTAAGGAAAAAAAATTGTAGACATTCTTGTATCTTGTCTATAAATCGCCTACCCAATAAATTTTGTTCCTTGAGGCCCAAGCTGCAGGATTCGGCTAACCAAGCTCTCACCCTCGTTTACAGGGGGAGGATTGGAGGGAAGGTGCAGTTTACTGAATAACATCCATGCAGCAGGAAGAGAAACGAGAAGGGGAAATTGTAAACAGACAGCTCATCCCGATAGAACCTGCCCGGTTTGCACCAGGGTGCCACTTGAGAGAATGGAGAGAGTGTCGATAGATATTTAGTAGGACCACATCAGAGTGGGCTGCTTCCCCCAATTTTTAATCTCCTAAAAAGGCAACCTGGGTATTTCCACTCTGCCCAGCTGCCAAGTCAGGGCTGGGTTGGCGGTAACTCAAGTTGTTTTGTCTTCCCTTCATATGGAGCTTCTTCGACTCTCTTTGGGTCTACAAACAAGTCCTGGGCAGAGGAGGGATGCACTTGGAGGTTAGTAAAAAGCTTTGGCAAAAAAGCATTACAGAAGCAACCGGCTAGCTTGCTTTCCCATGGTTACACAATTGATCTTTTTTAGCCTATCGCATTATAGGGTATGGCGCTCTTGATTAAGATGCTCAAACTAAGTAGTTCTAATTGTTAACTACTTGAGTTCACAAGGGTAAAGAAAATCAAAGATGGGGTGTGAGTGGCAGAGAGGAGACCGATAAAATGACTCACCCTAAGAATTGTGCCCCCGCAGGCCCCATTTCTACCAGTCTACTGGCTAATCCCTCTCCTTCCACCATGGGGGGTGGGTTGGCCAGTTTATGTCTCTTTACCAGTCGGCAAGTGATGCGAGTGGGAGCCGTACACTTGCGGGGTGGAATGATGATTCTCATCCCATGATGGCGGCTTCCTCTCATGGAGCCCCCTCGGGCATCCACCATAAAACTCACCAGGAACCTGCAGGGAAGAATCACAAGTCAGTTGAAGTCAAGTTGGGAAGATGCTCATTCACCACATCGAATGGGAAAGTAAAAAAGGAAGAATGAAGAACAGGAAATAAACTCTCTCTTAAAGGCTCATGTATAAACTCTTTTATTGAGAGGGTCTCAAATTTAATATGTGCATGCTAATGCTCAAACAACATATAAGTTACTAGTATTATTTTAATTAATAATAACAAAGTAGAGTTTGTTAATAATAGTAAATCATTTTAAAAAAGCAATGTTTATTATTCAAACAAATTTTTCTCAAAACTAAGAATATTAGCTTGAAGTTGAGAAAGGTTTCCAAATGATCCAACCTGGATCATTTGAAACCCTTAGAAACCATAACAGCAATGTTTCTCCAAATCCTATAATTCTTTCTTATCCAACCTCATATCAACTACATGAGGTTAGATGAGAATTATTTCTCGTCTTGTAGACAATGCTACCTAAGGAGTGAGTTAAACAAAGCCACCAGGTCAGGAGATGTTTAGGGAATTTGGAATTCTGACTCTGGTTCTTGTGTTCAGAACAAAAAGGACCCAAGTGTCCTTCCCTCCCTCCCCACCCTGATGAGTGCCTGAGGACAAGGTCTCCCTTCTATATTGTCAAAGCCTCTACAAAGCAATGAATGAGCCCAACATGCACAGGGTCCAAGCCAGGAAGGGGAGAACAGAAACACTGTTTTGCTTCTGATCAGCATGTGGAACTCATGGAGGTTGGTCTAAGCCCATTAAAAGGTACTGGTCAGGGCTAAGAATCGCTAATTAGAGAATTGTTCAAATAGCTAAGATATTTTCAGAGCATGGAATCCATTTCATTTTTTTTCCATTTAAAAAAATGTTTCCAACTTTAAGAGACAAGAGTCTCTTAAAAATACCTTGGATTCTCATTTCTGTCAATTTCCTCTTCTTTAAAGAGAAAGGCTTCTTTTCTAGGAAATGGGCATAGAAAAATAAGTATATCCTTATAAATGCACAAAAAGCAAGAAATTTCATTTTGGCTATTTAGTAGCTGCAAGGCTTTAGATAAGTCACTTCTAACCTCCCTGGGTGTCTCATTGGACTAGATGACCTCTTACATTCCATTTCAGCTCTAAAATTATGATGGCTAAAGCTCTTCTCTGTGCCTCAGTTTCCTCATCTGTAAAATGAGAGGCCAGATGAGATGGTCCCTGAGGATCCCTTTCTGCCCTAAAGCTAAAATGTCTCTCAAATGTCTCTAGAGTAGAGTTTTAAAAGGGATTCAGAATACTACTGGTAAAATCAGGTTGTGATTGAGAAAGATGAGCAAGTAGCCACGAAGGAGCAAATAGCTTTGGGCTAATAGCAAGCTGTTCTGACAAGGACTCTTGTCTGACTACTTCCTAGCTAGAGTTTCCACTGGTGGATTCATGTTTGCCCTTGCAAGGAATGAGCCTCCTGACACGAGAGCCATCTCAGATCTCCATCCAGATCGGCTCAGTGAACATGTTTATGGAATGCCTTCACATCATGGGGGTGGTCAGTGTTGACAGCTAATGATAAAAAGCAACCTGCCCCATTCAACAGATCCATGAAAAGACCCAGGGGTATATATATATATAGAGATATATATCTATATATATATCTATATATATATATGATTATTATTATATGTGATAGATATTTTATTTATGATGTATATTTCTTATCTGAAAATTAGGAATTTTATAATATAAGATACTGATTTATTATGTTAATGTATTCTCTATTGCATCAATGCATTATATATTAGCATTGTTTAATCTTGTAATTATACAAAATTATATGTGATAGATATTTTATTTATGATGTATATTTCTTATCTGAAAATTAGGAATTTTATAATATAAGATACTGATTTATTATGTTAATGTATTCTCTATTGCATCAATGCATTATATATTAGCATTGTTTAGTCTTGTAATTATACAAAATTATATGTGATAAGATATTTTGTAATTTTATACTTCCTTTTGTAAATTAAAAATTTATAATTATGTTAATATATTCCATATTGTTTATTCTTGCATTATACAAATTATTATATGGGCTAGATATTTATGTTGTGTATTTCTTCTCTATAAATGAGGGATTTAAAATATAAAAATAATGCTTCCATATGTTAATATATTCTATATTAATTATATTAATGCATTATCTAGTAATAGATATTAAATTCCCAGCCAAATAGAACACCCTGACCCAATAGTTAAGAAAAAAATAATTTGTCAGATGATTTCAGAACTATATGGGGGGCAGTCTCTATGTTCTTTCCAAGCATCCTGTGCAGTGTTGGAGCTCACCATATGCCATCTATGATTCTGAGGTTTCCAGTTTCATTGTTGCTGATTGACACCTGTTCCCTAACATCCTCGATCTGCTATGGAAATGTGAACTTTGGCTCGGCAACATTTTGAAACAAGAGTGATTCACCCTCACTGCTCACATTCCTCACAAATTATTTTGTTCCCAAGAAAATCTTGTGTACAGGAATTTGAAGGTTCATTAGTACATGTTGTTTTGGAGCATCAGGGACCATAGGAAGTCAATCACAGCACGAATTTGGAAAAAAAAACAAACCTAAAGTTTTACTAACGAGTGAATGGTTCTAGTTTTAAAGACAGCACAAGACAAATGCTGGTGCACTACAGACATCTACACATCTAACTGTGGGGAAAGAGGGTACATCGATTCAAAAGAAAATAACGGAGGATGATTTCACATAAAGGACACAGTTATCACCTTGAATCATACTGGGGAAGTGGAGAGGAACAGCTGCAAAATAATTTAGAAAGCAAATGGGAAAAATTAATATAAGATAATTAGAAGCAAGCAACAGAAAATGTCAATGAGCAAAGGAAAAAAGTAACCATCAGAAAAACAAAACACCAAGATTTCTGGGGGGCCAAGTTCAAGCATGTTCTTTCTGGATGGCCAATGGAGATTTTTTCAATGATTTTCATTGGATTTCAGAACATCTTGCCCAAAGATTCTAAAGCTCAGGAGTTTCTTCACTCCCCGCAGAGAGAGCTGAAGGCAGATTCTCCTTTCTTTGCTGTTACTATGCAGATCTATTGCCTTCAGAAGGAAACATAAAACAACTGGAGAGTAGAGTCGAGGCTGGTTCAGTGAGAAATACACAGCGCAGTGTGGCACTCTGCCTCATGGGGTCCCTGTACCAAGTGCTTCACACTCAGCTCTATCCACAGTTGTCTCCTCTTAGATACGGAAAAAAGCAAGTCTCTGATTTATTGGGCCAGGACTGAGATTAGAAAGCTCATCTGTGCCTTGGCTTGGAGCTCTGAAAGGCATTTCCCCAGAGGCTCAGCCTCTCACGGGATATTAATAATAGCTGGCACATAGGGAGAGGGTGACTTTAAAGTTTCCAAAGTGACATGACTCAGGCAAACACCATGGGAACTATGATTATCTCCTTTAGCAGAGGAAGAAACAATCTCAGAGGTTAAAGTGACTTTCCTGTGGCCATATATAGATCACAAGTCAGAGGCAGAATTCAAACTCAAATCTTCATGAGTCTGTGTACAAGAGTGCCCTATTTGTGTGGCTCATTTGGGATCTCATTTGGGATTTTCTTAGAAGAGATACTGGAGTGGCTGGTCATTTCCTTCTCCAACTCATTTTACAGATGAGGAAACTGAGGCAAACAGAGTGAAGTGATTTGTCCAGGGTCATGCAACTAGTACGTATCTGAGACAAGATTTGAAATCATGAAGATAAATGTTCCTGACTCAAGGACTAGCACCTATCCATTGAGTCACCTGGTTATTCACCCATTCATGATGCCAGGCTATTTCTCTGTTCTAAGACTAGTACTACACAACCTTTCCCACCATGAACCGAAACATGCTTCTATGGGAATAGGCATTGAGATTTCCAATTTAGGAGAGCCAGGAAACCACTTGGTTCCCAGACAGTGAGCATAGGGGCCTCCCTAGCTCCGAATGATTGGCTATGGCTTTCTGGTGGTGTATATGATAAAGTGGGAGTGGGAGAAGGAATTAAGGGCGCATGGTGATTGGCAGGAAGAAGATGTGCTCCAGTCCCCTCCCTGGACAGAGAAGAAATCTGAGATCCAGAGGCATTAAGTGATGGGGAGGGATTTGAACAAAGGACTCTCAAGATTCTTTCCAAAGGGGCTCCTGACCAGGGAGGGAGACAGCATCTAGGGAGCTTGTGGTTGTGAGAAACTGGGTTGAAGAAGGAAGATGGGAAGAGTGGGAAGCAACTGGGCAAACTTCTCCAGTATCTTTGCTGAGAAAACCCCAAATATGGTCATAGAGAGTGAGAAATGACTAAACAACAACAGTTTCAATTCACATGGAAAGGAAAGACTATGGTCTATCTGATTTTCCTGGATGGCAATGAAGCCACTGCTGCCCACTCCCAACCTTCATTCACTGCTTTTTCTACAATCTCCAGATGCTTCGTTTTGTATTGGAGTTTGATATTTGTGAATCCTATCCCATACTAGAAGCTCCTTGAGAGCAGGCACCATGTCTTGGGCAAACTGCATCTCCCTGAGTACTTGCATAGTAGTGTTCTATGCAGAGAAGGCCCTTAAGAGATGATGAAAATGTAACTGAAAGTTCCAAATGGCAAAGCTCCCATTGGTAAACCCATGTTTTCACTGGTGTGATGTTCCCAGATCAGAAAATAATCAATTCAGAGCCAAAAAGGCCAGCTCATTTGAAAAATGGGAAAACGGGTACAGGGAGCATGACTTGCCCAAGGTCATAAGGTACATCAGAAGTCACATTTGAATCTAGGTTCTCTGGTTCCAGTGCCTCTTTCCACCATGAAAATGAGGCCTAGACAAGGGGCAGATAAATTTTAAGTCCAAGATTCAAGATTAAAGAGGCCTCCAGCCTTCTTCCATCCCCAGTCATACCTTCTTATTCTCAGATTTATCAAATGTCTCAGCTAACAAATTATTTTTAATTCTCACTATGTGCTTTGAACTGTTTTTATTCCAGCACAATGTACGTGGATAGTTTTACTTTCTTTGTTTTTAAAATAATAACTAGGGATAAGTGGTGTGATGTAAGGGATGGAGTGTTAGACCCACACGCTTTTGTTTTTACCTCTGTCACTTGCTACCTATATAATCCTGGCAAATCACTTAACCTCTCTGAGATGAGGGAAATTCTTTAAGATTTATCATCTAATTTATCAATAGCATGTGATCACAGATCCTTATACACTGATATTATTGGTTCATATACGTGCATTTGAATGAAGCAGTAAGTTTTAGGCATTCATCAGACAAATAAGGAATTCTTGCTGAGTTGAATGACTTTTGGTTCATAATTGAATATTAATCTTATAAGGGCTAGAACAAAATTAATTTTCAGTTAAATCTCAGGCCTCTTTTTTGAGAAGGCAAGGAATAATAATTAATAATAATAATAATGAAAATCGATGATTACTAATTATTTAAACAATACCACATGTCATTGAAATTGCCCCTTTCATCATTAAAAGCAAACCACAAAACAAAACAGCAAAGCAGATTAACACATTCTTCAGCATTTCATTCTTTTTCTAGATGGATTCTAGTTTGATTTTTCTAGATGGATTCAGAAAATCCAACCCCAAAGTAGTCAATTTGAAGGGTCCTATATTTGCTAATGTTTGCTTCCATCATACCCATCAGTCATGTTGGTAGACTCCTTCCAAAATATTACAAAGTAAAATGGCAGATGGGAAGTTAGTTACAAAACTCTTGCCATCTAGATTCTCAAATGCATAGGAAATTTCAATAGTTTGAGTATGTGTTGTAGGCGCACCTATTTCTGGCCTAAATAGCACATCAAGTCAAATTTACAATAATTAGGGAACAAAAATTCTTTTTTTCCAATTTCACAAGGAAGAAAAAATCACTTTGGTGACTTACCCAGAGTGGATGGGGCTTGAGACAAGGTTAACATTGTCCAGGGTGTCTGCAGCCCAGCTATAATGCCTAAGAGAATCGGAATCGAATTCCCTTGTAAATGTCAGATGCTGAAAAACAAGAAAGGGAGAATACCATTAATGCTCCATCTTCTCAGACACGATCTGCTATTCATTAGGTTAAAATTTTCCACTTTTCCACATAAACCTGGTTTCCTTTTCCCTTTTCCTTTAACTGAGGGGGCAGCTATGAAGTCTAAGGTCATTAAAGATGACAGGTGAGGCAGATAGACAAATATTTCTATGGAATACTTTATTTTCTGTGAAAAAAGGTAGTTCCATCTCTATAGACTGTACATTTACTCATGAGTACATATGTCGTCTCTCCCAAAAGAACACTCCACCTTCTATAAGAAGTCTTCCCCCATCACCCCTCTTGATATTCCCTCTGTAGATTTAATCTTCATCTCTCTTGGAGGAATGCAACTGTCTACACGCTTTCTCCCCCACTAGTCTTTGAGTTTCTCGAGAGAACACCCTGACTTTTGTCTCTCTCTTTACAAGCCCAGCCCTTAGCATACAGGAGTCATTTAAAAAGCATTTACTGCTTTGATCAGGAGAAGGAATGTTTCCTTTTATCTTTGTATTTCCTGAGCCCAGGATAATCCCAGGTGTATAATAAATTAATAAATGCTTAGTTAACTGACAGATTTTTCTTCTACCCCGGAAGGGGGGAGGAGTTAATAATTCCCAACCCCAATTTTATAATATCCCAGAGCAAAAAAAATGTTCTCTCTTCAAGAAAAAGTGACTTACATTTCACAATGAAATCTATAGTATAGAATACTGTTTCTGGCTCTCCAAGCAAAAGTGACTTTCCTTTCACAAAACCTTTCCTGAGGAGATGGCTACTTGATCTGGGAGATCAAATAATAACAGACTGAAAAAAATCACTTCTCTGGGAAAAAACCGTCTTCAGGTGAAGAGCTGTTTTTATTTTGCTTTTATTTTTTGCCACTCCTATTCATTCTGCCACCTGGAAAGTTTATTCTAAGATCCACAACTCCTGGATAGGATTAGTGATTGAGTCCAGGAGATTTAAAAAATATAACTAAGAAATAAATTGTTGAAACTTGTTTTATGCATGTAACCAGATAAAAAAGAATATATATACATATATATATATATGTATGTATATATATATACATATATATGTATAAAATTATTTCTACAACCCCAACATCATTACAATCTCTAGATGCACCAATTCAGCAATATAAATAAGCTGCTTTAGAAATAAGTCACTTCAGGGTAGCTAGGTGGCACAGTGGATAGAGCATGGGCCTTGGAGTCAGGAGTACCTGGGTTCAAATCCGACCTCAGACATTTAATAATTACCTAGCTGTGTGACCTTGGGCAAGCCACTTAACCCCACTGCCTTGCAAAAACTTTAAAAAAAAAAAGAAAGAAGTCATTTCAGAAATGTCCCAAATTCTATCTAGGGATAACAGATGGACACAGCTTCCAGTGTGTGCCTATTATCTGGAAGACCCAAGGGAGTTTGCTAACCTTTGAAGAATGGTGAAAAGGTCTCTCATTAGAATGTGACATTAGGTGGATTTTAATCAAGTCTGGGCACCTTTGCAAAGATTTAGGAATTCTTTGTATTTGAGCTTCAAAGTAATTTTATCACAAGGAATACATTTTTTAAAAATTTAATCAATAAATAATATTACCTCACCTTAGCAACTACAGTAAATTATTTACCTTAGAAACTTAGGAGTCACACCTGGCAATCATTAATTATTGAAACAATCAATTATATCACACAAAAAAGGGATCAGGACAGTCATACAATATTTATCAAAAAGCCAATGTGCCAGCACTGAGGCTGGTTTGTACTTCCTGATTCCCCTAATTTCTTTTTTTTTTAGGTTTTTGCAAGGCAAATGGGGTTAAGTGACTGGTCCAAGGTCACACAGCTAGGTAATTATTAAGTAACTGAGGCCACATTTGAATTCAGGTCCTCTTGACTCCAGGTCCAATGCTCTATCCATTGGACAACCAGCTGCCTCTCTGTGAGGTTCTTTAAAGAGGATAATTTAAGCAAACTGGTAAACTTAAATTGCTCTTAGCCAACTGAAGCTAAGATCATTCTTCCAGAATCACTTTTTCCTCGTGTATACACATATCACAGGACTTGTCATATGGTGTTCAGCTGCATCTGTCTCTTTAAGACCATATTGTCCATGGAGTTTCCTTGTAAGAAATACTGGAGTGATTGGCCATTTCCTTCTCCAGCTTATTTTATAGTTGAGGAAACTGAGGCAAACAGGGTAGAGTGACTTGCCCAGGGATACAGAGTCAGGAAATGTCTGAGGTCAGATAATGAAATCAGGGAGAAGACCAGTCTTCCTGACTCCTCCAGGCTCAACACATCCACTGAGCCATCTAGCTGCCTCTCTGGTTTACAGTAAGTGCTTAATACTTGCTTACTGAATGACTGACATATATATTTCACTATGGACCTGTCTATGGTTTCCATCAGAGCTACAGGTGAGTGGAATTATCAAAACAACCCATCGGAGAATATCAATGTTGCTAGGCTAGTGTTTATATCCAAAGCCTGAAACCTGAGATCTTTACAGATGATTCAGAGAGAACTGTGGAAGTGAGAAATGTTGGACAAGTATCAGCCACTCTGTGTGGCTTCTCTGCCTGAATACTTTATAACCTGCATTTCTTCCAGTTTGGATCTGGAAGAAAAAAAATTTTTTAGGAAAGTATTTGGTGTTTGGTCAATATGTTGGTATGGTAACTGGCCAGCAAAGGTTCAAGTCTTGCCTCTAAAATAGATTGCCCATATGATTTTAGGAAATCTTTTCTAGGATCACAGATTTAGACTGGATACTTTAGAACCACCTAGTTCAATAAAATAATCTAAAATATGAGGAAACTGAGTCCCAGAGAGATGTGGGACACAACAAAGCCAGTATCTGAGGTTGCTATTGTATAATCTGGAATCTGGACTTCTCCATATCAGTGAACTAACAGGATCAGTCCAAAGACCCCCAGGTCAAATGGCTCACTATCAGAAACTGATAAGATTTTCCAAATGAAGAAGAGGCATTTCGATCTGCTTCACTGCTGCCCTCTAAGGACCAAAGGACTCTTCTTTCCAATTTGTAGTTGAAACCTACCCATTAGAATGGCAGCTCCTTGAGAAAAGGAAATGTCTTAGTGTATCTGCAATGTTTGGGATACAGTAGGTATTGAATAAATGCTACATTCACTCAAACAAACTACCATCAATACAGAATGTTGATTGTTTACTCAAGGTTTTGCAACATGATGCAGCATCATAGTCACCTACAAGTAAATCATAACTACTGGCACTACTATCTGGATAAAATCATGTGATTCATTCATGTATGTGCTCACTCATCCCAAAATATTTGTTTATTATGTAATTCCCTGTTTTAGTCATTGGACAAAAATAAACACTATTAGTTGACTAAGTGAACCTCTGAACTTCAGCTTCCTCTTCTCTAAAGTGTAGGCCTGAGGGGGTGGGAAGCCTTGAACAAGATGATGACTAAGGGCTTTCCAATGAAAATGGTCTACTTTCCAAAGAGATTTTTACCTTCCCCCCCCCCCCCCAATTTGGCAAAGTTGGGCAATTTGGTAGCTGGTTGACAGGGGAAATCATTCAAGAAATATATAGATAGATAGATAGATATAGATAGATAGACAGATAGACAGATAAATAGACTAGATGATAGATATAGATAGATATATAGATAGATAGATATTATATATATTTAATTATAGAAATTCCTCTTCATTGGAGACCTGTCAACTGCCATTCCATAGTATTTATATCTTGACTGGACAATGATTTCTTTCCTTTGCAGAAATGTTGGGGGGAAACTCTATGAAATTGCTTTAAACTATTGTCTATAATTTCTAGTCTTACAGTTGCCTTGGGACACAGAACTCAGTTCTGTGACTTACTTGCTCAGGGTCACAGAGTCATTACTGCCCATGATAAGGTTCAAACCCAGGTCTTGGTTATCCACTGCACCACACATATCATAAAAATGGTTGCCATGTGAGAATCCTTTAACATTTGCAGAAAGCATTAGATCCATTTAAAATCTTTATAATAGTCCTGCTTAGTCAGTGTTAATGGTAGTTTTATCTCTATTTTACAAATGGGAAAACTGAGGTTCAGAAACTTGTCCCTGGGGACCCACAGGGGTGAGACGCCACCCCAGGTCTTTCCAAGCCCAGCATCCTTGTTTATTATGCATCCTTTGCCTCTCATTATGAGTCTCCTCAGACATCACAAATTCCCTCAGATCCAGAGGAAGCAGAGCTACATTAAGGACCACTTATATGCACTGGGCTCCAGAACTAAGTAGAGTGTGTATTCCATTCACGTCACATCAACACTAATGGGAGTCACTCCCTTTTCCATCTGGGACAGTTAGAGCACAATTAGTTTCTTTCCAGATCTAAATCCATCAACCTATTAAAATAAAAATAAAGAAAACACTCACCATAGAGAATCCAAAGCCTGCCTATTTACTGGTAGCACTGCTCCCTGACTCCAAAGAGATTAATACTTTCCCAAAATAGCTTCCTACCAGACCTTTGCACAAGCTGAAAGTGGATAGTAAGCACACCCATTGACCTAATATTCAGTTGACATCCAGGCTTGGGCCTCAGAATATAAGGCTACAGCTAGAACCAAAATGTTGAAATGAAGAGAATAACGGGAAAAGATTTCAAATGCCAGCAAGCTCATTCTTAAGCTACATATGGGCAATTATTGATGAAAGTTCTGGGCTCATCTCAAACTCAACTTGTCCAAAGCAAAATGCATTATTGTTCCTGACTAACCTCATCCTTTCCCCCTCTTCTTCCAAAACTTCCTTATTTCTGTCAAGGACACCACTATTCTGTGCCTGTGTCTCAGGGTTATAATTTAGTATAACCTTAGTATAACTTCCACTCTCCCTCATTCTATTTATCCATTGTTGACCAGGCATATCTGATTCTTCATGACTCCATTTGGGGTTTTCTTGGCAGATATACTGGTTTACCATTTCCTCCTCCAGTTCATTTTACAGATGAGGAAACTGAGGCAAACAGAATGGAGTGACTTGCCCAGGGTCACATAGCTGGTAAGTTTTTGACTGACTTCAGGTCCTCTACCTATTGTGTTACCTTGCCACTCTCTATATATAACCAGTTGCTAAAACTCGCTATTTCTACTTTCCTACCATCTCTTGTATCAACTTCCTTCTCTGTACTCAAATAGTGACTGTCCCAGTTCTGCTCTTGTCTGGGTAATCAAAATGGTACCCTCACTGGCCTGTCTCCAACCTCTACTCCCTCTAACCCATCTTGCACACAGCTTCATTTTCTTCAATGCACATCTTCCATGTCTCTGCCCATACGGACTCATTTCCAGTGGCACCCCTCAAGATTCAGACAGGAAATGTTCTGGCCTTTAAAGTCCTGCAAAAACAGATCCCAACCCATTCTACTCCCCTTCAGTCATACTGGTCTCCTCTCTGTTCCTCCACCTCTCTGTCTTTACACTGGTTGATCTCCATGTCTAAGCTACATGCCCTCCTCATCTACCTTAGAGACTTCATTCCACTTTTCCATGAAGAAGCATTCCACATGAAACTTCCCACCCCCCTTTGCTCTCTCTCCCTAACTATAGGACATCCCTCTCCATAGACTAGTATATGCATATGTTGTTTCCTCCTCTCTCCATCTCCCCCACAGAATTTAAGTTCCTTAAAGGTAGAATGGGTTCATTCTTTGAGTTTGAATCTCTAGTCCCCAGCACTGGCTTTAATAAATGTTTTTGATTGGTTGCCATTGGCAGTCCCTTCTAATTGGTTAGAAACTTTAGGACTTAACTTTTGAAAATCAAGCCAGCTAGACCCTATCATTGCTGCCCATGTACAGAATCCCCTAGTGAGTCTACTCTGGGGAATAGTAACACTTCCCAGTTGAGAAGTAATTGGATGAAGTATAAAATCCTTGCTTTACTGGAGCAAGAATCCTTGAAAGATGAAACCTCAAGGATAATGTCACTGTGTGCTAGAAGGTGGATGGATGCCAGGGTAGAATTACTGATGGGCAGCAGCTGAGGATGGGAACAAACATTTAATGGAAGTTCTCAACATTGATAGTGGGTAATATATTTTCTCTTCATGTTTATATTTTTTTCAAACATTCTGTGGGATAAAAAAAAGTTTTATCTCAACATTTGCTAGAGCACCAACTTTCAGAAACATTTCCAACCTCGCAATATTGTTTGACTTTTCCAAATCAAACTAATTTCAAGGAAAATCACCCACAAATTCTGAATGATAACTATGGTGAGGTTAAGATCCAAGGGGGGAGATGTAGGAGGCTAGGTCTGGACTGATAAAAAAGGTACCAGACCTTCTTAAAACAAAGTATATAGAAGGTCCCAGTTTTTAATTCAGCTTATGTTTTGGCAACAGCCAGTCTATTGCTGGCAAACCTTTCATCTCAAACTGCCACTTTCTGCTACTGCACAAGCTGTTGGCCCATCTCTACTGGGCTCCCCTCCCTTCCCCCCATCAATTGCCACCTTCTTGAATGATGCGAAACCATTATACATTCTTTAAGTGATAGCCTCGGTCAAAGGTCACAAGTGAGCCAATCTAAGTTAGATAAAAGACCCAGTGCACCACTTGATATGACATGTGACAGAGCCCAGAGTAGAAGCAGATCCCCATGGAGATGCTCTTTTCAGCTCTAAATTCAAGGATTCTATGCCCTAGATGTCTTAAAAGCAGATGTTTATATAATGCTTTGAGGTTCACAAAGCTGTAGAGTATCTTACAAAGCTCACAATAACCCAGTGAGGTTGGGGCTATCGTTATTTTCATTTTACATAGGAGGAAAAAATGAGATTAAGTGAAAGGATGAGTGGTTTATCCAAAGTCAAATGATAGGATCAGTTTATTTAATTACAAAACCCAGCTTACAACACAAAAGATGTCTCCCTATAAATATTCTTAGAATCTCTCTTGATAACTTCCTTCATTTTTTTTTTTGCCAAGAATGCCACCATCTTTCCAGATATCTAGGTTGATGGCATCTATATCATTCTTGATTCTTTGCTTTCCTTCCTCCCTTTTCCCCATATCCAATCAGCTGGCAAATGTTGTCACTACACCAGCACATGTCTTCCATCCATCACCTTTGTCTCTTCTAAGCCAGTCTCGTCTTCATCACACTTAAATAAAGATGTTGGGCTAGATGCTGTTTTATCTACTCTTGGGCTTTGTATTTACTGCTATGCATTAGCACAGATACTTGGGAATTGTGTTCAGAAAAGAAAAGAACATACCACCTTCACCTTCAAAGACCATTAGTATTCTACTTTTTCAATAGCAAAGGAGTAGAATAAATGGAAACCCCTGGACTTCCAAACAAGAAAAGCTATCATTAGACCCCAAATGACTCCAGTCTCAAATGTTTCAATGTTAAAAAGTGATTTTTTTTTTACATCTCAGGACCTCAGTTTCCTCATCTATTAAAAATAATAATGAGTAAGTGATCCAACAATTTCTATGAACCCTTTCCAGCTCTCAATCTCTGGTTCTAAGATAATTTTGTTAACAATGTATGCTAGGAATTGGGGCAGCTAGGTGATGCAGTGGATAAAGCACCGACCCTGGAGTCAGGAGTACCTGGGTTCAAATCCAGTCGCATACACTTAATAATTACCTAGCTGCGTGGCCTTGGCCAAGCCACTTAACCCCATTGCCTTGCAAAAAAAAACCCCACAACAACAATGTATGCTAGGTATGGTTTTATCTATTGGTTGACTTCCATGTAGGTAGCATGACACTATAGGAAGAGCATTAGCATAAGGGTCAGAAGACATGGGTTCAAATCCTGCCAAATCAGTACTCATCTGGCCTCAGTCAAGTTATTGTAATTTTCTGGGCCTTGGTTTCTTCATCTGTAAAATGAGAGCTAAATGGTTGCTGAATACTCTTCTAGCTAGAGTTTTATGATTCTGTGATACATTGAGATATTAGGATAATGGAAGGAGTATCGATAAATGGAAGGAATATTGAACTTGGAAATTCGAGAAATCACTGGGATTCTAGGCCTAGCTCATCCACTAAGACTGGCTATGTGAGCTTAGGGAAATGACTCCCTTTCTCTTTAACAACTTCCCTGTGCTGTGGTGAAGATCAAAGAGATAATACTTATAAAGCCCTTTATAAGTCAATCATTATTATTATGACTATATTACAAAAATAAAGTGCCTTACAGTTCTTTGTAGATGCAATTAGCTGAGTTCCCTATTTCACACACACAAGAGAAAATCATGTACCCATCAAAGTATTAAAGCAAAAACACAGGTACTTAATGATGGGTCTCAGCAAGGCTTGACAGAAACATATGATAAAAGGGGACCAGGACTAACCTGAAAGTCACAATCCTAGGGCCAGTGCGTCAGTCCATTGCCAACATGGAGATTCTGCTAATTCCATAATTATTAGGGAGCTATTGGAGAAGTGGCACTGTATCTATACTTTGTATCCACAATATACACCACCATTAATTCAAGCCCCTTGCTGAAGACCTTTCAATTCATCTCTTAAGGGTAGCTTACTCATCAAACTCTTAATTTTTTCTTGTTCCATAGACCTGTGGTCCAAGTTCATCCATAATTACAGATAAGTGTAGATTTAATTTGCATCTAACGATGGGCAAGGTAGCCTTCATTCCAGGAACCCAGATGTCTAGGCTTGAGTTTCCAACCTTGAGCCAAACTGGCCTTTTTGCTGACTGTCACATCTGACATGCCATCTCCCATGGCTGTACCTTTGCAGAGGATACCCTCGATGATAAGATTGCATGTCTTCCCGACTTTCACTTCCTGGAACCCTTCCCTTCTTTCAAAGCCCAGCTCAAATTCCACCTCCGACATCAAGTCTTTCCCAATTTCCTCAACTACTAGAGCCTCCCTAACCCCAGAAATCATCTAGTATTTGCATTTTGTCTCTATTTCTCCATATACTTGTCTTCTTCCTAGAATAGAAGTTACCTTAAGGCAGGGGCTTAGTTTTCCCTAGCACCCAGCCCAAAGGAGACAATGCTTTCTGACTGATTCCTGCACATTACTGTGTTGAAAAAATACAACCTCTGTCAATCTTGAGGACAAAAGGAAGAAGTGCTAAGGAAGTCTGGAGCATTATATTCTGAACTGAAGAAATATTCTTGCAGTAGATCCTTGAGGGCAAAAATTCTCTCCTTTTGGCCTAATTCCTTCTAGTCACTATCAAGCCCTACCTTGCACTGGAGGTTGAAGGCATCTAATAAATATTACACCAGTTAGGTAATGGGAACAGATTGACCTGAGACACATACACTAATTACATAAGCCACATCAGACTTTTTCTTTCAACAGTTACGCCACAAGAAATGGGAGAACAAGTTTGTGACTGGAATGCCGGCTGCCTTTGTTTTGGTTTTTCCACTTGCTCTGCAAGGGATGGTTCCAGCTATGGGTGTACCTGGGTGAAAAAAGTCCTTACTAGGCAACCTAATACTAGTCTTCATTTATATCAAGATTTATAGCTTTTGAAGTATTTTTAGGTATGTTATGGAACCAATAAAGAGAATAGTGTAAAAGGATAAATGAAGGTAACAAATGGAAATGCACTTTGTAATTATGACTTGTAATAATATGAATGTAATGTCCCCCTCCAAGTCACACCATAGTGCAGTGGTGACCCTGTATTTCTGAGGATTAAGTCAAGCAGAATCCAAATGAGGTTCCTTGACTCCAACCGGTGATGGATTGGATGTGTAAAGTCTAGGACTAAGCTGCTGGGAGCCTCTCACTGGAACCAAACTAACTACTGGGGATGAATTTCTTCTGATTATTATTCAGACTATTTACTATTGCATTATGAGCTCATCAAAGTCTCATGCCTTTCCTTGTATCCCCAACACTTAGCAGAATGACCTGTCACACAGTAGGTGGTTAATAAATACTACTGACTGATTAGTTGGGTGGAAAAGAGCTTGGGGTTCCTGCCGATGGAACCAGTGCTTACCCAGAGCAAATGAGTGTTCTTGATGTACAAACCCTATGGAAAGAACACTGAATTAGGAGGTCAGATGTCATTTCCCAGTTCTATTGGGAGTTCTCTTTTCATCGTCTACAAAATGAGGGATTAGAACTGGCTGATCTCTAAGGTCCCTTCTATTTCTGACATTCAGTAATTCTAAAGATAGATAGATAGATAGATGAAAATGACAGCCTCACAGACTAATTGAGGGCAGAATACTCACCAGCCTGCTCTGGCAGAGGGAGGTTCCTGTGCCAAGAGAATCAGAGACATGGACCAGAAATGACAATAAAAGTGATTGAATACATAAACAGTTCAATAATTGACTGGTTCCATGACTTCCTCAGTCTGGCTACAGCTTCTACCCAGGACCCAGATCCAAGACAGGAAACCCTCTGAAAGAGCATCTCCCCATGTGCTGGAGGTTTTGGGGGACCCTGGATAGCCCTGGGGATGTCTGCACGATGCTCCTCTTCCCTCAAACCAACTTCCTTTCATGATCGTGCCATTTCCTGAATGCTCTTTTCCCTTCTCCTCAAACCTGAGTCATTGGCCATCATGAATGATTCACTATAGCTTCTGATGTTCAGCATGTATCGCTACTGTTCTGAATTAAATACTTTCAACAAAACTTTCACACTATTCCTCACACTCTGAGCTGGAAGGAATATTAAGGGTCATCAAGTCCCAAGAAGGAGAAAGTTGATTCAGTGGAAAGAATGCTCAGAGGACCTGGGTTCAGAGCCAGACTCTGATTCTCATTTTACAGATGAGGAAACTGAAACAAGCATAATGAGGTTCACCCAGTGGGTGAGTGTCTGAGGCCAGATTTGAACTAGAAAGATTGCATGCATTGTGCCTATGACAAAATGGGGTCCACGTCAGATAGAACAGGGAGATATAAATTCATTCTTCAAAACTACTTTTGAATGAATATAGTTTATTCAAAAGCATTGCTTTTTGCTCATCTCTAATAAAATGAACAGTGTATTACAGGCTTATAGGAGTTAATATATTTTCTTGACTAGTTAATTTATGACAAGAGAATGACCTGGACTTTGGGGGAATTAAAATTGAACATGCCAATGACTGACTGTGCAAAAAAAAAAATCTCAATTCCCTGGTTACTTGGCCAGTCTAGGAAATCTCATCAATCCCAGCAAGTCTTCATTTCAGAACTGATCAAAACCACCTCTTTATTATCACCAACCTTTCTGTCTTACCAACTAAACAGTGGCTTTTCCTTTTCCTTCTGAATATTTATAGTTTACAGAATTCAGAGCTAGAAGAAATCTCAGAAAGGTGGGGGAACCCTATAGAAAAAAATCCCTAGACTCCAGTCAGAGATCACCCATTCAAATCTTACCTCTGATGTTTACTACTAAAATGACCTGGGGCTTCAGTTTTCTTATCTAGGGAGATAGATGACACAGTAGATAAAGTGGGAAGACCTGGATTCAGGAAGGCAAATCCAGCCTTAGACACATTTCCTAGCTCTGAGACCCTGGGCAAGTCATTTAGTTTCTATCAAAGTTTCCACATCTGCAAAATGAGGAGAATAAAAGCAGCTAGCTCTCAGGATTACTGTCAGGATAGAATATTTGTAAAGTGTTTGCAAACTTTAAAATTAGCTTATAAATACTACTATTTATTATTATTATTATAAATAACTACTAAAAATAGCTCTTCCAGATGTGATTCTAAGGTCCCTTCATTTTATAGAAAAGCTAACTGAGGCATCTAAAACTTAAGGGTTTTGTTCCAGGTCATGAGGTAGCAAACCTAGGGCTTTCTGACTCAAAGACAGATACTGCGGTACCTAGGGGAGAGTGCAGAATTTTTAAATTCACAGAAATGGAAGAGAGGACAGACTAGAAAGAAATGACGCCTGTCTAGGAACTCTTCAATTGCAGGATCTGAGTCAAGCATGGGAGTTCTCCTCCAGAGCAGGAACCAAAAGCCCCTGAGTCCTCTATTTTCCTTTAACATCTGAGGCTGCGTTAATGTTTCCCCTTTTATCATCTGAGCAAGTCAGTTTGAGGCGGAGCTAACAGAAAAGGGGTAGGAATAGAAATGACTAACCCTGGGATTCCTGTTTGTATTACTGCTAAAATATTTACACACCACTAAATGATTCACATACTGAAACCAGGCGAATGCTGGGCCTTGGCCCCTCCCCCCTTCCCATGCCGGCCCATCTGCAGGGAAGGATGGTGATAATTTATCTGAATCTGTTTTTCCCCATTGCCTTAAAGAATCTGCTCTGCTCCGGAGTTCTAAATCAAGATTAGCCATGTGCCTCTTGTTTTCATCAGATTAAAGTACACAAAACAAGTTCTTGTGAGAATCTTCATGGAGACCCAGTATCCTCTGATCACTCATCCAATTATAACTTGATTAACAATAACAGTTAAAATTTTTATAGCACCCACCATAGGACAGACTTGACAAATATCTCTGTTGAGCCTCACAACAACTCTGGGAGGTAGGTTCTAATATTATCCCCATTTTACAGATGAGGAAACTGAGGCAATTAGAGGATAAGTGAATCACCTAGGGTTACACAGCTAATGTGTCTGAGCCAAATTTGAACTCAGATCTTCCTGACTCCAGGTTTTTAACTAATTTTAACTTATTTGATAGATAGGTCCTGAGTTCAAATCTCCCTCTTCTGTAACTTACCCCCCATGTAACCTGGGACAAGTCACTTCCCCTCTGTTTGCCTCACTATTGTCATTTGCCAAAAACGGGAGATTAGGACTAGATGGCCATTGAGATCCTTTTCAGTTCTAGACTTATGCCTTCATTTCAAGGATAAGGACTTCTCAATAGCTCATTCTTTTTTTCAATTTTGAACTTGAAAGTCATGGAATTAGCAGGCTCTGACCAATAGCCTCAGGTCAAACAGGTGAGATGGTTGTGTCATCCATCGTCTGAACTTGGGCTATACGTTACCCCCCAAACTGCCCTGAAATGGACCTGCTGGTGAACCATGATCATGCCGATAATGATTTTTACAATGGACTTTTGTCTGTCAGAATATTAAATAACCACAACATTCATCGCTAGAAGGCTGAGGTCTTGAGAACATTCCAGCTAGCATAAAATAACAGAATATTTATTGAAGAGATTTGTTTTGTGAAGCACAGTATACACCCTGGTGCAGCTCTGTCTGGGAACCAACATCTCTAGACAGGAGGGAGTCTTCAAGTCCTGATTGCTCAATGTGTAACCTTCAGCTTGTCTGGGATAGACAATCTCGTACCTGCCTATTCTAGTTACCTTCATGCTAAAGCCACTGAACTGATCAAGAATGGTTTGCAGTTGGAACACTATGGTTCTATTAGAAACCAGGAGGGATGGGAATACAGGGAAGTCTGGAAGGATTTACATGAACTGATGTGAGATGAGCAGAACCAGAAAAACACTGTACACCCTAACAGCAACAAGGGGGTTATGATCAACCTTGATGGACTCACTCATTCCATCAGTGCAACAATCAGGGACAATTTGGGGCTGTCTGCAATGGAGAATACCATCTGTATCCAGAGAAAGAATTATGGAATTTGAACAAAGATCAAAGCCTATTACCTTCAAATTAGAAAAAAAATTATCTTATTATGTACTTTTTCTATCTCATACTTTATTTTTCTTCCTTAAGGATATGATTTCTCTCTCATCACATTCAACTGAGACCAATGTATAACATGGAACCAATGTAAAGACTAACAGAATGCCTTCTGTGGGGGGTGGGGGGAGGGAAGCAAGATTAGAGGGAAAATTGTAAAACTTGAAATAAATAAAATCTTTCTTTAAAAAAAAAAAGAAATGGTTTGTAGTGTGCAATGGCAACCTCCTGGAAAAGTAGCTTTACAGTCCAAATAGCTCTCAGATCATCAAATGGGCAGCCCGGATTTAGGCCCAAGTCTCTACTTGCCTTCCCCCAAGTGATTCTGGTTTTCTGTCAGCTCTTTTCCTGTGACTTCAATCCATCACTCAACAAGCATTCTTTCCTATGTTACTGCAATGAGCCATTATACCAAGATACAGGGTTTTAAGGCAGTCACATACAGAAGAAGAATTTAACTTTCTAGAAGCCACAGCCCCAGTGGGAAGCTTATCTTGAAGCTTAGCCTTTTATCACAAGGAATATCAAAAGCTGGAGATGTTTTTTTAACCAAGAGCAATTTTTCAAGATGCCATCACAGATATAACCAATACTTCTAGATGCATAATGTTGCTTACCATATAACCTTACATGTGTGTAAGATCAACTAGAAAGAATTAGGGTTCTATATTTTATTTCTAAAATTGGGTTAGAGTGAAAATGAGACACTGAGATAGTCCCTTTAATGCTGTCTTGGAACTTCTCCTCTAGGCTTTTGGAAACCTAGAGGAGGGAAGGAAACATTTCTGATCCCTATTTATACCATTATTTCTTTCTTAGAGGCAGCATGGAATCGTGGATGGAAAAACTGCTCTTAGAGTCAGGAAGATAAGGGTTCAATCTTTGGCTCTAACAGATGTTGGTGTGTGTGAGACCTTGGTCAAATCTTCTCAGCAACCCCAGTCCATTCTAAAAGACTTTAAATTGCAGAAAAGGTGCCAACCTGCACTGGTAGAGGGCATCTCTTTATTTCAATGTTCCCAAATCAATGAAATGATGAATCCAGTCCTTAACTCTATCTTCTATTCCCTTCCTGATAAGGGTTAACAATTCTCAACCAGTTTTCAGTAACAAATATAACATGAATTATCAGACCTCTGTCTTAGCTTAACCAAAGTTTAAAAGCAAAGGGAGAAACACAGCCCTTGGGTGTCACATACAAGCAATTACAGAAGAGGAACTGAATAATTAAAGTTGATAAAAATGAATGCCTACCTGATCCTTTGATGGCACCAACAGTTCCTCAATCATCATGCTGTCCCGGGCATAAGAGCTTCGGTTCAGTGTGTAAGACCTATCCGAACTGAAGGAGCGGAGGCTGTTGTATTTTACAGTTAACCATTCAACAGTGCCAGATGATGATGATGATGAGATGAACAAAAAATAAATTAATGCATGCAACTTCCAGGGAACAGCCAAAGATGAGACTAATTGAAAGGATCGACTGAACATCCACAAAAAGGGCTCACAAATGGAGACAACATAAATAGAGTATTTCATATCCTGAGAAAAGGTTTTCAGGTTAAAATTCCCCTATGACTAGCTTTGGTTTAAAATTAGACCAGTTGATTTTTTAAAAATTGGCAAAAAGATGACATTCATGGACTTCTTCAGATGATTCACTGTGAAAATGGAACCAGGAGGACAGTGAAGAAAAGTCTGACTCCTGCAGTGAATGAAGGGAACTGAAATCTGAATCAGAGAGCACACTCATATCAGGAATTTCCCTTTTTCTGGTATAACAGTTGTGTTGGTTTTGAGGATTGATTCTGAGCTAGCCCTACAGAGTTTTCACTTCTTCCTTTTTTTAGAGTTATTGTTGTTGGATTTAATGATAGTTCTATGTTTAGGAGCATCTATGAATCAACATGGAATTTGTTGACATTCAGAGGATGGACTCTGTTTTGTTTTTTGTCACTCACAGAGAGGAGGAAATCAACTGACAGGTCAGACATAAAAGACCACCAATCACTGGATTTTTAAGTGCTAAGAATACAGAAGCTTTACAGTGGAACGGGGATCTGACTTCTCTCCTCTGAAGGAGAGTAGTATCTTTCCTGAGGATGTCAGTGCCTTCAGGTGACCTCAGTTATAACTACTCTCTTTCTCTCTTTTCGCTGCTTTCTGTCCTGTCTTCATCCTCGCTATTTTCAATCTTCTCGGGACCCATTCTCCACTTCCAGTCTTCATTTCCTATACTTTTTGTGGTGAGGATTCTATGATTACAGTTTTCTCCTCACCATGAATCAGGGCTGATCTTATCTACTCCTTTACAACCTTTGATATCAGAAACAGATATTTAGGGGACATGGGGAAGCCAGGAGAAAAAAAGGGGGAAGGGGGGAAGAAGGGAATAACTATTTATATATCACCTTCTATGTCCCAGGAACTGTGCTGAACACTTTTTACAAATATTTTTTTTCATGTGATCTTCATAACTCTGTAAGGCAGCTGCTTTTATTATCTCCATCTTACAGATGAGAAAACTTGAAGCTAACAGCGGTTAGGTGACTTGCTCAAGGTCACACAGATAGTCATCCCAAGCTGGATAGGAGGAACTAAGGTCTTCCTAAGTCCAAGTTCAGCTCTATCCACTGTGCCACTAATTCTCACTCTCAAGTAAACAATGACTTTCTCTGCTCTTCAAAATTCTGCTCGATATGACCAGCGAATTAATTCATGGCGGATGTATCCTTTTCCAGCATACCTGTCTCATTGTTTCCTCTCTCACTTCCTGATTACATGACCCTAAATGTCTACTTTTGCTTCTTGGGACACTCACTCCTTGCCCTAAGTCAACCTCTGAGTAAAAACAGTAAAAACATTCCGACACTCCCACTTCCCACCCACAACGCAACATAATTTACACCACGTCCTCCCTCCTTTTACACAGTAAACTTCTCAAGGACAGAGAGTTACTGAGTTTGTAAGATTACGTTCCAAGCACCGGAACAGCTGAGGTGGGTGGGTAGGAAACAGCATTATTAGAGTCAGTGAGGTACAGGGGAAGAAGCCCCAACTCAAACCCCAACTCTGACACCCCTGGCAGGAACCTGAATTGGCTTTCCTGGGACTCAACTTTTCTCATTTGTAAAATGTTAAAGGACTAGATTGCCTCTTATATCCTTTCAAGCTTTAGATAATTTTTACCTACATGGGTTGAATGGAGGGGAAATAAGGAAGAGCCTTCTACTTCATTATATCTCTCTTCCTGATGTCTGAAGATGGATCATCTATGGCCAACCTTTCATGAGAATAAAAGTTCCTTGAGGGCAGGAACTCTGCAACCCACAGAAGCTAGCACAAAACCTAGAAGTCTCTTCCAAAATGCATGTTGAATTGAATTATTATTATGATTTTGCAAAAGACTCTGGAAAACTGATAAATGAAGAAAGGTTCTTCATATAAATAAATTGATTAGGTGTTTTGCTCTCCAAGTCAAAGGTCAGACTGACTCCTCAAAGGTCCCCAAGGACACCATGGAGCAGGACTAAACCCTAACAGAAGGAAAAACTTATAGAAAAAGGGAAGGGGGTGCTTTTTCTGTTGGGTACTAATATTCGTAGAATGGAGTTCTCTGTTCCCAGATGACATTCAAATATATCCACTGACTAAACTAAGGACTAAGAGATAAGAATAAGAGAAGGGCCAAAGGCCAGTCAGGTGTCATCCTAAATTCTTGATAAGAGATAAAGGCCCAAGTCAGTCATCTGCAGTAGTTATCCAGTCTTGGACAGGGATTATTCTTCTCTGTCTTGAGTCCTTTGACTCCCTTTTTTATTCATAGGATTAGGGAAGGTAGATAAGAGTGGCACAGTGGAAAGAATGAGAACTGACTGATTCATTAGATCTGGGTTCAAATCTTACTACTAAGACAGTCGACCTGTGGAACCTGAAGCAAGACCTTAGGATTCATCAAGAAGATGAAGAAGGTAAGGTGGTCTTTCTAGCTTAAGATCTATTATTATTTTAATGAAAAAACTCTAATAATAATTATTATTATTATTAAAAAGTCAATTGTTCCCTGATACTTCCACATTCAACCCCCAACTCAGACAAGAGTGACCACCACAAAACAGAGACATCCAGTAGAAGCCTGAAAAAAATGTTTTCATTCTGAGCATAATGTCTGAGGTAGTGATTTTTTTCAAGATGACAAATTAGAACTTAGTTTGAATTTGCCTATAACCTTCTCTTTGTTTTACTCTGAATTATTCAAATATACAAGAACAGATTTTCAGTCTAATGCCAGAATTTTTATCCTCAGATTTGAGGGGAAGTCTAAAATTGTGTTATTAGGGTAAACTGTGTGTGGCTGTTGGGCTACCCTGAAAGTTATTTGTAGGAAATATTAGAAAAACACATGCCTCATATCTTTAAAAATGTGTTAAAGACCTAAAAGCTCAAATAAGAGTGCATTCAGCAAACAAACAGGCCTTTAGGGCAGTCATTTTATCAATTTAAAGACTTCCCATGATCTCATGCACCTCACACAATTAATTGAATTACAGTTCTTATGCATTCGTTGAATTCCTTCCAATATTTTCATCCCAATTCATCAGGGTTTATCTAGGGTTATAAATTTATCTAGGGTTATAAAAATCAATCAAGTCACTGGTTATTTTGCCAAAAATCATGAAACTTGCTAAAGCTGAGCACAAAATAAAAATCACATCACAACACATCACAATGCTGAAAAAGAAAAATGAAAATAAGCCAAGGGGGATGGGGGATAATGCAATAAAGATGCCACAAATCTTCTTACCTGATCTTAGGACTATTTTAAAGAATTTAGAGGGGAGAAGAAGTAGGAGAAATAGAAAGCAAAGAATCAGACAAGAAAAAGAAAAAATGTATGATTGAGTGACTTACACAGTTTATGCTTTCACTTTTTTTTAAATGTTACACTCAGAATCGTTTATTTGATAAACCCACTGCACTGTTTTGTCTTGTTCATGGGCATCATAAAGCTTGAATCTCATTATTTATTTATTTTTTTTTTGGTGTGTCTGAGCATAACATACATAGACTATGCTGATGTAAAGATGAATTACATACAAATAGCAACAAAATATAATGGTGCCGAAATGGGAAAACCTTAGCACTCCCCCAAAAAGCCAAAACCAAAACCTGAGGTCTTAGGGAATTCTCTCAGTCTCAGGCCTCCTTTGGTGGCTCTCACCACTACAGTCATGCCTCCATATAGATACACCCAAAGAAAAAGGATGGAAGGAGACCAGTTGAATATTGTTATATTGCACCAGTGAACTCTCTAAACAGAACAGATGATGCCTCAATAACACTCTAAGGCTTCAAAAACCTATGTTATCTCACTTGATTCTTATGCTAAGGCATTGAATGACAGGTAAGCACTGGTCTCCCCCCAAAATCCAATATTCTTGAGTGTAGATGTTTTGAACAGGAGTACTCACAGTTGGTACTTTTTCTTTTAAAACACTTTTACTTTCTGTGGCTTTGATTAGTCACTCTGCAGCCTCTGTTATTAAGATTATTTTAGGGCCAGTTATAAAGTGGAGGCTTTTATCAGATTGTGAGAATTTAGAAATACTGTAA